>NC_134791.1:4238652-4276152 GCF_046742065.1 Oratosquilla oratoria | reverse complement strand
GTAACGGCAGACTCCCCCTTAGGAGGAGTGCGGCTTTCGTTGCAGCGCTGACCAGAAGAAAATGAGTCAAGAGCGCCACTGAATGGAGAGGCTTTCGGTGGTATTCTTAGAAAAATTCTTTCCTTGTATAAATATTATATAAATCCTTGGAAGGGAAAGAATTTTTTTAAGAATACCATCGTAAGAATCTTACGGTGGTATTCTAAAAAAAATCTTTCCTTGTATAAATCTTATATAAATCATTGGAAGGGAAAGAATTTTTTAAGAATACCATCGTAAGAATCTTACGGTGGCATTCTTAAAAAAAATCTTTCCTTATATAAATCTTTCTCTTCCAAGGATATATATATATATATATATATATATATATATATATATATATATATATATATATATATATATATATATATATATATATATATATATATATTTTTTTTTTTTTTTTTATATATATATTTTTTTTTTTTTTTTTTATATCTCTCTCTCTCTCTCTCTCTCTCTCTCTCTCTCTCTCTCTCTCTCTCTCTCTCTCTCTCTCTCTCTCTCTCTCTTCCGGCGCTCGGAGGCAGGTCCGCGGTAGACTTCAAATGACCTCGCATGACTTCCCTGGGAGGAGATGCGGTGGCCCTGCGGGTTCTGCCCTGCTGCAAGGTCAGGAGCCACTCACGCTCGCCGGCAGCGTCGTCGGTCAGACAGACAGACAGACGGATAGACGGTGGTGGTGGGGTGGGGGGGAATCTTCAGTAAATATAATTCCCCGTCTTTAAGTCTGACACAGTGTGTGTGTTTGTATTTTGTTTGTTTTGCCAAATTGTGCATAATAAGGCCGTTTCTTGCGTCGAGCGAGGAGCATTTCCAATCCTTCCTCGCTTTTGTGCATTTGGCCGCGATGAGTCCTCCGCAGACACAGTGTCTGAAAGCGCCGGGGCTATTTCATTTGTCCCAGGCCCTCTTTATTTTTATTTCTTTATTTTTGTTTTATTTTATTTTATTCTATTTATTTACTATTTTTTTATTATTTTTTTATTTTATTATATTTTATTTATTTATTATTATTATTTTTTTTTATATTTTATTATTTTATCATTATTATTATTATTATTATTTTTTTTTTTTTTTGGGGGGGGGGAGTGAAGTGTCACTCCCACTGCCTCTTTAGGTAGAAGAATTCCATGCAATTTTTTTTTTTTTTTTTTTTTTTTTTATAACGTACTTGAGGATTTTTCTTGTATATTATTTATCTTTATTCAGCTTATTGATTAATTTTCTTATTATTATTTCTTTAAGATGAGGTTTATTTTTCTACAAATGCCTATTAAGCCTTTCAGGTCAAATCACCAGAAGAATTACATGTATTTATTTTTTTTTCACCATACTTGAGGATTTTTTTTTATTTATCTATTTATTTTATTAATTTTTGTATTATTATTATTTCTTTAAGATAAGGATTCTTTTTCTTCAAATGCCCATCAAGGCTTTCAGGTCTCATCACCAGAGAAATTTCTTTTTTTTTTTTTTCTTACTATAGATAAAATATTTTTCTGTAAATACTTGTTTAGATTTTCAGGGCCCCCCCCCTCACCCCTAAAGCTGAATAAAACAGTTTTGCTTTAGCCAGAGGAAAAGCTACAGTACTAGTGTGTTATTACAGATACGTCTGTATTTCTTTTATTTTTTATTTATTTATTTATTTATTTATTTATTTATTTATTTGTATCCAAGTATTTGTCGGGGCCGGGACGATTGGCCGTTCTGAAAAGGTGATTTCGTTACTTTTTGTTCAGTGGCTCTGTATACCATTTGTTGCTTGTTAATGGTCGGGTACGAAACTATCATTTAATGAAATGGCCAATCCGAAGGCTGATTCCATCTCTGACCTCGGCGTTTCGTAGCAAATGTGTGTATAACTTTATAACTCCCTCTCACTAATGGAGAAAAAAGATCGAAGAATGTACTCGAGGCAATTAGCGATTCCACCGATTAATCGGAGGTTGGAGGCAGCGTTTCTCAACCTTAGGGTTCGAACCCGGAACCCTAAGGTTCCGCAAAAGGTCCTTAAGGATTCCACGAGAACAAGTGAGATAAGGTAATGCACTTTTGATTTTTTTATTTAATTTCATATACGTTATATAATTAAACACGCACATAATCTTGGTTATTGTAATAATGTAATATAGACATCATCCTATCTAACCTATTATTTTAAGGGTTACGTAAGGGTAAAAAGGTCGAGAAACATTGCTTTAGGGCAGTGGTTCTTAACCCCTGGGTCGCGACCCAAATTTGGGTCGCCAAGCCATTTTATTGGGTCGCTAAGGGTTTGCAGAAAATAATTATTTTCCCACTACAAATATATTATAATTATATACTGTGATGATTAAAATACATGATGCCTAGTTTTAGGATTCTAAGCAGACCATGATTAAATAAAAACTCCAAAGCAGAAAATTTATTTGAAGTGTTTTGAAATTTCAATGTATATCTATGTAGGCTTGGGTCGCGATGCTTGATTTGTGCAAAATTTTGGGTCGCTGCCAAAAAAGGTTAAGAACCACTGCTTTAGGGTAATAGCGGTTGTAGTGTTTAGGTTGAGCGAACAGGGGAAGGTCACAAGAAAACAGCAAGGAACTCTCAGAAACTCCCAAGAGGTATTAAAAAATTGAGGAAGAGGACGAGGAAGAAAAAAAAATTAAAGAATTTGGAGGAACAAAAGGAGAAATTGTCTTTCATATACCAAAGGTTCTTTCCCCCTTATAAGGGGGGTAGCCGAGTCAAATCACATACAACCTACTTCCTGAACAAATAAAAGCTATTCAACCAGGGTTGCCCTGACTCCCGTCACTTTGCTAGGTCAGAAGAGATGCAGCGAGGCACAGTTCTTGTACAGCAAGGTCCGACAGGCGAAGCTGGTTCACCCCCACATCTTCATCGCGTGACGATTTCCTCCCTCCGAGTCCAAAACTGAAAAATAAAGTGATGAAGGGGATGAGAAGAATGTCCTTTAGGGCCGCGGCCTTCCCTCGTTTGCAATCCATCTCCATTATTTTTTTCCTCTCCTCTCCTCTCTCCCCTCTCCCCCTCTCTCCCCCTCTCTCCCCTCTCTCCCCTCTCCCCCTCTCTCTCCTCTCTCCCCTCTCCCCCCTCTCCCCCTCTCCCCCTCTCCCTCTCTCTCCTCTCCCCCTCTCCCCCTCTCTCTCTGTCTCTCCCTTTCCTCACTCTTTCCCTCTCCTCTCTCCCCTCTCCCCTCTCTCTCCCCTCTCTCCCCTCTCTCTCCTCTCTCTCCTCTCTTTCCCCTCTCCCCCGTCTCTCCCGTCTCTCTCCCCTCTCTCCCGTCTCTCTCCCCTCTCTCTCCCCTATCTCTCTCTCTTTCTCTCCCCTGCTCAGCAGACATACCACATGCATCCCCCCTTTCACCCCTTACATCCATCTCGTTCTCTGTCACCCTCTCGAACTCGATTCGTCCATTTGTTTCCTGCACTCTTTGCTCGGCCTCCTTCGTCCATATGCCTCCATTCACTTCAGCGTTGCTCCACGTGTCCGACAGCTCTCTTCGATGTCGCCTCACCTCCACGTTTCTTGCGCTTTCCGTTCTTGTCGCTTCTGTCATCGATCTCAAACGTCTCACCTCAGAAACCTTGTCGTTTTCTTCTTCTGCCTCCACTCCATTCCGAGCCTACGCTTCATAGGCTTTGGGTGCAATCTCCCCAGCATACAGCCTTCTCTTGGAGCTCAATCCAACGAGCCACCGGCTGCGCCCGTCCCTGTACGTAAGGGGTTCGGCCTTCGGTCTTTAATAAAAAAAGAGAGAGAGAGAGGACCAAACGAAACTCTTCTCTTTTTTTTTCATCTTCTCGTCTTTAGAAAGATCAGAAATTACCAACGAACGGACAAATAATTTTTACCGGTTAATTGACAAAATGTCGCGATTTTGCATGTTTTAGAAAATGAGAATTTGTGAGATGTTATATATATACTGTATATATATATATATATATATATATATATATATATATATATATATATATATATATATATATATACGATATATACTAAGATGTACACGTTTCGCATAACATTGTTTCACCCTAACATTTACCTGCTTCCTTCACTCCATTATTCATCTCCACATCCACTACTCCATTCGCCGCCACTTGAGACTCAAAGTACTTAAATCTCTCCTCCTCCTCTTCCTCCTCCTTCCTTCTCTTCTTCTCCCTTCTCCTCCTCCTTCCTTCTCTTCTTCTCCCTTCTCCTCCTCCTTCCTTCTCTTCTTCTCCCTTCTCCTCCTCCCCTTACTCCTTTTCCTCCTCTTTCTCCTCTTCCTCCTCCTCTTCCTCCTCCTCTTCCTCCTCTTCCTCTTCTCTTCCTCCACCTCCTCTCCCTTCTCCTCTTCCTCCTCCTCTCCCTTCTCCTCTTCCTCCCCCCGCACTACTCCTCCTCTTCCTAATCCTCCTCTTCCTACTCCTTTTCCTCCTTTTCCTCCTCCCCTTCCTCCTTCCTCCTCTTTCCTCCTCCTCCGCATCCTCCCCCTCCGCATCCTCCCCTTCCTCCTCCTCCTCTTCCTCCTCCTCCTCCCCTTCCTCATTCTTCCTCCCCTTCCTCCTCCTCTTCCTCCACTTCCTCCACTTCCTCCTCCTCTTCCTCCTCTTCCTCCTCTTCCTCCTCCAGCCTCGCAACCTTGCGCTTCCATTCTGCCTCCCGCTATCGTCATTCTTTGTACATGTCATCGCTTTACTTTTGACCACATTTCCTCTCTCGCAAGCAGATGCTCTTCCACTCTCTTCAGAGAGATAGAAAGAGAGAGAGAGAGAGAGAGGTTAGAGAGAGAGTGTAGGAAGAACGAGAGGAAGGAAAAATAGGCGTCAACAGTGTAAGTAAAAAAAAAATGGAATTACGCTAGAGGGGTTGGTAGCATCAGTCTAATGTTGGAGATGAAATAAAGAAAATTGAGGAAAAATCAGGGAGGGGAAGGGAGGGAGGGAGGGGAGGGCGCCGAGGTCGGGAGTAACGACCCAAATAAAGTTAAGTGAGGAAGAATTTGAGAGAAGAAAAGAGAAGAGAGAAGAGGATAATGTTGAGGACGGGGTGGATTTCCTCCTCCTTTTCTACCTCCTCTTTTCTTCTCCTCGCCCTCCTCCTCCTCACCTTAATCTTCCTTTCCTTACTCCTCCTCTTCCCTCTCGTCCTCCTCCTCCTCCCCCTCTTCATCTTCCTCCTCCTTCCTTCATTTTCCTTCCTTCCTCCTTGTCTTCCTCCTCCCCTTCATCTTCCTCCTCCTCTTACTCCTCTTCCTTCTCCTCGTCCTCCTCATCCCCTTCATCTTCCTCCTCTTACTCCTCCTCCATCTCCCCGTCCTCCTCCTCCGCCGCCTCCTCCCGCCTCCTCCTCCTCCCCTTCATCTTACTCCCCTTCATCTAACTCTTCCTCCTCTTCCTTCTTCTCGTCCTCCTCTTCTTCCCCCTCCTCCTCCCCTTCCTCCTCCTCCTCCTCCCCTTCCTCCTCCTCCCCTTCCTCCTCCTCCTCCCCTTCCTCCTCCTCCCCTTCCTCCTCCTCCTCCCGTTCATCCTCCTCCTCCTCCTTTTCCTCTTCTTCCTTTTCCACGCCCTCCTCCTCCTCTTCCTTCTCCACGTCCTCCGCCTCCTCCTCCTCCTCCTCTTTTTTCTCCACGGCCTCCTCCTCCTCCTCCTCCTCCTTTCAGCGGAGGAAGAGAAGGAGCCGACGTGGAAATGTAAATCGGAAGATAGACTTCTTGCGGACGACGACAACGACGACGACGACGACGACTGGGGCTGAAGGTTGGAGGAGAGACCATTTCGGGAAGGAGGAAGAGTCTGAAGAAAAAAAAAAAAAGAGAGAGAGAGAGAGAGAGAGAGAGAAAAGGCAACGAGAGGGGGAGGAGGAAGAAGAATAGGGGAGAAAAGGGAGGAAAGGAGGAGGAGGAGAAAGGGAAAGAGCAGGGAGGAGGAGAAGAAAGAGGCAAAGGAGGAAAAGGAAGAGGGAGAATTCTTCTCCGACGTTCTTCTCAAAGGTGTGTGTGTGTGTGTGTGTGTGTGTGTGTGTGTGTGTGTGTGTGTGTGTGTGTGTGTGAGCGCGCAATTATATTTCCTAATACGAAGAGTTCAATCCCACTTAGTGTAATGGAACTACTTTGTAGAAGAAAATCTTAAGTATCATAAAAAAAAAAGTTAAATTGAAATCGTGTGTTCATTGGTCTGAACAGTGCTTATCGCTGTACGAGTGTGTGTGGGGAGAGGATTTTATTTATTTATTTATTTATTTTTATTCATTTACTTTATTTATTAATTAATTTTTATTTATTTATTTATTTTTATTTTCTATTATCTTTTATTATTTTTATTTTTTATTGTTTATTTATTCTATTTAACTCTTTTTTTTTTTTTTTTTTTTTTTTTTTTTTTTGCTTAATTAAGATGGGTGTGATTGGTGGTGGTAATGGCAGCAGTTGTTTGTGCCACAGCGTTGCCCTGGATTGGTGGTACGTGGTGGTAATGATAGGCCGATACCAAATATTTTTAATGATTGCGATACGAGTCCCAACACTGTTGTAAACTTCCGATTCCGATACGAGTCCCGATACTGTTGTAAGCTTCCGATTCCGATACGAGTCCCAATACTGTTGTAAACTTCCGATTCCGATACGAGTCCCGATACTGTTGTAAACTTCCGATTCCGATACGAGTCTCGATACTGTTGTAAACTTCCGATTCCGATACGAGTCTCGATACCACACTAAACTTCTGATTCCGATACGAGTCCCGATACTGTTGTAAACTTCCGATTCCGATACGAGTCTCGATACTACTCAAAACTTCCGATTCCGATACGAGTCCCGATACTGTTGTAAACTTTCGATTCCGATACGAGTCTCGATACCACACTAAACTTCCGATTCCGATACGAGTCTCGATACTACTATAAACTTCCGATTCCGACACGAGTCCCGATACTGTTATAAACTTCCGATTCCGATATGAATCTGATTCCGGTACCTGCAGTGGTGATTATAATTCATGTTTATTCCCAGGCACTGCTGTTGGTTTGAGAAACAAATACTTTATGAACAAAGTACATTTATTAATCGTTTATCGGAAATTGAAGTTTAGAGCGATATCGGAAATCTTATCGGATTCGTTAAAAACTTTGGTATCGTCCCATCACTACCTCGTGGTGGTGGTAGTGTTTGTGGTGGTCAGTGATAGTGTGTATAACGAAAGCAGAGGAACTCGATGTATCAGAGATTATGGCTGTTGTCAGTGGTTGTAAAGTGTGGAAACGTGTGACAGTCTTGGTTGTGAGGTACAATACCCCGTTGCTCAGTGTTGGTAGTGACGAAGGATCTTGTTCACTCTCTCATTTATTTATGTATTTGTTTATATGTTTATTTGGAGTTGAAATGGAATTGGTAGTTTCAGTGTTGCGCCATAACAAGATGGACGAGAGTTCTCTGTGTGTCTCCCACGTGGTACACCTTTCCCTCCCCACCACTCCCTCCCTAGCCTCCCTCCCCTCATCACCCCTCCCTCCCTCCCTCCCTCACCCCATCACCCCTCCCTCCCTCCCTCCCTCCCTCACCCCTCCCTCCCTCCCTCCCACCACCCCTCCCTCCCTCCCTCCCTCCCACCACCCCTCCCTCCCTCCCTCTCTCCCACCACCCCTCCCTCCCTCCCTCCCTCCCTCCCACCACCCCTCCCTCCCTCCCTCCCTCCCTCACCCCTCCCTCCCTCACCACCCACCCCTCCCTCCCTCCCTCCCTCCCTCACCACCCACCCCTCCCTCACTCACTCACCCCTCCCTCCCTCACCCCTCCCTCACCCCTCCCTCACCCCTCCCTCTCTCCCTCCCTCCCTCACCCCTCCCTCCCTTCCTCCCTCACCACCCCTCCCTCCCTCCCTCACCACCCCTCCCTCCCTCACCATCCCTCCCTCCCTCCCCCTCCCTCCCTCCCCCTCCCTCCTTCCCCCCTCCCTCCTTCCCTCCCCCCTTCCTCCTTCCCTCCCCTCCTTCCTCCTTCCCTCCCCTCCTCCCTCCTTCCCTCCCCCTCCTCCCCTCCTTCCTCCTTCCCTCCCCTCCTTCCTCCTTCCCTCCCCCCTCCTTCCCTCCCCCTCCTTCCCTCCCCCTCCCTCCCTCCTTCCCTCCCCCCTCCTTCCCTCCCCCTCCCTCCTTCCCTCCCCCTCCCTCCTTCCCTCCCCCTCCCTCCTTCCCTCCCCCCCCTCCCACTGGGTCGAACATCCTCTCGATGGAACTTACGTCATGGTCGACCTCTCGCTACGATCGACCTTCCCTCCTATCCCACGTCAGGTCACCCAACCCCCCCCCCCTCTCTCTCTCTCTCTCTTCGGTCGATCCTGCCTCCTGTCATATATACTACGTCGATCGGTCGACAGCCCTCCTGGCCTCGACGTACCCCAGGGATTAGACGCTGTAGCTGTGTACTGTACTGTATTGTGTTGTATTGTGTTGTACTGTATTGTGCTGTATTGTGTTGTACTGTATTGTTTTATTGTTGCACTGCCCGGGCCCCTCTCGGTCTAGCCTGACAGTGTGGCATTGTTTCGATAGCTCTCTCTCACTCTCTCTCTCTCTCTCTCTCTCACTCTCTCTCTCTCTCTCTTCCCTCATTTTATCTTCTCTCTCTCTCTGTCTTCTCTCTCTCTCTTCTCCCTTTATCTTCTCTCTTTATCTTCTCTCTCCCTCTCTTCTCTCTCTTTATGTCTCAATCTTCTCTCTATCTTCTCTCTTTATCCTCTCTCTCAATCTTCTCTATCTTCTCTCTCTTTATCCTCTCTCAATCTTCTCTCTTTATCCTCTCTCTCTCTCTCCTCTGTGTGTCTGTATCTGCTTGTCTGTCCGTCCTCATCTCTGTATCTGTCTATCTGTCTGTCTTTCTGTGTTTTTGTGTGGAAGCTTGTCGACCATATTAGCCCGTTCTCACCCGGAACCAGAATTTATTTACTTCCTTTAAATGAAGCATATATTACTTGGCAAAAAACTCGTGTGTGTGTGTGTGTGTGTGTGTGTGTGTGTGTGTGTGTGTGTACGTGTACGTGTATGTGTGTGTGTGTGTGTACGTGTGTGTGTGTGTATGTGTGTGCGTGTGTGATTCACTATGGTCTTGGATCACGTGCTGGACTGTGATCGAGAGCTATTTCCCTACCGGAAGAGAGCTCAAAGCTCATATATGACCGATCTATGGGTAATGCTGTGAACCTTACATGCACACACACACCCAATTCCCCGCCCAGGAGAGCTGGAGTAACAACTCGCAGCGCAGCGATACTGAGATTATTTCAGCCTTGGGCTCAGTGTGGTGCTCCCTATGACCGTATACAGAGTACACATACTACACGAACTCGTTCCTTTGCTTTGCGTCGATCCGTCCCCATTTTAGTACCCATTTATGTACACGCCCCCCATTCCCCTCTCCCCCATTCCCCCTCTCCCCATTTCCCCCAATCCCTACGCCCATTCCCCCTCCCCCATTCCCCCAATCCCTACGCCCACCCCCCTCCTCCATTCCCCCATTCCCCCAATCCCTACACCCATTCCCCCTCCCCCTCCCCATTCCCCCAATCCCTACGCCCATTCCCCCTCCCCATTCCCCCTCCCCATTCCCCCATTCCTCCTCCCCTAATCCCCTTCCCCCATTCCTCCTCCCCTAATCCCCTTCCCCCATTCCCCCTCCCCTAATCCCCTTCCCCCATTCCCTCCTCCATTCCCCCATTCCCTCCTCCATTCCCCCATTCCCTCCTCCATTCCCCCATTCCCTCCCCCATTCCCTCTTCCATTCCCCCATTCCATCCCTCCTCCCCCATTCCCTCTTCCATTCCCCCATTCCCTCCCCCATTCCCTCTTCCATTCCCCCCATTCCATCCCTCCTCCCCCATTTCCTCCGCCCATTCCCCCCATTCCCCCTCCCCCCATTCCCCCATAGTTGTCAACAGCTCTAGCTGCATAATGTGAAACGGCAGACGAACGCTTCCGACAGTGTTTTTGTATATTGGTACTCGGCGCTTTTCGAGTGATGCCGATAGACACGAGTGGTGTGTGTGTGGGGGGGGATAAATGGGGGGGAGGAAGGGGGACGGGGGGATAAAAGCTCCACCAAGGAGTCTAATATGATCATGGACCCTGAATTGAGGTGAAGGGAGATGAGGGTGGGGGAAGATGTCTTTAGGAAAGGGGGAGATGAAGGGAGCGGGGGGAGATGAAGGGAGTGGGGGAGGTGAGGGGAGCGGGGGGAAGTGAGGGGAGTGGGAGGGGAGATATCTTTAGGAGAGGGGGAGGTGAGGGGAACGGGGGGAAGATGTCTTTAGGTGAGGGGAGAGTGAGGGGAGATGTCTTTTGGAAAGGGGGAGATGAAGGGAGCGGGGGGAGGTGAGGGGAGCGGGGGAGGTGAGGGGAGCGGGGGGGAGTGAGGGGAGCGGGGGGAGTGAGGGGAGTGGGAGGGGAGATATCTTTAGGAGAGGGGGAGGGGAGGGGAACGGGGGGAAGATGTCTTTAGGTGAGGGGAGAGTGAGGGGAGATGTCTTTTGGAAAGGGGGAGATGAAGGGAGCGGGGGGAGGTGAGGGGAGCGGGGGAGGTGAGGGGAGCGGGGGGGAGTGAGGGGAGCGGGGGGAGTGAGGGGAGTGGGAGGGGAGATATCTTTAGGAGAGGGGGAGGTGAGGGGAACGGGGGGGAAGATGTCTTTAGGTGAGGGGAGAGTGAGGGAAGATGTCTTTTGGAAAGGGGGAGATGAAGGGAGCGGGGGGGGGTGAGGGGAGCGGGGGGAAAGTGAGGGGAGTGGGAGGGGAGATATCTTTAGGAGAGGGGGAGGTGAGGGGAGCTGGGGGAGGTGAGGGGAACGGGGGGAAGATGTCTTTAGGTGAGGGGGGAGGGGGTGGGGAAATGTCTTTAGGAGAGGGGGGTGGGGAGATGTCTTTAGGAGAGGGGGAGGTGAGGGGAGAGGGGGAAAGTGAGGGGAGCGGGTTTTATTTCTAAATGTAAGACGGCTTTGGGGGGATGGGGGGGGTGTTGTGTACATAAATTGTTTAGTTTTAATTCGTTGCCGCCATTCACGGCCGAGACTGCAGACCTTTGTGCTTTAAAAACTATCTATGGAGCGCCCTCCCTCCCCTCCCTCCTTCCTTCCTTCCCTCGTTCCCGCCTTTCCTCCTTCCCGCCTTCCCTCCTTCCCTCCCTCCTTCCCTCCCTCCTTCCCGCCTTCCCTCCTTCCCGCTTTCACTGCTTCCCTCCTTCCCGCCTTCACTGCTTCCCTCCTTCCCGCCTTCACTGCTTCCCTCCTTCCCTCTTTCCCTCCCTCCTTCCTTCCCTCCTTCCTTCCTTCCCTCTTTCCCTCCCTCCTTTCCTCTTTCCTTCCGTCCCTCCCTCCTTCCCGTCTTTACTCCTTCCCTCCCTCCTTCTCGCCTTTACTACTTCCCTCCCTCCTTCCCGACTTCCCTCCTTCCTTCCCTCCCTCCCTCCTTCCTTCCTTCCCTCCCACCTTCCTTCCTTCTTCCCTCCTTACTTTCTCCTTTTTCTCCCTCCCTCCTTTTCCCTCCCTCCTTCCTTCCCTCTTTCCTTCCGTCCCTCCCTCCTTCCCTCCTTCCCCCTCCCTCCTTCCTTCCCTCCCTCCCACCCACCCTCTCTCCTCTCTTCCCTCCTTCCCACCCTCTCTCCTTTCTTCCCTCCTTCCCATCTTCCCTCCCTCCCTCCTTCCCTCCCTTTCTCCCTCTCTCCCTCCCCCTCCCACCCTCCCTGTCGTACACTGCGTAGCTGCAGTCTCACTCTCCCCCCATCCCCCCACCCCCTTCTGCTGTGCAGTATGGAGGTGGGGGGGGGGTAGCCCGTTGCTATGGCGATGCGGAGGGACAGGGAAGAGGAGAAGGAGGAATAGGAGGAGGAGGAGGTGGTGGTGATGGTGGAAATATTGATGGTGGAAATAGTGATGGTGATGATGATGGTGGTGATGATAATGTATATAGGGAATGCATAGAGGAAGAGGAGATAGTAATAGTGACATTAATTGTATTATTCGGATGCTAGGAATAGTAATGGTGATAGTATTAGTGATACGGTGATAGTTCTAGTGATGGTGATAGTGGTGATGTATACGTTTGGAATCTTATAGTGAAGGAAGTGGAGACAAAACGGGGTTGTGTTGGAGAGAATTAGAATGGTGGAGATGGTGGTGGAAGTGGTGGAGGTGGTGGTGGTAAGGCGGAGAGTAAGGAGGTAAGGAAGAGAGCTGGGAGGAAGGAGAAGGCGAAGAGGGAGGGACAGGGGACAGAATTCTCTCTCTATCTCTCTGTCTCTCTCCCTCTCTCTCTTTCCCTCCCTCTCTGTCTATTTATCTCTCTTGTCTCTATCTGTATCTCTCATTCTGTCCCTGTCTCTGTCTCTCTCCCTCTCTGTCTTACTGTCTCTCTTACTCTGTGTCTCTCCCTCTGTCTCTCTATTTATCTCTCCTGTCTCTCTCTCTCTCTCCCTCTCCCTCTCTCCCTCTCCCTCTCTCTCTTATCTCTCTATCTCTGGAGGTGAGGTTCAGGATATGTCCAGTTATGGTCCCCGGCAGGCCCGGGAAGCGTCCGCTGGAAGGTTCTGTTCGCAACTTGCTCGATTCCAGCTTGCTCGATTCCAGCTTGCTCGATTCCAGCTTCCTGGACTCCAGCTTGGTCGCTTACTTTATGATGGAAACAGAGGAGGAGGAAACAAACCAGCCACGTACAACATACATTCCCTATGGAGATCTATAAGTCGTGTGTGTGTGTTTGGAGATCTATAAGTCGTGTGTGTGTGTGTGATTTACCATGGTCTTTGGATCACGTGTTGGACTCGTGATCGACAGCTGTTTCCCTCCCGGAAAAGAGCTCAGAGCTCGTATGACCGATCTATGGGTAATGTTATGACCTTACACACACACACACACACACACACACACACACACACACACACACACACACACACACACACACAAACAACTCCCCGCCCACGAGAGTTGGAGTAACGACTCGAAGCGCAGCGATACTGAAATTGTTTCAGCCCTGTGCGGGATTCGAACCCGGACCGCCGTAGTGGCGGCCACGAACGGTACCACTGCGCCACGAAGTCGTGTATGTGTGTCTGTGTGTGTGCGCGCGCGTGTGTGTGTTTATGGGGTGATACTTCTTTCTCTATTGATTAAAATTGGCCTTAAATTAATTAATATTTTCGGCCTGGCTTATAAGAACATAAGAATGCAGGCGACTGCAAGTGACCATAAGGCCTACACTAGGCAGTTGTGTGTTCATTGAAGTGATCTAAGCTTCGCTTAAAACAATCGATATTTTCAGTGCCAACTAATTGCTTACCAAGTCTATTCCATTCGTTAACTACTCTATTGATAAACCAATTCTTGCCTATTTCCTTCTTAAATCTAAATTTCTCCAATTTAAATCCATTACTGCGAGTCCCGAACTATTGTCTTAATATGATGACCTTGCTTGCGTCACCGTTGTTAAAGTTCTTAAAGCATTTGAATACCTCTTTTATATCATTCCCGCATTCCTCGTCTTTCCAGAGAGGGTAAGTTAAGGTGTCCTGTTTTGGACTGCAGTTCACTAGCGTTTCTATCCTGATGGATATTCTTGTGTCCAAAGGTGGTAAAGTCATGGTACTGCATATGAGAGTAAGCATGTGTACACACACACACACACACACACACACACATGCAAATAACATCAGTGTTTTAGTATACTCGTGTGTATATATAAGCCTGTTTGCATGCGATAGTACGTACATGGTTTATGATTCCTTATCAGTTTGGAAGCTGTGTGATTCACCACGGTCTTGGATCACGTGTTGGACTCGTGATCGGTATCTATTTCCCTCCCGGAAGAGAGCTCAGAGCTCATATATGACCGATCTATGGGTAATGCTGTGACCTTACACGCACACACACACACATCCAACTCCCCGCCCACGAGAGTTGGAGTAACAATCCACAGCGCAGCGATACTTAAATTATTTCAGCCGTAGGCGGGATTCAAACCCGGACCGCCGTAGGGGCAGCCGGGAACTCTACCAACTGCGCCACGAGGAGGTGTGTGTGTGTGTGTAGCCTAAGCCGTCATGGCTGATGAACGAGTGCAGAAATCCGAAAAGGCACGGAAGATAAAAAAAAAAAAAAAAAAAAAAAAAAAATCGATATTTTTTTGAGTCGTTCAAAAATGGGGGAAAAATTTTCTTGCAGAATGAAAGTTCCTATTGGAGCTGGGTGACTGAGGCAGGAATCGGGGAGGACTGGAGGAGGAAGAGGAGAGGAGGTGGGAGGGAGGGCCAGGAGCTGTGGGGGGCTCGAAACCATATGTAAAGGAGAGGCTTAGGGACGTTGGAGAGTCGGAGGAGGAGGAGGAGGAGGAGAGTCTGAGGACGGAGGAAGAGGAGGAGAGTCTGAGGACGGAGGAAGAGGAGGAGGAGGAAGAGGACGGAGGAGGAGGAGGAAAAGGAGGACGGAGGAGGAGGAAGAGGAGGAGATGGCAGGAACGCGTGAGTGTTTTGTGATGGAGGAAGACGAAATGGAGGTAATGAAGGAGGAAGTGTGCCAGGCAAATGGAGGCGTGGGATGGAGGAGGAAGAGGAAGAGGAGGAGGTGAGTGAAGTTGATCAAGCGTAGACACCGGAAGAGGAGGAGGAGGAGGAGGAGGAGGTGGTGGTGGTGTTGTTAGTGGTGTTGGTGGTAATGGTGGAAGCTTAGACACCGGAAGAGGTGGTGGTGATGGTTTTAGTGGTGTTGGTGGTAATGTTGGGGTTGGTGGTGGTAATCGTAGGGTTGGTGTCGTTGGTGGTAATGGTGGTGTTGGTGGTAATGGAGGTGTTGGTGTTGGTGGAAGCTTAGACACTGGAAGAGGAGGTGGTGGAGATGGTGTTAGTGGTGGTAATGGTGGTGTTGGTGGAAGCTTCGACACCTGAAGAGGTGGTGGTGATAATGTTAGTGGTTTTGGTGATAATGGTGGTGTTGGTGGAAGCGTAGACACCGGAAGTGGTGGTGGTAGTGATAGTGTTAGTAGTGTTGGTGGTGTTAGTGGTGATAATGGTAGGGTTGGTGGTGTTGGTGTTGGTGGTAGTGGTAGGGTTAGTGGTAGTTATGGGGTTGGTGTTGGTGGTGGTAATGGTGGGGTTGGTGGTGGTAGTGGTGTTGGTGGTAATGGTAGGGTTAGTGGTAGTTATGGGGTTGGTGTTGGTGGTGGTAATGGTGGGGTTGGTGGTGTTAGTGGTAATGGTAGGGTTAGTGGTAGTTGTGGGGTTGGTGTTGGTGGTGATAATGGTGGGGTTGGTGGTGTTAGTGGTGTTGGTGGTAATGGTAGGGTTAGTGGTGTTGGTGGTAATGGAATTGGTGTTAGTGGTGTTGATGGTAATGGTGGGGTTAGTGGTGATAATGGTTTTGGTGAGTAGTAGTTACATATGAACGAGTCGAAAGGAATATTTGAGGACGAGTTCGAGTCCTTAACTTTAGGCAAAAAGGATATTTACTCGCAAATGACGAGGATGCTCGTGAGGGTGGGGGGGGGAGGTGGAGAGGACGGAGGGAGGGTGGAGGGGTGGAGTCCTGTGGATTTGAAAGGATCGAAGTAGGCCGGAGGCTTGATGGGAAGTGGAGACGGTGGCAGCGAGGGAAACTGTCCTTCACTCCACCAAGTGGAGGAGAGGCAAAGGCCGCAGAAAGAGGAGGAGGAGGAGGAGAGAGGGGAGGTGGAGGTGGGACGACGATTTATAATGGAGAGGAAAGTGAAGGCCGAGGAGAAGAAGAAGAAGAAGGAAGTCGGAGGAGCTCCTTCTCTCTCTCATCTTCCTCCTCTTCTTCCTCTTCTTCCACCTCTTCCTCTTCGTCCACCTTCTCCTCATCTTTCTCCTCTTCCTCCACCTCTCCCTCATCTTCCTCCTCTTCCTCCACCTCTTCTTCCTCTTTTTCCTCTTCCTCCTTCCCCACCTCCTCCTCTTCTTCCTTTTCCTTCTCTTTCTCTTCGTCCTCTTTCTCTTCGTCATCTCCCTTCTCTTCCCATTTCTTCTCCTCTTCCTCCTCCTCTTTCTCTTCGTCCTCTTCTCCTCTTACTCCTCTTCCTTTTCCTTTTCTCCCTCTTCCCATTCCTTCTCCTCTGCCTCCTCTTCCTGGTCCTCCCACCTCCACCCCGTTCACGACCCTCCAGGTGAATAAAGTCGTTTGGCACCATCCGGAACGAGACGCCACGAGTGCAGCGCCAACAGAGATAGGTCCGTTCGAAGCCTCAGCGCAGGAGGAGTCGGGGGAGGAGGAGGAAGAGGAAGAAAAGGTGGAGGAAGATAAGGAGGAAGGGGTGGGGTAAGAGTAGGAGGAGGAAGAGGTAAAGGAAGAGGAGGAGGAAGAGGTGGAGGTGTCGGAGGAAGAGGTTTCGGGAGAGGAAGAGGAGGAGGAGGAAGAGGTGTCGGAGGCGGAGGAGAAGATGTAAAGGAAGAGAAGGAGGAGGGAGAGGAGGAAGGAGTGGAGGAAGAGGAGGTGGAAGAGGAGAAGAAGGTGCTCCTCCGAGGAAGAAAAAGTGCTAGACTTGCACATGCCAGGGGACGCTTAGCCGAGATCAAAACCACCACCTCTGCCCTGTGTGCTTGGACAGCTGGGACATGTGACAGTCACCAGCGTCCATGAGTGACAGGAATCGTGTAACTAAGCAAGATCGAAGCCGTATGCATGTGTCACACTATACGGCGGAGCCGGATGCGGCCAGATGATGGGCGTGTACAATTAGCTTAATAAAATCACCTAGCGACAGTCATAAGTTATATAACGACCACCATCACCGAGGTGGATCAAAGGTGTTGTGGATCAAAGGTTTTAACAAAGGTGATGCAAACAAGGTCATCATATTCAGACAACAGGGCAGGACTCGCAGTAATGGATTCAAATTGGGCAGATTTAGATTCAAGAAGGAAATAGGCAAGAATTGGTTTACTAATAGGGTGGTCAACGAATGGAGTAGACTTAGTAACTATTTAATGATCGCTGAAACTATCAGTTGTTTTAAGAAACGGTTAGACAACTTTATGGATGGGGATGACACGTGGTGATGGATATGGAACTGCCTTGTGTAGGCCTTATGGTCTCTTGCAGTCTCCTTCATTCTTATGTTCTTATCTCCCCCCGGCCGGTTAAGACACTCCCATAGCCTTTGGAGTGAACTGGAAGCCGCGACGGCCGCGCCGGAGAGTGTGACACCGGACGAACGTGTCAGTGTGATGGACGAGTTCGGGGAAGAGGAGAGAAAGTTCGAAGAAGAATTCGAGAAAGAACTACTTGCGAAGAAGGTCGAGAGGACTTTGAAGCCGTCCGTGATAGATAAGAGGAGGAGCCGAGAAGAGGAGGAAGAGGAGGAGGAGCCGAGAAGAGGAGGAAGAGGAGGAGGAGGAGGAGCCGAGAAGAAGAGGAGGAGGAGCCTAGAAGAAAAAGAGGAGGAGCCGAGAAGAGGAGGAGGAGGAGGAGCCGAAAAGAGGAAGAAGAAGGGGAGGAGGAACCGAGAAGAGGAAGAAGATGAAGAAATAGAGGTACCGAAAAGATGAAGAAGAGGAGGAGGAGGAGCCAAGAAGAGAAAGAAGAAGAAGAAGAGGAACCGAGAAGAGGAAGAAGAAAAGGAGGAGGAGGTACCGAGAAGAGGAAGAAGAGGAAGAAAAAGAGGCGGAGCCGAGAAGAGGAAGAAGCGGAGGAGGAGGAGGAGGAAGGTGGAGGGAATGGTTATAGTGTTGTTGGTGGCAGACGCTGTAGAAGGTGTAGTGACTGGAATATGTAGTCATGCTTTTGGTGAAATAAATATTGATAGAAAATATTTAATAATTAATCGGGGGAGAGAGAGAGAGAGAAAGAAAGAGAGACAGAGAGGAGCTAAAGTTGCCCTGAGAGAGAGAGAGAGAAAGAAGAGAGAGAAAGAGAGAGAGAGAGAGAGAGAAAAGGAGTTAAAGTTGTCCTGGAGAGCTTTCGACATGAAGGATTATTTTGAAGAAAAAAAATGACGTCTTTGGGTGAAGTGGTGAGCTTACACCAGGAGGCGCTGAACCGCGACCAAAGTCGCAACTTGTGCCCTGCGTGTTCGGGGGATTCGAACTCGGGTCCTCGACGTGAGGTTAGCGGTCGAAACTGTCTCTTTACTTTGAACAAAGTTAGTGATGAAACTAACTATAAGTACAGTAGTTAAAAATAGTCAAGAAAAAAGAAAACTGAAGAAAGGAGATATTTTTTTTTTTTTTTTTTTTTTTTTTTTGAAGACTCGGTGAAAGGAACGTTCTCTCTCTCTCTCTCTCTCTCTCTCTCTCTCTCTCTCTCTCTCTCTCTCTCTGTTTCTCTCTTTCGCTCGTTTTCGCTCTTGCTCTTGTTCTCTCCCTCGCTTTCGCTCTTATTCTTGTTCTGTCTCTTTAGCTTTCTCTAGAACATACTCTTGTTTTTTTTTTCTCTCTCACTCCCCTCTCTCTCACCTTCGCTCTTGCTCTTGTTCTCTCTCCCTCTATCTCTCTCTCTCTCTCTCTCTCTCTCTCTCTCTCTCTCTCTCACCCACTTTCGCTCTTGTTCTTGTTTCTCTCTCTCTCTCTCTCGCCTTCGCTCCTGCTCTTGTTCTCTCTCTCTCTCTCTCTCTCTCTCTCTCTCTCTCTCTCTCTCTCTCTCTCTCTCTTCTCGTCTCTCGCCTTCGCTCTTGCTCTTGTTCTCTCTCCCTGTCTCTCTATTCTCTCTGTCTCTGGATAGTCCGGGTCCTCGTCCACTCCGGAAGGACACGCCTAATCACCAGGACTTGTGGGCGTGAACCAATCTGCCCACCTTCCTCCTCTTCCTCCTCCTTCTCCTCTTCCTCCTTCTCCTCTTCCTCCTTCTCTTCCTCCTCCTCGTCCTCCTACTCTTCCTCCTCCTCCTCTTGCTCCTCCTCTTACTCATCTTGCTCCTCCTCTTACTCCTCTTCCTCCTCCTCTTCCTCCACTTCCTCCTCCTTCTACTCCTCCTCCTCCTCCTCCTCCTTCTACTCCTCCACTTCCTCCATCACCTCCCCCAACCAACTACCATTCCCTCCCTTTCAATACTTCTCCCCTCCCCCCTCCCCCCTTCGTTTCCATCCATCTTTACTCCCCTCAAATTCCCCCCACGCCACCCCACTCTTTCCCCTCCCTCTTGCAGTGGTTTTTTCGTAAATTCGCACAAACTTGTAGCTGTAAATAAGAGTAACCATCACATCTCTCGTTCCTCTCCCCTCTTCTCTCTTCTCCCCTCGACTCCCCTCATTTTCCCTCTCCCCTCTCCCCTTTTCTCTCCTCTCTCCTCTTCTCCCCTCTCTTCTTCTCCCCTCTCCCCTCTCCCCTCTTCTCCCCTCTTCTCCCCTCTTCTCCCCTCTCCCCTCTTCTCCCCTCTCCCCTCCTCTCCCCTCTCCTCCCCTCTCCCCTCTCCTCCCCTCTCCCCTCATCCATTTCTTCTCTTCGTCCCTCTTCTCCCTTCACCCCTCCCCTCTCTTCTCTCTTCTCTTCCCTTTTCTCCCCTCTACTCTCCACTACTCTCCCCTCGCCTCTCCCCTCGTCTCCCCTCACCTCTCCCCCTCCCACAAAGCCAGCGCCACGAGCCTCATTGCTTTATTTCCTTTTTTTTTTTTTAACCAACTTGGCGATGGATTTCCAAATGTTTTCACACTTTGATTTTTGTGCGCCGCTGTCTCGTGTTTGTTTGTTTGTAGCGGGGGGAGGGGAGGGGGGTTGTTGGGTAATGTGCATGGAATGACGGCAGTGTGGGTGGAATTCCCCCCCCGAACTCCCTTCCCCCCCACCTCCCATCCTCCTCAACTCCCACCAATAGGTTTTTGATCTCTGTATTTTTTTCTTTTTATTTTTTTTTTTTTTATGTTTTGTTTTTTTTTTTTTTTGGTCACGTGCCGTTCGATTTTTGTCTGTATATTTTGTGTCGGTTCTTGCTTTGGCAGTCGTTTTAGTTTCACAGGCGTTCGCTTTCTGAAACTGCATTTTTTTTTTCCTAAGAAAGAATTTAAGTATTATGATAGTTTATTCATATTTTTCTGTGTAGTGTGTCTTTTTGGCTACCCCCCGTGTAGGGGGAAAAGCCTTTGGTATATGTATGTGTAGCATGTGTGTGTGAGTGTGCGTGTATGTATATATATATATATATATATATATATGTTTATTATTTAACTATACCTATGCATTTATTTCATCATTATTGTATTATATTCTTTATTAATCTATTTATTTATTTATCATTATTAAATTGTTTCTTTCGCATCCGACCTTGATATGGACCAAAAGGTCTCCTGTCGGCATGCTCCGCCTTTGTAATCCTTTGTAATCCGTATATATATATGTATATATATATATTACATATATATACATATATATATATATATATATATTCATATATATACATATATATATATATACATATACATATATATATATATATATACATATACATATATATATATATACATATATATATATACATATATATATACATATAATATATATATATATACATATATATTATATATATATATATATATATATATATATATATATAATCAGTGTTCTCAAAGCCAACTTTGCATATTTGGACTTCATGTCTGTTTATTATAAATATTTATTTTATTATTTTTTATTTTTTATTTTATTTTATTTTTTTGCATTTGAGTTTTATCCACAGTTCCAGATACTTTTTAACGTCAACAGTTTTATGTTGTGTATGTTCGCATGTCTCTCCATCTGGTGACGTCATAAAGGAAGAAATGAGGAAAGTTTCGCCCTACGCACTTTGCACACTGGCCCCTGTGTGACATCCATGCATACATATACAGTTTGTTGCCTTCGTGTCTGCTCAGTCTAATTCCGCCATATTTGGAGTCGTGGGGGCAGTAGTGGGGAGGGGGCGGTGGAGGTGGTGGTTGGGGAGGGGGCGGTGGAGGTGGTTGTATGGTAAGCGGTGGAGGTGGTGGTGTTGGTGGTTGTGGAGGGGGCGGTGGAGGTGGTGGTTGGGGAGGAGGCGGTGGTGGTTGGGGAGGGGGCGGTAGAGGTGGTGGCTGGGGAGGGGGTGGTGGAGGTGGTAGTATGGTAAACGGTGGATGTGGTGGTTGGGGAGGGGGCGGTGGAGGTGGTGGTTGGGGAGGGGGCGGTGGAGGTGGTAGTATGATAAACGGTGGTGGTTGGGGAGGGGGCGGTGGGGGTGGTAGTATGGTAAACGGTGGATGTGGTGGTTGGGGAGGGAGCGATGGAGGTGGTAGTATGGTAAACGGTGGATGTGGTGGTTGGGGAGGGGGCGGTGGAGGTGGTGGTTTGGGAGGGGCGGTGGAGGTGGTGGTTGGGGAGGGGGCGGTGGAGGTGGTAGTATGGTAAACGGTGGTGGTTGGGGAGGGGGTGGTGGAGGTGGTAGTATGGTAAACGGTGGATGTGGTGGTTGGGGAGGGGGCGGTGGAGGTGGTGGTTGGGGAGGGGGCGGTAGAGGTGGTGGCTGCGGTGGTAAAGGTGGAAATGGTGTTAGTGGAGTTGGTGATGGTGGTGGTCTTGTGGCATTCTTATTTGGGACATCACTGCGAAGAGTTGGAATCCCCGAGTTCACCATGGATAGATTCAAGGACGGTAGAAGAAAGGTGGAAGAGTGGAAGTTTTCTTTGAGTGGAGTAGGGAGAGAGAGAGAGAGAGAGATAGAGAAAGAGACATAGAGAGGGAGGGGGAGAGATAGAGAGAGAGGGAGTGAGATTGAGAGAGAGGGAGATAGAGAGAGGAAGAGAGATTGAGTTCGGATTGGAAGGATAGAGATCGCCGCCAAAAAAATATCTCGTTATTTCTGTAAATACCTTCGTGTACTGCTTGTACATCTGGAGGCAAGAGTTCCGTTTCCCGCAAGATAATTAGTTTGTGTGTGTCCGTGTATGCGTATAAACACGAGGTAAACATATTTCACTTGTTCACATTAACCCACGAACGCATAACACACAAAAAAAAAAAGTTCCTTTAAAGGAACATTATGCGCTTATGGGTTCAGCCGCAGCCTTTGTATGTCTACATCCGCGGACAGACCAGAACGGTTCCCATAGGAACCGGCCGCGTCCCAAGAGGCTGGCGACCGCGCGGAAAGTTTGCCAAATGCGTGTATGGGTGGGTGAGTGGGCGGTTCGTGGGCGTGGGCGGCATAGGTAGTGCAAAATATATAAAGTACGCCAAACCGTGCAAAAATGCTGAGACCGTACGGACTTCGTCTACTTTATTGACAGAATGCTATGGCGAAACCTCTCTCCCCACCTCTCACTCCTCTCCCCACCTCTCACTCCTCTCCCCCCTCGTTCCTCTACCTCCATTCCCCCACTCCTTCCTCTCCTCTCTCCTCCCCTCTCTCCTCTCCCTCCCCCTCCCACTCATTCTTCTCCCTCTCTCCTCTCCCTCCCTCTTCCTCTGCTCCCTCTCTCTTTCTCTCTCTCTAATCTCCCTCCTCTCCCTCCCTCTTCTTCTGTTCCCTCCTTCTTTCCCTCTCTCCCCGTCTCTCCTCTCCCTCCCTCTCCCTCTCCCTCCCTTTCCCTCTCCCTCCCTTTCCCTCTTCTTCCGCTTCCCCCTCTCCCTCCGGTTCCTCCCTCTCTCAGGTTCCCCCCTCCCCCCCTCCCCTCTTCCTCCACTCCCCCCTCCCCTTCCTCTCCCCCTCCCCTTCCTCTCCCCCTCCCCTTCCTCTCTCCCTCTCCCTCCCTCCCATTCCTCTCCCTCCGCTCCCTCCCTCTCCCTCCGCTCCCTCCCTTCCTCTCTCTCCCTACCTCCTCTCCTCTCCCATAAACAACAGTACGGTTAGAAGGAAAACCCATTTGTGTGTATTTGTATGCAAGTGATGAATCGTGTGCGTGCGTGCGCGTTTGTACTTTGGGCGCCTGAGCAACAGCAGTTGACCTGCTGATGTCTGCTGCCTTTACGAACGGTTAGGCGTCGCTCTGGTCCACGTGATAGAGGGGCCCTTGTGGTACCTCGGGGCCCCTCGAGGGACGGGGCCCCACTCCTTCAGTCTTCCGGGTCCTCTTGTCCCGGTCTCTGTTCGTGGAAGGGGACCACGATCGGTCGAGACCCCTTCCGGCTGAAGTTTGTTCACCAGCCAGCTACACATTATCGTCTGGTACTTAGAGTATGAAACTGAATAGTGAATATATGTGTGTGTATGTATATATATATATATATATATATATATATATATATATATATATATATATATTGTCGCCGTTTCTACGTCCGCTCCTGCGGTGCATTAGACATTTGAGTTTTTTTCGTTTGCTTACAAAGTCATTCCCCGGCCTAAATCCCTATTTATTATGTTGGCGACCTAAATGCTTATGTCTAGACATAACCTCGACATTATGGACAGCTAATTTAGGTAAAATCTCCGCCCCTTTTGAAGATTTATGTCTAGACTTAGGATATTTTATAAATTTGGCCCCCTGAGCCACAAGTCTCGTTATACTATGAATGTTAGAAATGAATGTATTCTGGATTTCTGTTATGTAAAAGCTGCACTACACGATATGAATATTAATTAGCTTCATCGTTTATGAATTACAACATTAATACGAGAAGTAATCAGAATCATTAAAAGGTTTTTCAGTTTGAAATGTTGTCGGCATTTGCATAGCAGTGTTGCCAAGTAATCTTTTAATGTTGAAATATTCAATGACTCCATTTTATTTTACTTGTGTTGTTGACAATACCACCGTGATTTGTTCATGTATTAGGTCAAAACTATTGAAGTGTTTGCCATATTCCTCACGCTGATGGTGTGTATTAAGGTATTTCGTTGAAATAGTACTTAAGATATGTATTTTCATTCGCGCTTTGCTGCATTTCTCATTGTATTTCTTTCGTTTTTTGATTGATTAATTTTGAGCAACATGTGGTAATTGACTGCGGGGGTTCTTGTTTGTTGTCTTTCCTGTATCGTAGCGTTTCTTCCATACCGTAGTGCTTTGTTTTTAATCAGGTTTTACAATAGCAAAGCTTTGCAAAGTTTTATAGCGCTCCCCCCTTTCTTTTCTGTGATGGTCGTTGTCGTCGTCGCTGCCACCATATGTAGTAGGATGGCTAAAGTATATTAACAAAATAGTGTATTAAATCAATTCATTAAAACACTACAACAGACAAAAGCGTGTGTACACTTCGGAGGCTGAGTTAGAAGTGGACGCCAAGCGTCGAGTCTGCGCGGGAAACATACACGACTTGCTTGGTTCTTCTTACAAAGTCACACAGAATTGTAATTAAATAATACAGTGATAACAACGAAATCAATATACAACAAAATCTATAACAATTATGCAATGGAAAAACACAAGCACAATTGAATAATTCACAAGTATAACACACAATAATAGCTGTACGATGCTACAACGCAGTACGTAAATATAATATACATAATGCTACGATACCGTCACATCCTTTCATGCGTCCGCGTCTTAGGTCTTTTTTACTTTTGCGTGTTCGGCAATGCATTTTTTATTGGCGTCGTGTATGGCTATCCCCCCTCCCCTTTCCCCCCTCTCCTGGTCTTTGGACACCTACGCTACTACTGCAGCCTACTACAGGAGGAGGGAACATAAGACCATAAGAATGAAGGAGACTTCAATAGACCATAAGTCCTACACTAGGCAGTTCCATGTCCATTACCACCTGTCATCCCCATCCATAAAGTTGTTTAACAGTTTCTTAAAATAACCGATAGCTTCAGCGCTCACTACATGGTTACTAAGTCTATTCCATTCGTTGACCACCCTATTAGTAAACCAGTTCTTGCCTATTTTCTTGTTAATTCTAAATTTGTCCAATTTAAATCCACTGCTGCGTGTCGTAGGGATGCTCGAGTAGGGTCAAGACGGCTTCAGGAATGTAGTCCATGTAACTCAACGATGTGATTGGAGAGCGACGGAATAGAAAGATGCGTATTTTGCCAAGATGTATTCACCTAGTTGTATTTTACGGGAAGGGGAGCTATGCTCGTGGTGTCCCGCCTTTGTATCTCGCAGTGTCTAGTTTGCTCTTAAATTCTTGAGTGGTTCACTCACTATTTTTTCATCCAGTTTGTTCCAAGTGTCCACCACTCTGTGTGGAAAACTGTTCTTCAAATCTCTTCTATAACTGTCTTATTAGTTTCTTTCCTTGTCCTCTTGTGTTTCTTTTGTCCCGATTTAACAAGTCCTCTCTATCTAGTATTTCTGTGTTACTGTGAGATACAGGTGATATGATTTGTACCTTCTCACCCCGTCACCCTCATACGCCATAACCCCCGTCTCACTTTCTCACCCTCGTGAGTGAGTGGTCTCTTGTGAGAAATAAAAACGTGAGTGGGAGGCTGGGTTGTAAAGTGTCTTCGATCCTTTCGTCGTACATCATGAAGCACAGAATACATTCAGCTTTATTTCTTCCGTGCGTCTGAAGAAAACGGGAATCGGAATTCCTCTCGGAAGGAACCTCGGCTTCGTGTCTGGCTCGATATTTGTCCCTTCTGAGACTTGGGTTCTTCTGTCGATCTGTGGACGCGGTACTCTTAAGAAGCCAGCTTAAGGCACGCGGCTCCGTCGAGCCCAATTCAGGGAATTAATCCCCTAAGGAAAATATTCCCCACGAAAAAAAAAAATCCCCCAAGAGAAAGTATTTCTCAAGGGGGGGGGGAATACTCTTTGTTACTATTAAACAACCTGACCTAACCAACTTCTTTTCCTCTTCCCCTTTCACTGCTTTGATGTATCCCTACGGGGATATTTTCCCTTAAGGGTTTTTTTTTCTTTTTTTTTCATCCACTTCGGGGGATTAATTACTGCCACCGTTGGTCCCAGTGCATCCCCTTTGCGAATTCTTAGACCTGCCAGCCTACATACCAACCAGCCTACATACCAACCAACCTACATACCAACCAACCTACATACCAACCAACCTACATACCAACCAACCTACATACCAACCAGCCTACATACCAACCAGCCTACATACCAACCAACCTACATACCAACCAACCCCTACAAACCAACCAACATGCATACCAACCAACATGCATACCAACCAACCTACATACCAACCTACATACCAACCTACATACCTGTCCACCTGTCTGCCTGGCTGCTTACTAGCTTGCCTACTTACCTACCTACCTACGTACCTGCCTACCTACCTTCCTATCTACCAACCTACTTCGCTTCCTACTTACCTTCTGCCTGTCTACCTACCAACCTGCGTGCCTACTTACTTTCCTACCTACCTACGTACGTACGTACCTACCTTCCTATCTACCAACCTACCTCGCTTCCTACTTACCTTCTGCCTGTCTACCACCTAACCTGCGTGCCTACCTACTTGCCTACCTACCAATCTACCACCCAACCAACCAACCTGCCACCCTACCTACCAACCATCTTACCTACCAGCCTACCTACTTACCTACCTTCACCTACCTACTTCCTCAACGATCTTCGTCCTCCTCCTCCTCCTCCTCCTCCTCCTCCTCCTCCTCCTCCTCGACCATTTTTCTCACCGAGTTTCCACTTAGTCTATGACCTTCCTCCTTCTCTCTTTGGCCTTCCTCATTCTCTTCTTTGACCTTCCTCATTCTCTTCTTTGACCTTCCTTCTCTCTTTCATCCTCCTCTCTTTGATCTTCCTCCTCTTTGATCTTCCTCCTCTTTGACCCTCCTCTCTTTGACCTTCCTTCTCTCATTCTCATCCTCTCTTTGATCTTCCTCCTCTTTCACCTTCCATTTCTCTTCCATCCTCTTCTCTTTGACCCTCCTCTCTTTCATCCTCCTCCTTGACCTCTTTCCTTGACCTTCCTCCCCTCTCCTTCCTCCTTGACCTTCTTCCTCCTCCTTCCTGGTGTCCATCCTCCTTCCCTGCTTTACTTTTCCTCGCAGACTGTATATCTTCCTCCTCCTCTTCCTCCTCCTCCTCGGCGGCAAGAGGAAGTTCTCCATTGTTCTGCTCAGCCTCGACAGAAGGTTTCCGATTCTTCTTCTTCTTCTTCTTCTTCTTCTTCTTCTTCTTCTTCTTCTTCTTCTTCTTCTTCTTCTTCTTCTTCTTCTTCTTCTTCTTCTTCTTCTTCTTCTTCTTCTTCTTCTTCTTCTTCTTCTTCTTCTTCTTCTTCTTCTTCTTCTTCTTCTTCTTCTTCTTCTTCTTCTTCTTCTTCTTCTTCTTCTTCTTCTTCTTCTTCTTCTTCTTCTCTGCCTCTTCCTCGTGTACGAACATCCTCCGCAGTCCATCTCTGGTCCAGACGCCTCGACTCCCACCCCGACTCCCACTCCCACCCCGACTCCCACTCCCACCCCGACTCCCACCCACACCGCAGGCCTTACACCTCCCCCTCCCTCTTCTTCTACTCCTACTCCTCCTCATTCGCCTACTTCTACTCCTACTCCTCCTCCACCTCCTTCCTCCTCCTCCTTCCTCCTCCTCCTCCTCCTCCTACTCCTCCCTCTTCTCCCACTCCTCCTCCTCTACTCACCCCCCTCTACTCACCCCGCAACCCTTCCTACTCCACCTCCTCCTCCTACTACTACTACTCCTACTACTACTACTACTACTACTACTACTACTACTACTACCACCACCACCTCCCTCCCTCACCCCCACTCCCACCTACCCCGCAACCCTTCCTCCTCCACCTCCTCTTCCTCCTCCACCTCCTCTTCCTCCTCCTCTTCCTCCTCTACCTCTTCCTCCTCTTCAACCTCCTTCTCTTCATCCTCCGCCTCCAACTCCTCTTTCACCTCTTCCTCCTCCTCCTTAGCCACCCTTTCACCGCGAAAAAAAAAAAAAAAAAAAGATGACCAAAGCAGCCTTTCAGCAGCAGCAGTAGCAGCAGCGTGCCTACTGCTCTTGCATTTGCCCGTTGGGGCGCGAACCGGGTTCACGGCGAAGTCTCGTCGGCACCGCCGTGTTGGCGTTCCTTCGTCACGGTCCGAGATACCTCCTGTAAACGCGCGTTCGCTGCCCGCGGTCCTTGTGAGCATTCGCGTTCGCCTCTTGTGTCGCGCACGTTTGAGAGTTCACAACTGATGAAATATTGAGGTTTCGCGGACACTTCATCGCCACCATGCTGCTTTTTATCTTATTTTATTTTTGTTTGTGTGTGTGTGTGTGTGTGTGTGTGTGTGTGTGTGTATGTGTTTGGGTATGTGTGTGTGTGTATGGATGTGTGTGTGGGTGGGTGTGGGGGATATATATGTGTATGTGGGGGTATGTGTGTGTGGGTGGGTGTGGGTATGTGCTTGTGTCTGTGTATATGTGTTTGTGTGTGGGTATGTATGGGAGGGGCATATGTGTGTGTGCGTGTGTGTGTATGTGTGTGTGTGTGTGTGTGTGTGTGTGTGCGCGCGTGTGTTGATGTGACCCGATTTGGTAATACAAATGAGGCTGATGACCTCGTTTTGTCTGACCCGTGCTAACGAGGTTACACTACTAAGGTAATAAAATCACTTGGCGCTCTTTGAACAACAAAAAGGAATTGGAATTGCAAGGCACGTCTTCGTCGAAGGAATGGATGGATGGATGGACGAATGGATGGATGGATGGATGGAAGCCCAAGACGACAGGAATGGATGGCGTGAAAGGAACGAGCCGGTGATTGGGTCAGAGGATTGAAAGAAAATGGACAGGGATTGATTCCGGATGATGGAAGAAAACGGGGGGCGGAGAGGAAAAAAAGAAAGAAAATGGGAAGTGGTTCAGGTTCCAAGGTCCTGTTGACACGAGCGGTTTGAACCGCGCGGAAACCACGACGGTACCGCATAGTCAAAGAAAAACTGGGCGGTTGTGTGTGAACATCTCCATTGACTTGCACTGTAATTGTAACACCGCGGTTGAAACCGCTAGTGTGAACAGGGCCTAAACCGCCCTCCTGAATCGACCCTCCCCTAAATGAATCGCTAGGATGGACACAAGGACATAAGAATGGAGGAGACTTCGAGACCATAAGTCCTACACTAGGTAGTTCCAGGTCTCTTACCACCTGTCATCCCTATACATAAAGTTATCTAATTTTATCTTAAAACAATCAATTAATTATCAAATCTATTCCATTCGTAATTAAGTTTAATGAGCGTCATTTCGCGGAAATTGTCACCGAGAGAGATTTTCAATAGAAAGACTTCACCTGGTCAGTATTTAATGACATATTGTCAATGTTCCTGTTATTGACAATAATGTTTCCGGTGACCTCGGCATCAAACTTAAGAGTTCTCTAGACGTCTATTCAGGTCAGTTTTGATGTATTGAGTATTGGTATTGATGGTATCGATTATTGTCAATAAAAATATTTTTTGCTCATTCGGGGGGTCTCATCTGGTTTACGGAATATGTGGTATCAGTTTGACATGGTCAGTATTAATGTATTGAATATTGGTATTGATGTTATTAAATATTGTCAACAAAGATATTGCTCATTTGGGGTACCTTGCCAGGTTTACGGAATATGTAGTATCAGTTTGACATGGTGAATATTGATGTATTGATTATGGATATTGATGGTATTAAATATTGTCAATATATATTTTTATTGAGCATTTGTGGGTCCCTTACCAGTTTAATGGAATATGTGGTATCAGTTTGACATGTTCAGTATTGATGTGTTGAATATGAGTATTGATTGTATTGATTATTGTCAATAGATATGTTTATTGTGCATTTGGGGGTCCCCCACCTGTTTTACCAAGTCTTGTATACCTTTTGATGGGGAGGAATGGGTCTGTGAATTTATGGAAGACTAACAGAACTCGTTGGTTAATCATGGATGAACGTTGGAGGGGCAGGGGTGGGAGGGGGAGGGGGAGGGGGAGAACGAAGGAAATGTTGAAGGAATGGAAGAGAAGATTAGTTCGGAATGAATGGAAGATTGGGAGGTCTCTCCGGACAGATTGGGGATTGGAGCGGATTACGACCCGGGGGCGAAGAGGCGAAGGGATAAAACTTGAAGCAGATTGGGTGACAAGGTGGTCCTTAGGTGGAGGGTGAGGTAGTGTCTGAAGAAGAAGAAGAAGAAGAAGATTCTTGATTGTTATGAGACGTATGTTGGATTGTGTGTGATCCTGGGTGGGTGTATATATTGAACGACCATAAGAATAGACGGGGGGAAACTGCGAGAGACCCTAAGGCCTACACTAGGTAGTTCCATGTCTACTACCACCTGTCATCGCTATCCATAAAGTCTGAAGAAGAAAAAGAAGAAGAAGAAGACTCCTGATTGTTATAAGACGTATGTTGGATTGTGTGTGATCCTGGGTGGGTGTATATATTGAACGACCATAAGAATAGACGGGGGGAAACTGCGAGAGACCCTAAGCCCTACACTAGGTAGTTCCATGTCTACTACCACTTGTCATCGCCATCCATAAACTCTGAAGAGAAGAAGACAAGAGGAATCTTGATTGTTATGAGAAGTATATTGGACTGTGTGTGATCGTAGGTGGTTGTATGTATTGAACGACCATAAGAATAGACGGGGAACTGCAAGAGACCCTAAGGCCTACATTAGGTAGTTCCATGCCTACTATTACTACCTTAAAACAACCAATTTTGTCAGAGCTCAGTACATGGTTACTAAGTCTATTCTATTCGTTAACGACGCGGTTGGTAAAAGCGATTTCGTTTTCGCGTTTTCTTGTGGTCAGCGTGAGGTTGCCCGCTTGTCCGCCGAGGGCGCGGCCGGTGCCGGTGCCGTGCGGGACTCGAAATTAGTTTAGAAACGTTTTAAAGAGGAAGTCAGCAGCTGCAGGTGTTGGTCTAAGTTGCTTTTGTCTCTTTCTCATACTCTTCCTCACTCTCTCCCTCGTCCTCCTCCTCCTCCTTCTCTTCCTCCTCTTCCGCCTCCTCCTCCTCCCCTTCCTCCTCCTCGTCCTCCCCTCCTCCCTCTCATCCTTCTCCCCTCCAACTCCTCCCCTCTTCCTCCTCCTCCCCCTCCTCCTCCTCCCCCTCCTCCTCCTCCCCCTCCTCCTCCCCTCCTCCTCCTCCCCTCCTCCCCTCCTCCTCCTCCCCTCCTCCTCCTCCTCCTCCCCTCCTCCTCCTCCTCCTCCTCCTCCTCCCTTCCTCCTCCTCCATCCATCCTCTTCCCTTCCTCCTCCTCCATCCATCCTCTTCCCTTCCTCCTCCTCCATCCATCCTCTTCCCTTCCTCCTCCTCCATCCATCCTCTTCCCTTCCTCCTCCTCCATCCCTCCTCTTCCCTTCCTCCTCCTCCCCTCCTCCCTCGCTCGTCATCCTCCCTCTCTCGTCCTCCACTCCCCCTCGTCCTCCTCTCTCCCTCCTCCTCCTCCACCCCCTTCTCCCCCTTCTCCCCCTCCTCCCCCTCCTCCCCCTCCTCCCCTCCTCCCTCTCTCGTCATCCTCCACCTCCTCCTCGTCCTCCTCCCTCTCTCGTCGTCCTCCACCTCCTCCTTCTCCTTCTCCTCCTCCTCCCGCCGACGCCACCCCCGTCACCGATACTACCATCACCACAACCAACAACAACCACCACAACCAGCACCACCACAACCAGCACCACCACAACCAACACCAAAACCACGACCACAACCAACACCACCACCATCTTCACCACCACCACAACAACAACAACAGCTTTATCACCACCACCACGGCCTCCGCCGCTGCATAATCGTCGTCATCATCCTTAGTCACTGTCATCGTTATAATAGTTACTACCATCACCATAATCGCCGTCATCACCATCGTGGCTAACTTCATCACTATGATCATTATCATCATCATCATAATCATAATCATCACCATCATCATCACCATCATCACTATCGTCTTCTTGCTCAACGTTATTTGTCATTGTTCCTGCCACCTTCACCATCATCAGCATCGTCATCACCAGTACTCTTTTCATCATCACCACTGCAGCATCACCGTCATCACCATAGCATCATCATCATCATCACCAGCCTACAGCGTGCTGCCTCTGTTCCAATGTTGATCGCTTTATTGAGACAAGGGAAATGTAAACACCCTCTGGACTCAAGGAAGAAGTTTGTGAAATGAGAGAGAGGGAGAGAGAGAGAGAGAGGGAGAGGGGGGGAGAGAGAGGGATGGAGGAGAAGGAGGAGGAGGAGGTTGAAGGAAGCCCCCCCCCCCGCAGAATAAATGAAGGAAGCGGAAGAAGAAAAATGATGAGACGTTCAGAACAAAGGAAGGAGAAGTAGCGAGCAATAACGCGGGTGGATGAGAACGAGCGAAGAAGAAGAAGAAGTAGAACACACTAAGAAGAGGAAGAAGAAGAAGAGGAAGAAAGCGAAGAAGAGGAGGAGGAGGAAGGCGAAGAAGAACCCGAAGAAGGCGAAGTAGAATACGAAGAAGAGGAAGAGGGCGAAGAAGAAGAAGAAGAAGAAGAAGAAGAAGAAGAAGACGAAGAAGGCAAAGAAGACGAAGAAGAAGGTTGAGGTGGAAGTGAGCCGCAGGGAAAGTGGTCAACCCTCATTGGTCGACGACAAGAAAGGAACAGATGGAATTAACATATATCCGTGGAAATAACAGCGAGGACGAGAAACAGAAGCAAAGGTTAGGGAACTAGTAGTAACTGGAGAGAGAGAGAGAGAGAGAGAGAGAGAGAGAGAGAGAGAGGTCGTGGTGAGGCAAAAAGGGGAAGACTGACAATTTGGTGGGGGGAAGACATTGAGGAGAATTGGAGGGGAAAGCTGGTGAAGGGGAACACCAGTTGGCAAAGGGGAGGTAAAGTGGCGAAACTAGAGTAGGGTCAAGACGGCAAGGCAAGGCAAGGCGCTAAGAAATATGGCGGACGGGGAAAGGTGATGAGGGGAGATAAGGTGGGGGGGGGTGATTAGAATGGCGATGGTAGGAAGGAAAGTGGGGAGGAGAGGAGAGGAGAGGAGGGGTCAGGAGAGGAGAGGTCAGGAGTGGAGAGGAGAGACGAGGCCAGGAGAGGAGATACGAGGACAGTAGGGGAGAGGAGAGGAGAGACGAGGCCCGGAGAGGAGATACGAGGCCAGGAGAGGAGATACGAGGACAGTAGAGGAGATACGAGGCCAGAAGAGGAGATACGAGGGCAGGGGAGGAGATACGAGGCCAGGGGAGGAGATACGAGGCCAGGAGAGGAGATACGAGGACAGTAGAGGAGATGCGAGGACAGGAGAGGAGACACGAGGCCCGGAGAGGAGATACGAGGCCAGGAGAGGAGATACGAGGACAGTAGAGGAGATGCGAGGACAGGAGAGGAGACACGAGGCCCGGAGAGGAGAGGAGATACGAAGCCAGGAGAGGAGAGGAGATACGAGGCCCGGAGAGGAGAGGAGAGGAGAGGAAGTTCAAATGATGGAGGTAGTGAGGGAGGGAGGGAGGGCGGGAGGGCTGCACGAGGCAGGATATCGATATTGTAGGAGGAATCAAGCACAAAGAGAATGGCGGTAGAGATGGGAGGGAGAGATAAAGAGAAGTGAGGGAGATGGGGGAGAGAGAGAGATAAGAGAGGGGGAGAGAGTGGGAGGGAGGGAGAGTCAGGAGGGTGACAACAAATGAGAGAGAGAGAGAGAAGAGAAGAGAGTGGGCAGGGAAAGACAGTAGGAACGTGAACCCAGAGTAGGTGGCAAAGTTTAGCAGGAAGAGTGGGAAAAACGAAATGGTGTGTGTGTGTGTGCGTTTGTGTGTGTGTGTGTGTGTGTGTGTGTGTGTGCGCGCGCGCGAGCAGAGGGAGTGAAACGGGAATCCCAAGAGAACAGAGGAAGTGAAGGATAAGAGAATGAGGAGGAGGAGGAGGAAGGAAGGAAGGGAGGAAAGGAAGGAGGAGGAGAAAGCGATATTGTGAAGAAGAGAGGACAGAGTAAAGCATTACAGAGAGAGCGAGTAGGGAAAGAGGTTAGGGGGAAGGGGGTAAACCACTTGGGATCCAGTGGTGCTCTTTACAGTCTTTCTTCTGGTTAGTGCCTATCTGCTGCAGAGACTGGAGTAGTGAGTCATGGGGAGGGGGGGGGGCTGGGACCACGTTGTCTAGAGACATTCTAGCAGAATATAATCTAGCGTTAACCATATATATATATATATATATATATATATATATATATATATATATATATTACATATTTATTTTTTCGAGGATCGGGGTGCGCCCGACCCCGCTACGCCGGGGCTCGGCCCTTCGGCCAAGGTCGCTTCGCTCGCACGCGCCTTCGGACGTCCCGCTCTCAACCAATCAGTCGTCTCCGTTGCCCTGACGTCACCGCTTCCGGCCAGTCAGTCGTCTCCGTTCTCGTGACGTCACCTCTCTCAGCAATCGGGGGGCCGGAGGGAACGTGTCCCCTTGAGGGATTTCCGGTCTCCGGTCCGATTTATATCGATATCGACAGGATTTTTTTTTTTTTTTTTTTTTTTTTTTTTTTTTTTTTTTTTTTTTTTTTTTTTAAGGAGTGTTGATAGCTCGAAGCCTTGTACAGTCCATGATGGACCCCGAACGCCATTACAAAGGATTACAAAGGTGGAGCACGCCGACAGGAGACCCCCTGGTCCATATCTAGGTCGGATGCGAAAAAAATCATAATAATAATAAAATAATAAATAAAAACTATAATAATGTAAATAACAAATAAAATACATAAATACATAGATATAGTTAAATAATAAACAAACAGGTAAATAGTAAATAATAATAAATTGACATATAACTAATAATAAATGAAAATCAGACAGACAAATGATAAAACAAAAACAAATATAAAATAAATGATAATCATTACAGCATCTTGCTTAGGTGTTTATCTAAATGATTCTTAAAGCTTCGAACTGAACTACATTGCACTACCTGTGCAGGAAGTTTATTCCATTCATTAACTACACGGTTGGCAAAGTTGTTTCTACCTACTTCCAAATTGAATCTATTTCCGGACAGTTTGAGACCATTGTTTCTTGTCTGATTCTCATTCAATGTGAAGATTTTGTCACTTTTGATGTTGTCAATTTCCTTTAAAATCTTAAAGACCTGTATCAAGTTACCTCTGAGTCTACGCTTTTTTAGGGAAAACAGATTCATATGTTTTTAAAGATAAATAGTTTAATAAATAAACGAAAAATAAAAATCGCTTATACTGCGAGCCGCGCAACGGTGCTGAGGGTTCCCCACCTCTTCAGTCTCGCTGACACGACGTCCGACCGTGTTGAGGAGGTTTCCAATATGTCTCTCTTCGCGTCAGACAAGCGGACCACCCAGCGCGTAATTATCACGTTTTATTTCGATCTCGTGAGACTTGGGACCAAGGCCTATGTCGAATCTGTCGTGAGAAGCTCTTGTGAGGCCTGTGTTTGTCTTTAGCTGTCGTTAAGCGATTTTATTTCCCGTGAGGGAAACTCTGACGTAAATGGAGAGTTCTAAATCGAAAACTGAAGACCAGAAGGGCGTGATTTCCATTTGTAGAGATCCACGTTTAGCCTCTATGTCCACGGCTTCGTCGCCTGGCCCCTCAGGCAACACACATGACGTAAAGGCGCCTGTGTATACATGTATGTACGTACGTATGTACGTACGTACACGTGTGTACGTATGGTATCTTGTAGACTTCTCGACCACCAAGGCGATGTGTTGCCGAACTTCAATCCTTCCTGTGATGAATTGTAACTATTTATTCATTTATTCATTTTATATATCTGTTTATATATTTACTCATGTATTTACATGTGTATTTATCTTTGGGGGAAAACTGCAACAAGTTCTGTGTAAATTATCTTGTTTGTACATATTGTAACTGTGGCGATGTTGTATGAACATTTTGTGTGTATTTATCTAGTTGTATCTCATGGGAAAGGGAGCTACTCTCGTGGTGTCCCGTCTCTGTATCTCGCAGTGTCTAATTTGTTCTTAAATTCGTGTATGGTTTTTGCACACACAATTGTTTCGTCCAGTTTGTTCCATACATCCACCACTCTGTGGAGGAAAGCTGTTCTTTTTCAGGCCTCTCCTATAAGTGTGTGTGTGTATTCACCTTGGTCTTTGGATCACGTGTTGGACTCGTGATCGACAGCTATTTCCCTCCCGGAAGAGAGCTCAGAGCTCGTATGACCGATCTATGGGTAATGCTATGACCTTTCACACACACACACACACACACACACACACACACACACACACACACACACACACACACACACACACACACACACACACACCCAACTCCCCGCCCACGAGAGTCAGAGTAACGACCCAAAGCGCAGCGATACCGAAATAATTTCGGCCCTGGGCAGGATTCGAACCAGGTACTGCGAGCACCACCGTACTTTCCCAGTCCAGTGCTCTACCAACCGCGCCACCGAGTCGTGTGTGTGTGTGTGTAGATACGCTAGAATGTTTAATTTGGACGAGGGTAGACAGTTTCTTAAAATTTAAAGAAAATAGTCTCGCATTCAAAAAAAAAAAAAAAAAAAAAGCTGGAAGGGGCTATCACACTGGGCTATTTTTTCTCCAACCTCCGATTAATCGGCGTTACCTCCCACCTCCAGAATTTTTTCCGCCGTGAAAATCACTATGTTAAACCATCTTGTCTTCTCAACAAAAATACTTAGAATGTCGTTTAATATGCTGGAAGGAAATAATTTTCCTCCAGAATATCAGATTCCTTCCCGAAACCTGCGGACTGGAGATTTGCTCCAACTGTCGGAGGAAAAATTGCCCAGTGTGATAACGCCTTCAGTCGGTCTCGGACCTGAACCTACAGAGGAAAGGCGCCTCGTCATGGTCGAGACGTTTTTCGAGCGGTCTGCCCGTGTGATGAGGCTCTCAGGAGGTAGAAGATGATGAAGAGGAGGGAGGAGGAGGAGAAGGAAGACGAAGAAGGCGAGGAAGAGGAAGAAGAGGGAAGAGGAGGAGGAAGACGAAGAAGGCGAGGAAGAGGAAGAAGAGGGAGGAGAAAGAAGACGAAGAAGGTGAGGAACAGGAAGAAGATGACGAGGAGAAAGAAGACGAAGAAGGCGAGGAACAGGAAGATGACGAGGAGAAAGGGGAGGAGGAGGAAGACGACGAAGAAGGCGAGCTAGAGGAAGGAGAAGAAGGAGGGCGAAGAAGGCAAGGGATAGGAAGATGACGGCGAGAAGGAGGAGGAGGAGGAAGAAGACGAAGAAGACGAGCTAGAGGAAGGAAAATATGACGCCGAGGAGGAGGAGGAGGAAGAGGAAGAAAAAGACGAAGAAGGCAAGGAAAAGAAAGATCAGGAGAAGAAAGAGAAGGAAGAAGACGAAGAGAGTGAGAGAAAGAAGATGAGAGGAGGAAGAAGACAAAGAAAGCGCGGTAGAGGAAAAAGAAAGAAAAGAAGAGGAAAAGAGGAGAAAGAAGGATTTTTTTTTTTTTTTTTTTTTTTTTTTTTTTTTTTTTTTTTTTTTTTTTAGTAGTTGGTGCTGAAGGCGCGTGTCTCTTTCTGGATGGCACCTCACCCTTTGATCTCATAGAGTAGTAGGAGCTTTATGGAGGACGAGGTGTGACACTAACACTCGAGGCGAGGAACGCGCCGAGTCGCAGGAGGAGGAGGAGGAGGGAGAGGGGG
>NC_134791.1:4213652-4233652 GCF_046742065.1 Oratosquilla oratoria | reverse complement strand
TTCCAACCGGACGCTACGAATCAAAACACGACCATATATCACTGAGCACACACTCAAAGCGATTGCCAAAGCGGTACCCAGCCTCCAGAGGGGGGAAGGGGCTGCTCGCCCTAAGCCTCCTTCTCCTTCAGGGAACCCTACTCCCTTTGGGGGCTGGTTAGGTCCCTTACGAAGTACCCCTCCTCCCTTCCAAAGCCCTCCGAGGGTCTGTTCTTCTGCTTCCAGGCAGACACACCCCCCCCCCAACCCGACCTCTTCCTCTTCATTGGGTCTCCCGGTCCCTCTTCGCCGTCGAGACGCGGAAGTCTCCTCCGAGGATGCCTGAGTTCCATTCATCTCGGAAACGATGACTTCGGAGGCCCATTCGAAGGGGAGTTCGAGGGAGAGTCGGTACTCGATGTCCAGGTGATTTGTGTGCGTGGGAGTGGATGGCTGGTACAGTTGTGTAGGTCTTTACATGCACGCTTACAGCTGGAGAATTGGGTTCTTTGTCTCGCTAGTGTATTTAAAAAACGTTTTTGACTCACAGTTTAGAAAGTGTCCATCATGTGCTGGTAGCATAAATGAACAAGAACCTCTGTTTTTTTTTTTTTTTTTTTTTTTTTTTTTTTTTAATCAATACGGAGTGCTGAGAAACTTAAGAACATAAGGATGAAAGAGACTGCAAGAGACCATAAAGCCTACATTAGGCAGCTCCATGTCCATTACCACCTGTCATCCCCATCCATAAAAATGTATAGCCTTTTCTTAAAACGACCTATAGTTTCAGCGCTCACTATATGGTTACTAAAACTGTTCCATTCGTTGACCACTCTATTGGTAAACCAATTTAAAGGGAATAGGCAATTACTTAAACTTTTTAAACTGGTCAACGAATGAATAGACTTAGCAACCATGTTGTGAGTGCTGAAACTATCGGTTGTTTTAAGAAACTGTTAGACAACTTTATTGATGGGGATGACAGATGGTCATGGACATAGAACTGCCTAGTGTAGGCCTTATGGTCTCTTGCAGTCTCTTCATTCTTATGTCCTTTAACTATTCGCTCATGTTCAGAAGCACCATGCAGGAAAGTGAACATGGCACCCTTTATTCGGAAAAGGCTGGCGAGGAAGACCCACCCAACTATAGACCCGTGTCATTGTACTGTAGTAGGGAATCGCAGGGAAAGAGGTTAGAACGTGCAGAGAATGCTACACGAATATTTGATGGTGTGGGTTTAGTTCGGAATACCCAGACACGTACAAAGCCTCGTGTTTTTGTGGTCAAAATAAAGTCTAAAAAAGGAAAAGGAGAGTCGGGGAATGGCTTAGGTTTACACGCACACACATACACACACACACACACACACACACACACACACACACACACACACACACACACACATACACACACACACACACACATACACACACACACATACACACACACACACAAACACAAACACACGTATATGCACGCACACATGCACACACATACACACACACACACAAACACAAACACACGTATATGCACGCACACACACACACACACACACACACACACACACACAAACACACGTATATGCATGCACACATGCACACACCCATGTACACATGCACACACCCATGTACGCACACGTGCACACACACATGTACGCACACATGCACACACATACACGTGCACACATTCACACACGTGCACACACATACACACACGTGCACACACATACACACACGTGCACACACATACACACACGTGCACACACATACACACACGTGCACACACATACACACACGTGCACACATATACACACACGTGCACACACACGTGCACACACACGTGCACATACACACACTTGTACACACACCTACACATACACACTTGTACACACACGTGCACATGCATGCACACACCTTCCAACCTATCCCAACTTCTATGTCTCTCCGTTAGAGAGACAGTTGCGTGTGGCGTTTTAACACGGTCGGGTTTGTTTTTGCAATTCAGGAAGCTTGTGGGAAGCCAGTCCGTCTCTCTCTCTTTCTCTCTCTCTCTCTCTCTCTCTCTCTCTCTCTCTCTCTCTCTCTCTCTCTTTCTCTCGCGTCTCATCAGATGGCGTTACGTGTACCACGCCCCGTCACTTCGCGCGTAGAATGTTTTCTTAGTGTTTGTCCAAAACACGTAGCAATTGCCGTGCAAGGACTACACACAGTACTTCTATCTATTTATCTAAATACCAAGAGCTTTTTCCCCCTTATAAGGGAGGTAGCCAAATCAAAGGCACGTACCTACTCACCCATTCCACTCCCATGCGCCCCCTTTCCTATCCCATCTCTCATCTTAGCTCCTCGTGGATGACGGGTCATACCTGTATCACGCGCACTGCCCTGGTTCAGAAGCAATGCAGCAAGACACAGTACATCCACAGCAAGGCTGTGATATCTGTGTTGGGCCCCCGTGTACTTGGTACATACATACATATACCAAAGGCTTTTTCCCCCTTACACGGGGGGGGTAGTCAAAAAGAAAAAAGACATAGAAACCACTCCCACTCATTCCATCCCCAACATATTCCACTCCCCTCCACCCTCCTCCCTCCCTCTCATCTTGGCACCTCCTGGATGACGGATATTTGGTACCTTTGGTAACTGTGTCTTCCTCTTCCATATTCTCTTAACAGCGGACTTTGCTTAACAGAAAAAAATTGGCTGGACAGCTTGCGCGCTCTCAGAAGCTTAATCCCTAAAACCCTGGGATTAGCGTGATAATCTTTGTGTGCACATTCGCGCGCGTGTGCGTTTGTGTGCGTGCGCTAGGTATATTTCGTTCACACGTTTCGTGGGAGGGGAGAGGCAGAAGAGAGAAAGAGAGAGAGAGAGAGAGAGAAAGAGAGTCTCGGGTGATGTGCAGCAAGTGGAGAGCATTTGGCGACGCCGGGCGTAAACATGAGGAGGTTAAAGGCGTTACAAAGTGAGCTGGTGGTGCTGGCCACCGCTGCCTTTGGGTGGGAGGAGGGGGAGGAAGAAGAGGTGGAGGGGGAGGAAGAAGAGGAGGGGAAAGAAGAGGGGGAGGAAGAAGAAGAGAAGGGAGAAGAAGAGGAGGGGGAAGAAAAGGAGGAGGAAGAAGAGGAGGGGAAGAGGAAGCGGAAGAAGAGGAGACTGATAAAGAAGACTGAGGAAGAAGATGAAGAAGAGACTGAACAAGAAGAAGAGGAAGAAGAAGAAGAGACTGAAGAAGAAGAGACTGAAGAAGAAGAAGAGGCTGATGAAGAAGAAGAAACTGAAGAAAAAGAGTAGGGGGAAGAAGAACAGGAGACGGAAGGAGAAGAGGCGGAAGAAGAGGAGGAGGAAGAAGAAAAGAAGGAAGAAAAGGATCAGGAAGAGAAGGAAGAGGAAGAAGAGGAGGCATAAGAAATAGAAAAGGAAAAGGAAGACGAGGAGCAAGAAATAGAAAAGAAACAGGAAGAAGAGGAGGAGGAGGAGGAGTGGGAGTGTGGAGGAGAGGGAGATGCTAAACACTTCTTTAATTCCCTTTCATTACGGAGAGTATCACCGAAATAGCACAGCTTGGCGGTGGTGCTGGCGACTGCGGATAGAGTGATAGAAAAAGTGGCACCAGGCACGGAAGGGGGGTTGTGGGTGGCACCGGCATCTTGGCACCCGTTCCTGTGAAGGGGGACGCATTGAGAGTGTTCTTTCCCTTAGGGGCTTCCTGCTACGGGAGGGCGAACCGCAATCGGCGCCATTGCTTCCCCAGATACCGAGGGAGGAGGAGGACAAGGAGGAAGAGGAGGAGGAGGAGGAGAAAAAGGATAAGGAGGAAGATAAGGAGAAGGAAGAGGAAGAGGGTGAGTGAGGAGGAGAAAGAGGAGAAGGAGGAGGAGGAGGAAGAAGATTCGGGGAGAAGAAGGACAGGAAGACAAGTTCTTTCTATATGGAGTATGTGGGCGCGCGCGCACACACTTACACACACACACACACACACACACACACACACACACACACACACACACACACACACACACACACACACATACACTTGTTAGAAACGTTCGTCTATGTATGGGATGCTGGCTTATCGTTTGATCACCGCTGTTACCGAGTTACGAATAGAATTAGGAGTGGGAGTTAAGAACCGGATCAGGAGTGGGAGGAGTAGGAAAAATCGGTCTAGTAGAGTGCAGAGGAAAGGGTTCGAACTTATGACTTTTTGGGTATTCGTCGTCATTACATTCCCCCTCCCACCCACCACCACCAAAAAGAAAAAAAAGAAAAGAAAAAAAAAAAAAAAGGTAGGATGGAGGACCATGACCCTCAATTCTAGGAGATGGAATTGATGGAGTCGATTTGGAAATTGACGGAACGAGGAAGGAATTGGACTTGATCCGCGGTTAGGGGGCTGGGGGGAGGCAAATTAGGGAGCGGTAATAGTTCAACGCCCGCCGGGGAACATCGGGCCAGACTGGTGCACGGTAGGAGGCGATTTACCGCACGGAATATGTGACTCGCTGTTGCCCACTAGGCTCGTTGTAATGATTAAGGCTTTTACTCTCATGTGAATAGCATTAAACTCTCCCTCCCACGCAGAACATGATTTTTTTTTTGAAAGCTTAATCTGCTATTAATATTTGTGACCATACTTAACCAGAAGTTAACCCATCCTACCCAAACCTACCCTATCCTACCCTATCCTACCTTAACCTAACCTATCCTACCTTAACCTACTCTACCCTTCCTAAACCTACACTAGACTACACTAACCTACTCTACCCTTTCCTGCTCTAGCCTACAATCTACAATAACCTGCCCTTCTCTACCCTACCCTAACCTTCCCTACCCTACTCTACCCTATCCTAACATACACTAACCTACACTACTCTCCCCAAACAAAACCTAACCAATCATAATCTAACCTAACCAAACCTAACCTAACCTGAACCAAACCAAGCCACATCCTAACGAGGTCGCCACTCTATGGCCTGAACAAGGTCGTCCTGACTCCGTCGCTGTTGACAAGGTTGTCACACGCAATAGCTGAGGAAGCCGTTCTGACGACAACCAGAGAGGAAGTGCGAGGAAGGACCTCCGGGCACTGAAAAGGTTGAGAGCATTTGGGTCCTCATTTGTTGGCCATAGAAAGACGCACTCCTCACTCCTCACCTCCTCTTCCTCCTCCTCCACAACGCCAGTGGAGCGAGTGGCTGGGTCCCTTGGAGAGGGAGAGGGATGGGTGGGGGAGGAGAGGACGGGCTGTGTATACCCATGTGGATCGTTTAAGCAGGGCAGAAGGAAGAGAGAGAAATAGAGAAGAAAGAGAGAAAGAGGGGTAGGAACAAACGAGGAGAGAAAGAAGTAGGGAAGAGAGCAAGAGCAAGTGAGGACAGATAGAGAAGTAGAGAGAGAGCGAGAGCAAGAGAGAGAAAGAGAGAGAGCAAGATAAACGTGGAGAGATAGATAAGTAGAAAAGAGAGAAAGAGAACGACCAAACTCAAGCGGAGGCAGATGGAGAAGTAGAGAGAGAGAACAAGCGAGGAGAGAAGTAGAGAGAGAAATAAAGAACAAGTGAGAAGAAGAGGAGAAGTAGAGAAGAGAGAGAACGAACAATAATAAACGAGGACAGATAGAGAAGTATAGAAGAGAGGGAAGAGCAAACGAGGAGAGAAGAGAGAATGAGAGCAAGAGCCAGCAAGGTCTGGACTAGAGCTTCTGCATTCCGCGTGATCGACCATCTTCCCCGCAGGGCATCGGGGACCCAGAAGCTGCCTCCTGGCCGGGGGAACAGGAGCGGCAGCTGCGGCGCTGGTAGATCGACGATAGTAATGGCGGCTGCCGTGTTAATGCTTATAGAAAGTAATAATGGCAATAACGGGCTCGGTGGGAGTGATGATTTAGGGTTAAATGGCAGGAACGAAATCGCTACTACTCTTGGGGTAATGAGGAGCGCGGACAGTCACGGCTCGTCGGTGGCAAACTTGGTGGTTAGGTCACAGTAGTGGTGGTGGTGGTGATAGTGGTTGTGGGGATACTATTGGGCTCAAAAGGGGTCATGACCTATTAAAAACAGTCTCCTCACCCTCCCCTCCCTCCCTCCGTCCCTCCCTCTTCTTCTTTGTGTAATAAAATCGACTGACGACGTTGGGCCCGAGTGGCAACTACTGATCACGTCTGGGAGAGGGACTGTCGCGACGAGTAACGGGATGTCTGTTCCTTGGTCATCACAGCGACCCACCGACCGCTTGCGGGACGCAGGTCACACGCTCGGCAATCTTCGATCTTGTCGGTTCCGGGGATGGTTTCTGTCTTTCCAATAGAGCGTATACAGTGGATCTATCTCGGGTAGGGGGTGGGCAACTTTTGGCACGCGTGCCAAAATATGGTACATGATCAATCTCGTATACGGGTGGGCAACCCTTGGTACGCGTGCCAAATTATGGTACATTATCAATCTCGGCTAGGGGTGGGCAACCTTTGGCACGCGTGCCAAATTATGGTACATTATCGATCTCGGCTAGGGGTGGGCAACCTTTGGCACGCGTGCCAAATTATGATACATTATCGATCTCGGCTAGGGGTGGGAAACCTTGGCACGCGTGCCAAAATATGGTACTCTAAAGAATTTTCCCGAAACGCGAAGGGAAGGAACCCATACTCGTATGATTGCTTATGATTCTACTCCGTTGCCACGCTAGCAATTTTTGTATTAAAGATTTGGCTGCTATTGGCACCCACGTTTATAAAGGTTCCCCACCCCTGACCTAAGCCCCCTTGGGGTCGCGGTCAATCTAGAGCCTGTTCAGCCTTGAGGACGTCAAACTGTCTTAGGAAAAGATAACCTGGTGCATGATTCGGTTCATGCGTTCTTGAAGGGTGAGAACGCGAGGAGACAAGAGAAGACACGACAAGACGAGACATGACAAGATAAGACTAGACAAGATCAACGCAACTTGAGTTGTTGACGCTTGCACGACAGAAGAATGCCACTGATGTTACGAAAACAATAAGTTGGCTCGACAACCAGGCGGAGTTTGAGCGCAGTGGCTGACGCCACAACGGCAAAGGGTGGCGACACAACTCTTGCGGCGCGGCGCGGCGCTAACCCCTGCGGAAAATTCATTCTGCCCCCCCCCCCTTTTTCTCTCTTCTCTCTCTTCTCGCTTTATTTTCGCTCTCTTCTCTCCTCTCTTCCCTCACTATCTTCTCTCTTCCCTCTCTCCTCGCTTCCCTCTCTTTTCCCTCTCTCCCCTCTCTCCCTTCTCCCTCTCTCCCCTCTCTCCCATCTCTCTCTTCCTTCCCTTCCCTCTCTCTCTCCCCTCCCTCTCTCTCCTCCCTCTATCTTCTTCCACCATCTTTTTCTCTTCTCTCCTCTCTCTCCCTTTTCTTTCTTCTTTTTCTCTCTTGTCATTCTTCTCCCATTTTCTCTCTCTTCTCTTTCTTCTCGCTCTCTCTTCTCGCTCTCCTCTTTCTTCTTTCTTCTCACTCTTCTTTCTTCTCTCCCCCTCTCTTCTCTCATCCTCTCTTCTCTCTCGTTCTCTCTTCTCTTCTCTTTCCTATCTTTCCTCTCATTCTCTCTTCTCTTTCCTATCTTTCCTATCTCTCTCTCTCTTCTCTCTCTCTCACTCTCACTCTGAATCTCGGTCACGAGCGGAAATGACGTAGGAAAAAAAAAAAAAAATCCAGTTGGTCTCGTTCCAAGTTGGTCATCCCCAAGGGACACCCGCCATAGATGTTGTCGTCGTCGTCGTCGTCGTCGTCGTCGTCGTCGTTACCTAGACTATCTGGCCGAGCAGTCCCGTCTCCCTAAGGGCCGCTATGGCTGTAACGGGGTTTTCCTTCAAACATCTTTATAGAGTGTATATTGTGTTGTTGGCGTGCATGATCGTATACAATGCAGTCTTCCATAATGTGTTGTTTAGTATAAGGTGAAATCTTACCTCCTGGGCACTTAACTGCGATACGGTCATCCAGCCTCCTCTGGTAGCTTAGAAAGGCTGGTTGGTGGCCGCATCGGGGGTGAGTGGACTGTCCTTTCCGGGGGTGAGTGGACTCGGAGGGACGGACATCAGGAGGTCAGGCATGGAGCAATGTGACGTCTTTCAGGTGCTGTCCTGACAATCGTCATGCGATTGTATTCGTCCTAAGTGTTGGACTCTGAACTGAACGGGGGTCTTGATAGACCGGGACCCTATTTTACCAATACATTGATCAACGAATGGAATAGACTTAGTAACCATGTAGTGAGCGCTGAAACTATCGGTTGTTTTAATAAAAGGGATACACAACTTAATGGATGGGGATGACAGGTGGTCATGGACATGGAACTGCCTAATGTATGCCTTATGGTCTCTTGCTGTCTCCTTCGTTCTTATGGTCGTATTTAAACGAGCCGAGAGTGACGTGAGCGACCGGAGGCGAAAGCTATGATGTATTTTCGCTCTGGGCCCTTGAGAGAGCTGATAGGGACGGGAGCGCGTGGCTGCTGAATGTCCACATAGGTGATCTGGAGTGTGTTGGCGGTCATGTACGGGTTGCGAGCGCACGTGCTACACACACACACACACACACACACATTCATACATGTATACATATACATATACACACACGTAAACACACAAACATATATATACTGCGTATACATACCATCGTACCTAGCTCAGTCGCTAGCGTCTTGGCTTCGTGATTATGTACACACAGGTCAGGGTACGAATCCCTTGGCAGAGCTTCCAAAGATACATACATACATACATACATACGTACATATACACATACACACACATATATATACTGCATATACATACACACATTTTGTATATAGCTCAGTCGCTAGTGCCTTGGCTTCGTGATTATGCACGCGCACAGGTCAGGGTTCGAATCCCTTGGCAGAGCTTCCAAAGATACATACACATACATACACACACACACACATACATACACATACATACATACATACATATACACACATAAGTATTTCCTCCCTGGGCACTGAGTCTTGCTGGCAATCAAGCAGATGCATAAAACATGACGATAGGAACCGGGTCCGTGTCGCCCAGGCGAGTAAATGAATCAAGAGGAGGAAGGAGGAGGAGGAGGAGGAAGAGGAGGAGGAGGTGAGGGTGGCGGGGGTGGTGGTGTTGTTATGTAAAAATGTGGTTGTGAAAAGAGGTCCGAGGCAGGTCTCGGGAGAAGCTCCCGGGAAGAAGACGTCCTCTTGTCGTCTCGCTCAGACGTTCGAGAGAACCGGTCCTCCTCCTCCTCCTCCTCCTCCTCCTCCTCCTCCTCCTCCTCCTCCTCCTCCTTTTCCTTCTATTCCTCCTCTTCCTTTTCCTCCTCCTACTCTTCCTCCTCTTCCACCTCCTTTTCCTCCTCATCCTCCTACTCTTCCTTCTCCTCTTCTTCCTCCTTTCCCCCCTCCTCTTCCTCCTACTCTTCCTCCCCTCCTCCTCTTCCTCCTCCTCGTCTTCCTCCTTTTCTTCCTTCTCTTCCTTCTCTTCATCTTCCTCCTCTTCCTCCTCCTCCCCTCTTCCTTCTTCTCTTCCTCCTCCCCCTCCTCTTCCTCTCCTCCCTCCTCCTCCTCCTCCTCCTACTCCTCCCCCTCCTCCTCCTCCTCCTCCTCATGCGACTGACGAGGAGGATAAACCTGAAGGAGAGGAAGGAGGTGTTCCGACGTCGCCCACAGGAACAGTGTAACCTTGAATCCTTCGCGAGCCAGATCAACCTGTTTATCTCTCTCTCTCTTACTTTCTTTCTTGCTCTTTTTCTCTTCCTCTTTCTCTCTTTCTCTTACTTTGTCATTATTTGTCTCTCTTTTTCTCTTTCTCCTCTCTCCCCCCTCTCTCCCCCTCTCTCTCTCCCCCTCTCTTCCACTCTCTCCCCCTCTCTCCTTCTCCCCCTCTCTCTTTCTCAACCGTCTCTCTTTCTCCCCCTCTCTCTTTCTCAACCGTCTCTCTTTCTCCCCTCTCTCTCTTTCTCCCCTCTCTCTCTTTCTCCCCTCTCTCTCTCCTCTCTCTCTCTCTCTCTCTCTCTCTCTCTCTCTCTCTCAGTTTCATTCTTTATCGCCACAATGCGAGCAGTACCCCGCCCTTGTAAGGAAGGCCCGGTCTGCTTCTCTTCGTTGTAAGAAAGTAATTACGAAGTTGTAGCGAGTCTAGTGTTGCAGCCTCGGCTTTCGCCTTCGCTTGGGCCTCCTAAGAATCTGAGTTTCCCTCCACACTCCCCCTCCACTCGCCTTCCCCTCTCCCTCCACTCGCCTCCCCCTCTCCCTCCACACTCCCCCTCCCCTTCCACACTCCCCCTCCCCTTCCACACTCCCCCCTCCCCATCCACACACTCCCTCCACTCGCCTCCCCATCCCCCTCCACTCTCCTCCCCTCCCCCTCCACACTCCCCCATCCCCCTCCACACTCCCGCCTCCCCCTCCACACTCCCCCATCCCCCTCCACACTCCCCCATCCCCCTCCACACTCCCCCATCCCCCTCCACACTCCACACTCCCCCCACCCCTCCACACTCCCCCCCTCCCCCTCCACACTCCCCCCCCTCCCCCTCCACACACTCCCTCCACTCTCCTCCCCCTCCCCCTCCACTCTCCTCCCCTCCCCCTCCACACTCCCCCATCCCCCTCCACACTCCCGCCTCCCCCTCCACACTCCCGCCTCCCCCTCCACACTCCCCCATCCACCTCCACACTCCCCCATCCACCTCCACACTCCCCCATCCCCCTCCACTCGCCTCCCCCTCCCCCTCCACACTCCCCCCTCTCCCTCCACACTCCCCCTCCCCCTCCACACTCCCCCCTCCCCCTCCACACTCCCCCCTCCCCCTCCACACTCCCCCCTCCCCCTCCACACTCCCCCCTCTCCCTCCACACTCCCCCTCCACACTCCCCCCTCTCCGTCCACACCCCCTCCCCCCTCCACACCCCCTCCCCCTCCACACCCCCTCCCCCTCCACTCGCCTCATGACTGCAGTAACTTCGATACAAAGAAAAGAAAGAAAAAAGAAGAAAAAAAGGCAAATTGGTTTCGTTCGCTGCAGTGCGGGGTGAGCACTTCCTTCGCTACGCCGGCACCCGAGGTCGACCCCTTCATGGCGGTGACCTGAGGAGGACGCCGGTGACCTCTTCCTCCACCTCCTCCTTCTCCTCCACCTCCTCCTCCTCCTCCACCTCCTCCTCCTCCTCCTCCTCTTCCTCCTCTTCCTCCTCCTCCTCCTCCTCTTCCTCCTCTTCCTCCTCCTCTTCCTCCTCCTCTTCCTCCTCCTCTTCCTCCTCCTCCTACTCCTACTCCTCCAACTTCCTACTCCTCAGCCTCCCTTCTCTTCCTTCCTCCTCCTCTTTCCTCCTCCTCCACCTCCTTCCCCTCCTTCCTCCTCCACCTCCTTCCTCTTCTTCCTCATCCACCTCCTTGGGCGGGGTATCCATTTGTCATCGCTCGAGATCCCCGTTTTGACTGTAAAGGGAAGAGTAAAACCACAAGTAGAACTCCCCCATCCCCACCCCCATACTCACCCCAAACCACACCCGAAAATCCACCCTCAACTCCACCCCCATCCCCACCCCAAAACCCACTCCAACCCCACCTTCAACCCCCCCACACCCCCATCACCACCCAAAATCCACCCCGAACTCCACCCCAACTCCATCCACATTCCCACCTTTTCCACTTACCTTGACTTGCCTTCTTCCACCTACGCTCTCCTCCAGTCTCACTCATTGCAGCCAAAGAGGTTGGCATTGTGTATGGATATGAAGATGCGTGTGTGTGTGGGGGGGGGAGAGTGATGCGTCCTTGGATGGGGGTTTAAAGGGCCAGGGGGGCGTCCTCGGGTGGTTATGAATTGACGAAGTGCCACTCCACCTCCTCCTCCTCCTCCTCCTCTTCCTCCGGAGTCGACAGCGCCGCACTCTCATTTTGGGGCCTCAATTGGATCTCCGCTCTCTTCAGTCTTCGTGGCTTTAATGTGTCACTTTAGAAGTCAGAGGTGGGCGGTGTGTGTGTGTGTGTGTGTGTGTGTGTGTGTGCGTGTGTGTGCGTGTGTGTGTGTCAGTGCGTGTGTACTTACCGCCTCTGCGATTGTACCTTTGTGTGTGTGTTCATATCATGCGTTTGCTTCTGTGTGTGTGTGTGTGTGTGTATATGTATGTGATTCACCATGGTCTAGGATCACGTGTTGGATTCGTGATCGACAGCTACTTCCCTCCCGGAAGAGAGCTCAGAGCTCGTATATGACCGATCTGTGGGTAATGCTGTGACTTTACACACACACTCGCATACTCCCAACTCCCCGCCCACGAGAGTTGGAGTAACGACTCGCAGCGCAGCGATACTGAAATTATTTCAGCCCTGGGCGGGATTCGTAGCAGGACCGCCGTAGTGGCGGCCGAGGATTCTAACCACTGCGCTATGAGTGTTGTGTGTGTATGTGTATGTGTGTGTGTGTGTGTATAGGTGTGTATGGGAACGCGGTGGTCCAAAGTACGTGTTTCCGTGTGGGTCTGTGCGATTAGTGTATGTGTGCGCGTGTGCGTGCGAGACCGTCTATCCCTATTTCAGATCAAGTGGAAACGTGGGTTGACCTCTTTCCGCTTCCAAGCAATTTCTTCGACCTCTTCGTCTTGTTATTTTTCCTCGCAGTCGTCCTCGTTGTCTTCGTCTTCATGTTCCTCCTGTTCTTCCTCGTTATTTCTTTTCTCGCCACTCCCCATCCCCCTCACCCCTTCCACCCTTCCCCTTCATCTTCGTCCTACTCTTGATTTCTCTTGTCCTCTTTTTCATTATTGTCCTCTTTCTCGTTCTTGTCCTCTTTCTCGTTCTTGTCCTCTTTCTTGTTCTTGTCCTCTTTCTCGATCTTGTACTCTTTTGCATTCTTGTCCTCTTTTTCATTCTTGTCTTCTCGTTCTTGTCTTCTTTTTCGTTCTTGTCCTCTTTCTCGTACTTGTCCTCTTTCTCGTACTTGTCCTCTTTTTCGTACATGTCCTCTTTCTCGTTCTTGTCCTCTTTCTCATTCTTGTCCTCTTTCTCGTTCTTGTCCTCTTTCTCATTCTTGTCCTTTCTCGTTCTTGTCCTCTTTTTCGTACATGTCCTTTTCCACGTTCTTGTCCTTTTCCTTCTTTTCGTCCTCTTCGTCATTCTCCCTTTCTTCGTTCTCACCAGCTTTATTTTCCTCCTCTTCTTCCTCGCCCCCGAACTCCCGAGATTCCTCGCCTTCATCTTCGCGAACTCCGATCTCTGGGAGGTTCTTCCGCTCGCAGCCAGATACATCCCGAAGTCTTCGGGAAAGAAAGGTTCTGCAAAAGACGAGTCGGACTCTACCTTTACCTAACCACAGAAACCACACGGCCTTCTGGACTCTCCGAAGTGCCCTCAACTCTTCAAGAAACCCAAGAACAGTTTCCATGGAGTCCTATATTGTTATTAATCTCGAGTTGACGATGGAAAGTTGATAGGCACACTCCCCCCCCCACCACCACACCCAACCATTGCCGTCCGTAAAGGCTGGCTGGGGGGTGGGGGGTGGGGGTAGGTGTGGGTTGAGAAGCGAGGCCAGAATACCCAGAGGTATGATTTGCTAGTAATTAATTTGGCGTTGCCGGTGTGAGGCCGATATTACGCCAAGTGCAGATTAAGCGAATTGCTGCTTCGAGGTTAACCCGTAGGGAACAGAAACCAAGGTTATATACGTGTGATTCACCATTCTCTTGGATCACGTGTTGGACTCGTGATCGACAGGTTTTACCCTCCCGGAAGAGAGCTCAGAGCTTGTATATGACCGATCTATGGGTAATGCTGTGACCCTTACACGCACACACACACCCAACTCCTCGCCCACGAGAGCTGGAGTAACGACTCGCAGCGCAGCGATACTAAAAATTATTTCAGCCCTGGGCGGGATTCGAACCCGGACCTTCGTAGTGGTAGCCGGGAACTCTGTCAGTCGCGCCATCGAATGTGTATGTATCTATATGTAAACACAGACAGAATATGGAAGTGAGATGGCAGATAAAACGTTAAAGCTGGAATATCAAGTTTTATCCCGTACCAAACGTTCCGAACTCTCTGCCCCTCTTCGGTGGATTGATGATACGAGAAGAAGTCAAACCCGTCATCAACTTTCCATTCCTTGACTGGAGGGGATATCCCAACGAATGAAAGTTGTTTGACTTCTCGTGTCAGCGGTCCACTGAAGAAGGCCCAAAAGGTCGAAAGGTCTGGTACTGAATGAAACTCCGTAGTTTAGCCTTAACGTTTTATTTGCCACACCACCTTCGCATATTTACACACACATACACACACACACACACACACACACACACACACACACACACACACACACACACACACACACAATATATATATATATATTGTGTGTGTGTGTGTGTGTGTTTGTGTGTGTGTGTGTGTGTGTGTGTGTGTGTGTGTATAAATGGTAAGAATGGAAAGACACGATTGGGAACGAAACTTTATTCCTGACCGGTTTCGCCTTTGAGGCTTCTTCAGAGGTAATGAAGAAGCCTCAAAGGCGAAACCGGTCAGGAATAAAGTCTCTTGTTCCCAATCGTGTCTTTCCATTCTTACCATTCATACACCTGTCATGATGTCACAATATATATATATATATATATATATATATATATATATATATATATGTGTATATATGCAAAGTAGACCACTTGGAAAAAGAAACTAACGAAGCAGAGCGCTTTCGTATATTACATCTTCAGTGCAACAAAGCGCTCTGCTTCGTTAGTTTCTTTTTCCAAGTGGTCTACTTTGCATAAGTGAACACACGTACCCGTGTTCTTATTAGCATATATATATATATATATATATATATATATATATATATATATATATATATATATATATATATATATAAATTTCTGATCCTACTCATTTCTAATACCGGAGAAACTTCTGGATAAACCGGATCTGTCCGATATATATGTATATAATATAAATAAATATATAAATATAAATATATATATGTATATAATATAAATTTCTAATCCTACTCATTTCTAATACCGGATGAACTTCGGAATACAACGGATCTTCGGATATAGCGACAGACCCCTGTCCCCATAGCGTCCCTTATATTGAGGTTTACTGAATATACATATGGACGGGGGTATGGGAGATAGGGGTGGACGGGAGGTATGGGGGGAGGGGGAGGGAGGATAGACGGGAGTACGAGGAAGGGTGTGGAGGGGGGAGGGAGATGGACGGGGGTATGGGGGAGGAAGGAGGGAAGGGAGTATGGGGAAAGGGGAAGGGAGGGGGGTTGCCATATCACTGGGACCCGTGGAATGACGGGCGACGCTTGAAAACACTTTGACCACCAGTCTAATTGGGCTGTTATGCTAAACAACTGTAGAAACACACGCGCGTACACGCACGCACGCACGAACTTAGGCACAAGTACACGCTTGTACATGTACATATGTGTACATGTACACTCTGGGACACGAATGCTTCTATGGAGTCCTTTGGGTCCAATGTATGGGCTCGCTTTGCCATTCACAGAAGAGAAAGAGATTCTGTGCCTGCGTGTGCGCGTATTTTTTGAACTCCTTCCCCCCACTCCCTCTCTCTCTCCCCTCTCCTCTCTCCCATTTCTCCTCTTTCTCTCCTCTCTCTCTCTCACCCCCCTCTCTCTCTCACCCCTCTCTCTTTTTCTCCTCTCTCTCCCCTCTCTTTTTCTCCTCTCCCCTCTCTCTTTTTCTCCTCTTTCTTCCCCTCTCTTTTTCTCTTCTCTCTCCCCTCTCTCTCCCCCTCGTCTCTCTCCCTCTCTTTCTCTTTTTCTCCTCTCTCCCCTCCCCTCCCTGTAAATTTACTTCCCGCACTTCTACCCAACTTCCCTCCCTCTCTTCCCCTTTCCTTTCTTTTCCCCTTTTTTTCTCGTGTCCATCAGCTTCTATCTCTCTTTCTCTCTGTCTCTCTCTCTCTCTCTCTCTCTCTCTCTCTCTCTCTCTCTCTGTCTCTCTCTCTTTACCTCTCTCGCTCTCTCCCTCTCTCTCCCTCCCATTATCTATCTCGTTCTCTCTGTCCATCTCCCTCCCCCTTCTTCTCTTTCTCTCTCTCTCTCTCTCTTTCCCCGCCGTCGCTGCCGATCAATGGTGCTACCCACCCCCACCCCACCCCCAGGAGGCAGCCTTCGCCGTCGTCGTCGTCGTCGTCGTAAGTGTCGGTTGAGGGCAAACGGATGGATGCGGCGTGATGGATGGAAGCATCGCGTCGTTCCACCTCAGTCGCTTGGGGAGGGCAAGACAGGTACAGGCAGCGCACCTAAAGGAGAGAGAGGCAGACAAGGTAGACAGACAGACAGACAGATAAGTGAAGCTTGGACATGCATAGACGCACTGAGGTGAGAATGTGCATACGCGTACACACGTACACAAACAGACACGTACACACACAGACACGTACACACACACACACACACACACGCATAATGGTGTATGTCTGGAACAAATTGGACGAAAGAATAGAGTGTGTGCAAGCACCGTACAAAAATTTAAGAACAAACTAAATGCTGCGAGATACAAAGACGGGTTACCACGAGCACAGCTACACTTCCCGTGTAATACAACTAGATAAAATGCAACTACATAAATACACACACACTTATATACTGTTTATATATATATATATATATATATATATATATATATATATATATATATATATACACCCACACACAGGGAGAGAGAAGAGAGGAGGAGAAACATACATAAGGAGATGCCCACTCGGAGATTGAAGAGATCAGACGTGGAAGGAGAGGTACAGAAGAGAAGACCGAAGAGGAGGCGGGTGAGATCATAAGCCCAGAGAAGAAGAGTGGTGCCTCTTCCCTACACACGAGACGTCAGCCAGAATAAAATGGGCAAAGTGCGTCACGGCGCGGAAGAGGTTGTTCGGTATTGACATAAGAACAATAGGGGAGAATGCAAGAGACCACTAAGTAGTTCCATGTCCCTTCTGCAGAATGAAATGGCCTAGCGATGCTCCCCGAAGAAACGTGTGCTGTGTAAAGAATTTACACTGTCAAACCCGGTTTCTCAAACAAATGTTTGAGGTGATGTTTGACCGTGTGAATGGGGTATTTGGTTGTCAAACGTGTTTGACAACCAAATACCCCTATTCACACGGTCAAACATCACTTCAAACACTTGTTTGACAAACCGGGTTTGACAGTGTAAATGGCCCTTACGACGTGACCGCTTGATTTGCAAGATCACTCAGTTGCCAGCTGTGCCTTGGGGTGACAGTGATGCTTCGCGCGCTTGTGAGGTCAGGCAAGGTCAGAGCCACTTGGGCTTACCTGTGCCAGGTCATTTCCTTGACCTCTTAACGACCGAACGATTTCAGTCCGATGAGGTACTGTCCGCCGAAACTGAAACTATTTGGAATTGAGTTGTTACTTTTTTTTAGATGGTCTCCTAATTTGTTATGTCTATTATTATCATTATTATTGTTACAATTTTTATTATTATTATTATTTGTGGAAATTATTTTTTAGTGGATTTGATGTCTCAACTTTATTTCTATTATTATTATTATTATCATTATTATTATTATTATTATTATTATTTTAGTGGGAATGTCTCAATTATTATTACTATAATTATTATTTTTTTGTGGATATGACTTTTGATATAATTCTTCTGTGTTTTGATATAATTCTTTTAAGATTTTTTTTAAAGATGTTCGCTTTTTCATTCCGTTTGTTTTTGTCTCCGGTTCGTTCGGAACGGCAGAGCCGAGGGCTTTTGTCCCTCGGGAGATAATCCCCCCCACAGACCAAAACCAGGGTGGGGGGATGGAAGCCAAGCCAGGGCGTATCCAGCCGCTAAGACAGGGGGGGGGGAGGGAAAGGCTTCCTGTGGGGGGAATGTGGGGAGTTGGGTGGAGGGGAGTGGGGGGGATTGGAAATATGAATTTATTTGATGTCTTTACTTTGCCTGCAGAAGCTATTTCGGGACCTCGGGGCCAGGCGGAGGAACGCTACCGCCCGCCGAGGCGGCGGCGGCGGCGGTTGCGGGAGCGTGGGAAGATTTAGCCTTGCCCCGGAAAGATGAGGATTAATGTGGTACAAAGAGAAACGTAATACAATGGAAGCTGGAGGAGACCGCCGTGAATTTTTGTTTTTTATTTTTATTTATTTATTTATTTATTTATTTTTTCATCTTATTCTTATTTAATTTGTTTTTATTTATCTTATTTTATCTATTATTTATCTTATTTTTATTATTTTTTCATCTTATTCTTATTTAATTTATTTTTTATTTATTTGATTTGATTTATTTTTTATCTTGTTTTTAATTTATTTATTTATTTATTTATTATTATTATTATTATTTTTTTTTTTTTTGAGGCTGTAACAAGGCGCTCGTTCATCCAGAGTAGAGATTAAAAGAATTACCTGATGGAAAACTGAATACAAGTAAAAGTGCCACCGGTTAGAGCGCTATCACACTGGGCTATGTTTCCTCCGATTGTTGGAGCAGATTTGCAGCCCGCAGCTTTCGGGAAGAAATCTGATATGCTGGACGAAAATAATTTTCCTCCAGCATATGATTTATTATTATTATTATTATTATTATTATTATTATTTTTATTTTTTTTTTTTTTTTATTTATTTTTTTTTTTTTTAAGTTTGACATTGTGATTTTCCGGCGGAAAAAAGTTTTGGAGTTGGTCTGTACCGCCGATAAATCGGAGGTCGGAGGAAATTTTGCCCAGTGTGATAACCTTTTTACGGAAGGGAGAGGACAAGAGGAAGACAATCGCCGAATGACATTAAATACAAATTAATTCGTTGATTATAAAGTCTTTGATATAGACGTAATCACGAGATTATTTTTCTCAGTATTGTCCCGATCAAACGAAGAAATTGTGTGACGTCATCCTGGGGCTGGATGACGTCACATCTCGACTTAGGAAATGTTTCCTTGTGGTGGAACTCCCTCCAGCAGAGGAGCGGATGTCGGGAAGGTAAAGGAAGCCAGGCAGGCAGTCAGCTGATGGCGATGGCTGCATAGCGGAACCCTATGCATGGTCGGGGGAGGGGAGGGGGGGAGATGGCTCCTGGCGGGGGTGAAGGGGGAACTGAGGATGAAGGGGAGGGAGGGGAGGGAGTGTTCGGGGGGGAGGGGGAGAGGATGGCTCCTGACGGGGGGAAGGGGAGGGGGAGGGGAACTGAGGGTTATGGGGGGCTGAGGAAAGGGAGGGAGGGGGGAGGGAGTGTTCGGGGGGAGGGGGATGGCTCCTGACAAGGGGAAGGGGAGGGGAGGGGAACTGAGGGCTAAGGGAGGCTGTGGGAGGGAGGGAGGGAGTGTATGGTCTTGTGGGACTGAAGGATCTCTGGCTTCTGGGTATGGAAGGGATGTGGGATGTGGGGGGTGGGAGAGGTGTATCTCCCCTTTGTGAATGGCGAAATAATTGGCTCGTAGGTGGAGATTACGTTCAATGCGGCTGTTCAGAGAGAGAGAGAGAGAGAACTGGCCGGCTCTCTCTCTCTCTGTGCAGGAAGGAAGACGGGCGTATCCTTCCCTTCGCCGTTCTCTTTTCTCTCTCTTTCTCTATCTCTCCCTTCCCTTCCCTTCCTCCCCTCTTCCCCCCCTTCCTCCCCTCTTCCCCCCCTTCCTCCCCTCTTCCCCCTCTTTCCCCTCGTCCCCCTCTTTCCCCCTCGTCCCCCTCTTTCCCCCTCGTCCCCCTCTTTCCCCCTCGTCCCCCTCTTTCCCCCTCGTCCCCCTCTTTCCCCTCGTCCCCCTCTTTCCCCCTCGTCCCCCTCTTTCCCCCTCGTCTTCCCTCTTTCCCCCTCGTCTCCCCTCTTTCCCCCTCGTCTTCCCTCTTTCCCCCTCGTCTCCCCTCTTTCCCCCTCGTCTTCCCTCTTTCCCCCTCGTCCCCCTCTTTCCCCTCGTCCCACCTCTCCCATCTTCTCCCCTCTCTCCCCCCTCTCTCCCCTCTTCCCTCTTTCCCCCCTTCCCTCTTTCCCCCCTCCCCTCTTTCTCCCCTCTCTCTTCCA
>NC_134791.1:4188652-4208652 GCF_046742065.1 Oratosquilla oratoria | reverse complement strand
CCACCCCTCTCCTCCTCTCCCCTCCCCTCCCCCTCACCCTCCCCTCTCCTCCCCTCCCCTCCCCTCTCTCCTCCCCCTCCCCTTCTTTTGTTTATCCTCCCCCTTCTTTACACTCCTCCCCTCCCCTCCACTTCCTTACCCTCACCTCTCCTCCGCTTCCTTACCCTCCCCTCTCCTCCTCCCCTCCCCCCTCGTCCTCTCCTCCCCCTCCTCCCCTCCCCTCTCCTCCCCTCCCCTCTCCTCCCCTCTCCCCTCCCCTCCCATTCTTTACCCTCCCCTTCTTTACACTCCCCTCCCCTCCACTTCCTTACCCTCCCCTCTCCTCCGCTCCCCTCCCCTCTCCCCTCTCCTCCCCTCCCCTCTCCTCCCCTCCCCTCTCCTCCCCTCTCCTCCCCTCTCCTCCCCTCTCCTCCCCTCCCCTCTTCTCCCCTTCCCTTCTTTACACTCCCCTCCACTTCCTTACCTTCCCCTCTCCTCCGCTCCCCTCCCCTCCGCTCAAATCCCCTCCCCTCCCCTCCGCTCCCCTCCGCTCACCTCCCCTCCACTCCCCTCCTCTCCCCTTCACTTCCTTACCCTCTCCTCCCCTCCCCTCCATTCCCCTCCTCTCCTCTCCTCCCCTCCATTCCCCTCCCATCCGCTCCCCTCCCCTCCATCGAGTAAAACTCCGCTTGTTGCTGTCGTTATTGGAAGAAAACGGTGTCTGGGCTTCTTCCACCTCGGCACAATTCTGCGTCGAGCAGAGCCGCCTTCATTATTATTATTATTCGTAGTTTTCTAGCTTAACACGGTTTATTTTATTCCACCCGTTTACGTATTATTTCGTAAATGCTGAGGATATAGGCAGGTTCTGTTAGTTCCGCTTGTGCACAGTAAATTTTTTGAAAAAAAAGGAAAAAATAAACAACGAGTTTTTGGACTCTGGTTTGTCTTTGGGTCAGCAACGCCTTGCGTTCGCCTCCTTTCTTGGCCATGATCAAACAGTGTATATACACATTTCTCCATTCTCCCTTCCTTCTCTCTTCCTTCTCTCTTCCTTCTCTCTTCCTTCTCTCTTCCTTCTCCCTTCCTTCTCTCTCCCTTCTCCCTTCCTCTCTCCCATCTCCCTTCCTTCCTTCTCCCTTCCTTCTCCCTTCTCCCATCTCCCTTCTCCCTTCTCTCTCCCTTCTCTCATCCTTCTCTCTCCCTTCTCTCATCCTTCTCTCTTCCTTCTCTCATCCTTCTCTCTCCCTTCTCTCATCCTTCTCTCTTCCTTCTCTCTTCCTTCTTCCTTCTCCCTTCCTTCTCCCTTCCTCTCTCCCATTTCCCTTCTCCCTTCCTTCTCTCTCCCTTCTCTCATCCTTCTCTCTCCCTTCTCTCTCCCTTCTCTCTTCCTTCTTCCTTCCTTCTTCCTTCTCCCTTCTCCCTTTCCGTCCTCCCTTCCCGTCTTTCTCAGTTTTCTCCTACTCTCTTCTCTCTCCCTTCTTCCTTCCTTCTCCTTTCCCGTCCTCCCTTTCCCTTCTCCCTTCCTTCTCTCTTCCTTCCTTCTTCCTTTCCGTCCTCTCTTCCCGTTTTTCTCAATTTTCTCTTCCTTCTCTCGTCTCTCTCCCTTTTCTCTTCCTTCTTCCTTCCATTTCTCTTCCGTCCTCTCTTTCCGCCCTCCCTTCCCGTCTTTCTCCGTTTTCTCCTACTCTCTTCTCTCTCTCCCGTCTTTCTCCGTTTTCTCCTACTCTCTTCTCTCTCTCCCTTCTTCCTTCCATCTCTCTTCCTCCTTTTCCGTCGTCTTTCTCTGTTCTCTCTTCCTCCTCCCTTCTCTCTCCCTTCTCCCTCCTATCTTTCTTCCCCTTTCCATTCTTCCCCCTCGTCTCAAGCTCTCTTTTTCTCTTCTTCTCCCCTTATTTATACATCTCCTCTCCTTCCTACCTTCATCTTTTCTCATTCTTTATTCCCTCACCCCGACTCTCGCAGCCGAAATGTAATTTTCCTCGTGCTCTTTGACAGAACCTAATTTTTTCTTGTTCGTCTCTCTCTCTCTCTCTCTCTCTCTCTCTCTCTCTCTCTATCTTTATATTTTCTTTTCTTCGCTCTTGTTCGTTTCAAGGCGGGTGTTAGCTCTCCTCCTCCTCCTCTCTCTCCTCCCCCTCCTCCTCCTCCTCCTCCTCCTCCTCCTCCTCCTCTTCCGTCTCCTCCTTCTTCCCTCTTCCTGTTTCTTCGTGGTGGCTGCCATCACCGCACCTTGTCTCGCCTTTTGCTCACTCCTCTCTCTCTCTCTCTCTCTCTCTCTCTCTTCTCTCTTCCCCTCTCTCTCTCTCTCTTTCTCTCTCTCTTTATATTTTTCTTTTCTTCGCTCTTGTTCGTTTCAAGGCGGGTGTTAGCTCTCCTCCTCCTCCTCTCCTCCTCCACCTCCTCCTCCTCCTCCTCCTCTTCCGCCTCCTCCTTCTTCCCTCTTCCTGTTTCTTCGTGGTGGCTGCCATCACCGCACCTTGTCTCGCCTTTTGCTCACTCCTCTCTCTCTCTCTCTCTCTCTCTCTCTCTCTCTCTCTCTCTCTCTCTCTCTCTCTTCTCTCTTCCCCTCTCTCTCTCCATCCTTCCCTCCCTCCCTCCCCCTCTCCCCCTCCCCTCCCCTCTCTCTCTCCCTCCCTCCCTCCCTCCCTCCCCCTCCCCCCTCCCTCCCCCTCACCCCTCTTTCCCTCACCCCTCTTTGTCTCCCCCCTCTCCCCTCTCTCCCCCTTCTTTCTCCCCTTCTTTCTCCCCCCTCTCTCCATCCTCTCTTGCTCTCCTCTCTTTGTCTCCCCCTCTTCTCCCTTTCTCTCTCTCTCTCCCTCTCTCTCTACTGGAGGGGAACTGTTGCTGCTGCTGCTTCTTTATCTGTGAGAGAACCACGGGACCTCTTGGTTGCAGGAGCTCCCCCCCCCCACCTTTGGACGACGTCGGGACGTCGAAACGTAGTATCTGAATTTGTATGTGTTTCATGTATTATATATATATTTTTTTTTTTTTAATAATTTATTTATTCATCTATTCGTTTTAGTCGTTTTCTTTTTGTTCTGAGAGAACACAGTATTGTGAACTTGGACCTGGCAGCAATATAAGTTTTCTTTGGGTGAAATTCCTTTCCTTTCGGAAATTTTTGCTTAATTTTGGAAATTCTTATGCGGGAATCCAGTCCCCGTACTTGCTTCCTTACTTGCTTGTTTACTTGCTTGTTTATTTGCTTGCTTGCTTGCTTGCTCGACTTGTGCTGCCGAGGGTGTTGGTGATGGTGGAGTACCGTGGAAGACTCCCCCCCCTCTCCCTCACCCCATCTCCCTCACCCCCTCTCCCTCACCCCCTCTCCCTCACCCCCTCTCCCCACCCCCTCTCCCCCTCTCCCCACCCCCTCTCCCTCCCCCCTCTCCCCCTCTCCCTCACCCCCTCTCCCTCACCCCCTCCCTCACCCCCTCCGCCCCTCACCCCCATCTCTCTCACTCCCTCTCCCTCACCCCCTCTCCCTCACCCCCTCTCCCTCACCCCCTCTCACCCCTCTCCCTCACCCCCTCACCCCACCCCCTCTCCCCCATCCCCTCTCCCCCACCCTCTCTCCCTCACCCCCTCTCCCATGTCCCCACCTTTCCTCCCTCTTCCCTCTTCCTCTTCTCTCTCTCCCCTCTTCCTCTTCTCTCTCTCCCCTCTTCCTCTTCTCTCTCTCCCCTCTTCCTTTTCCCCCTCTCCCATCTCCCTAACCTCCCCACCTCCCCCTTCCCCATCTCCCCCTTCCCCATCTCCCCCTCCTTCCCTATCTCCCTCCTCCCTCTTCCCCATCTCCCCCTTCCTCATCTCCCCCTCCCCCTCTCCCCACCTTCCCCATCTCCCCCTCTCCCATCTCCCTAACCTCCCCCATCTCCCCCTCCCCACCTCCCCCTTCCCCATCTCCCCCTTCCCCATCTCCCCCTTCCCCATCTCCCCCTCCCCCATCTCCCCCTTCCCCATCTCCCCCTCCCCCTCTCCCCACCTACCCCATCTCCCCCTCCCCCATCTCCCCCTCTCCCCATCTCCCCCTCCCCCTCTCCCCACATTCCCCCTCTCCCCCTCCCCATCTCCCCACTTTCCCTCCCCCCTCTCCCCCTCTTCCCCCTTCATCTCCCCCTCTATTCCTTCTACATGTGGGAGAGGGATGTCGCTCTCTTTGAAACGGAACGGAAATGAGTTGTACAAACGGGAACAGAATTGTGAAGTCAGAGACTATGCGACAGGATCCTTTTCCCCCCATCGCCTCCTCCTTCCCGTCCTTCCTTCGACCTTCTCCTCCTCCATTCCTCATTCGTATGTTCGTGGCCTTTTTATCCTACTCGTACTCCTCCACCTCTTCCTTCCCCTCCTCCTCCTCTTCCCCGCCCTTTGTAATATGGTATTCTTTACTACTCCTCCTCTTCCTCCTCCATCTCCTCCACCTCCTCCTCTTCCTCCTCCATCTCCTCCACCTCCTCCTCCTCCATCTCCTCCATCTCCACCTCTTCCTCCTCCATCTCCTCCTCCTCCGTCTCCTCCTCCATCTCCTCCTCCATCTCCTCCTCCTCCATCGCAGTTTTGCATCAGGAATCCCTCCGTCGTTGTTTATGCATTTTTCGCTTTTGATTTTTCCTCCTCCTCCTCCATCTTCCTCTTCCTCCTCTTCCTCACTCCTCTTCCTTCCTCCTCCCTACTCTTCCCTCCTCCTCCTCCTCTTCCCGTGTTTTGTTCTTTCCCCGCTTTATCATCCCTACGGTCTTTCCTCTCATCGTCTCCATTATGTAGTGATCCCAAATGCGTCACGGCGTCATGTCACGTGTGACTTCATGGCGCCGACGTGCCACGTGTGAAATCACGGCGCCGACATGTCACGTGTGACGTCACGACGCCGACATGTCACGTGTGACGTCACGGGCCAGACATGCTACGTGTGACGTCATGGTGCCGACATACCACGTGTGACGTCACGGGGGCCGACATACCACGTGTGACGTCACGGGGCCGACATGTCACGTGTGACGTCACGGGGGCCGACATACCACGTGTGACGTCACGGGGCCGACATGTCACGTGTGACGTCGCTTGTAATATCTTCCCCCCACTCCCTCTCCTCCATCTCACACTCATCCTCCCTTACTCTCTCCCTTTATCTTTCCCTCCCTCACTCTCTCCCCCTCTCCCTTTCCTTCCCTCAGTTTCTCTCTCCACCTCCTTTACTCTATCCCCCTGCCTCACACTCTCCCCCCTCCCTCCCTCTCTCTCCCCTCTCCCTCTCTCTCCCCTCTCCCTTTCCTTCCCTCTCTCTCCCCTCTCCCTTTCCTTCCCTCTCTCTCCCCTCTCCCTTTCCTTCCCTCTCTCCCCCTCTCCCTTTCCTTCCCTCTCCCCCTTTCCCTTTCCTTCCCTTTCCCCCTTTCCCTTTCCTTCCCTTTCCCCCTTTCCCTTTCCTTCCCTTTCCCTTTCCTTCCCTCCTTCCTCTCCCTCCCTCTCCTTCCCTCTCCCTCTCCTTCCCTCTCCCTCTCCTTCCCTCTCCCTTTCCTTCCCCCTCTCCCCTTCTCCCCCTCTCTCTCCCCCTCTCCCCCTCTCCTTTTCCTTCCCTCTCTCCCCTTCTCTCCCTCTCCCCTTCTCTTTGTAAATTTGTTTTTCGCTCTTTGTTGAATTGTCTTCATTGCGTAACTTTGGTGTTCATTCATGTGTTCGTCCTCGCTTTCATTGTCAACCTTTTCACTCCTTCCTCCTCCTCTTCCTCCCCTTCCTCCTCCTCCTCCACCTCTTCCTCCACCTCCTCCTCTAACTCCTCCTGTCCTCCTCTACCTCGTCTGTCCTCCTCCTCCTCTTCCCCCTGTACCTCCTCTACCTCGTCTGTCCTCCTCCTGTACCTCCCCTCCTCTACCTCCTCCTCCTCCTCCACCTCCTCTTCTCTCCTCTTAGCCCCTCCTCCAACTGAGCGCAAGAGAAGAATTGGAATCGTGTCCAAATCGTGAAAAATTGTGTGGCAAATAAAATGAATAAATCAATAAGATAAAATAACGATAAATAGCTGAATAAAAAAATAGAATATGCAGAATAAGTAAATAAGAATTAAAATAGAAAATAAACATAAATTGATAGAAATATATGTAAGATGAATAGGAATTATATTAGAAAATTTATACGTGTAGATAGAAATGTAAGATAATAGGAATTATATTAAAAAAATACGCGTAGAGAGAAATATAAGATAAATGAATGAAATTTGCACATCGAATGCTTTATGAAGGAATGTTTTGGAGTCTAGTTCAGAGGCTGTCACCTTTGCCCTATGTGCTGCGACTGTCAGGATAAAAGTCAACGGGACCTGTTGGTACAAGCCTCCTAACCACATTTCTTGGAATAAATCCCTCCCTGAACCCTTGTGTGTGTGTGATTCACCATGGTCTTGGATCACGTGTCGGACTCGTGATCGACAGCCATTTCCCTCCTGGAAGAGAGCTCAGAGCTCATATATGACCGATCTATGGATCATGCTGTGACCTGACAACGCGCACACACCCGCAACTCCCAGCCCACGAGAGTTGGAGTAACGACTCGCAGCGCAGCGATATTGAAATTATTTCAGCCCTGGACGGGATTCGAACCCGGACCGCCGTAGTGGCAGCCGGGAGCTCTATCATTGCGCCATTTGTATGTATGTGTGTGTGAGAGAGAAAGAGAGAGAGAATACCCTAACCTGCTTACACCCCCCCCCTGTCCTTCCACATCTTTATTGGCGATTAGGGAAGAGAGCCAATTGACCAAGAAGACCTTAACACGGCGCCTTCAGCCTGAGTCGCTGCCTTCGTTATGGCCCCTTGGCCCTGACACTGTCATCACAATCATCGTCATCATTAAAAGATTTGAATTACCACTGGCTTCTGCTGCCAATTCAAAAGGCTCTATCCTGAAAGGAGAACTCACGGGACATGATGAAGCGATTCTCCCCATTCAGGTGACCTCCCCGTGCGAAGGTTCTGCCAGAGTGACCGTTAAAACCGTTGGGAAGTGACCGTTAAAACCGTTACATTTTGAAATTGCCGGGATCGCGTGGCAAACGCTTCGGGATGACATGAATAACGCAGATGAAGCTGAACGTGCGTTCAGTAAATAGATGTGATCGGGATGAGGAAATTGGGGCGAATGGAGAGTTTGTATTCGTGGTGCTCCGTCGTGGTGGTGGTGGTGATTCGTTCAGTGGCCCGCTTGGGACTCTGTGTCGAGTTCTGAGGCCGAAATTCTTGTGCAATCATTTTCCGCGCACAAACTTAATCCAACCTCTCATTTCTCTTGCTCTTCTTAGTTCTCCTCCTTTTCCCCTCCCGTTTCCCCTCCCTTTCCCCTCCCTTTCCCCTCCCTTTCCCCTCATTTTTCCTCTTCTCTCCCTTTCTCCTCCCTCTCCTTCCTTTCCATTTCCCCTCCCTCTCCTTCCTTTCCATTTCCCCTCCCTCTTTCTTCTCTCTCCCCTCCCTTTCCCCTCCCCCTTTCTTTCCTTTCCTCTCCCTTTCCCCTCCCCCTTTCTTTCCTTTCCTCTCCCTTTCCCCTCCCCCTTTCTTTCCTTTCCTCTCCCTTTCCCCTCCCCTTTCCTTCCTTTCCTTCTTTCTTTCCTTTCCTTCTTTCCTTTCCTCTCCATTCCCCTCCCTCTTTCTTCTCTCTCCTCTTTTTCCCCACCCTTGCCTTTCCTCTTCCCCCCTCCTCCTCTCTTCCCTCTCCTCTCCCATTTCCCTCCATTTCATTTCCCTTTTCCCCCCCTTTCCCTCTCTTCCCCATTCCCCTCTTCCCTTCACCTCTTCCCTTCACCTCTTCCCCTTTCCTTTCTCTTCCCCTTCCCTTTACCCTCCCCTTCCTTATCCTTTGTTCGCTCGCTTTGTCCTGTCTCACTTTTCTGCCTTTGCTTGTCACTTTTTCGTGTCACTTCTCCCCCTCTCCCCCTCCCCCCTCCCCCTCTCCCCCTCCTCGTCCTCGTTAGCTCTTCTTGCCCCATCCACCCCTCCTACTGTCATATTCGTCCCCCCCCAACCTCCATAATCCCCCCTCTTCTCCCCTCCACCCGTCATCATGGACTCTGCTATATTTCCTCTCTCTCTCTCTCTCTCTCTCTCTCTCTCTCTCTCTCTCTCTCTCTCTCTCTCTCTCTCTCTCTCTCTCTCTCTCTCTCTCTCTCTCTGTCCCTCCTTTCTCCTCTCCTCTCTCTCACTATCTCTCTCTTTTCTTCCTCCCTCTACATCTCTCACTCTCTCCCCTTCCCCTCTCCCCATCTCCCCATCCGCTCCCCTCTTCCCCTTTCCTCCTCCCCTCCCCTTTTCCCCTTTCCTCCTCCCCTCCTCCCCTTTCCCCCTCCCCTATTCCCCCTCCCCTATTCCTCTCTCCCCCTATCCTCTCCCCTTCCCCTCCCCTCTCCCCTCTCACTCTCCTCTCCCTCCCATCCCTTCCTCTCCCCATCGCTTCCCATTCTTTTCTCTTCATTTTTGCTTCATATCTTCCCCCCATCTCCCCTCATCACTCTCCCCTTACTCTCCCTCCCCTCTCCCCTTCCAGTGCCTCTCCTTTGCCCACAAATCCCTTTTTTAACTCGTTCTTTCCCCTCCCCGCTCCCCCTCCCTCTCCGCCCCCCCTCCCATTCTGTTCTTGCCTCTACTGCTTCCCACACTCCCTCCTCCCTCCCTCCCTCGTTTGGTTCTTTGTTCCTACTTATATGTCCCTTTTCTTCTTCCTCCTCCTCTTCCTCCTCCTCGTCCTCCTCCTCTTGCTCCTCCTTCTCGTCCTCCTCTTCCTCCTCTTCCTTCCTCTTCCTCCTTCTCTTCCTCTTTCTCCTCTTCCTCCTCTTCTTCTTTCCATTTTCCTTCAATATTCCAGTTTCTACAGCCCTCCCCCCTTCCCATTACCCTTAATCTCTACTCATTTCTCTTTTTCCTCTTTACTCTTTTCTTCCCCTTCCTCTTCCTTGTCTCTTCTTCCTTTCCTCCTCTCTTGTTTCCTCATTTACGTCTTTCCACCTCTTTCTCCTCGTCCTCTCCTTCCTCCTCTTCTTCCTGCTCCTCCTCTTCTCTCCTCTTTTCCTCCTCCTTACACTTCTTCCTGATCCTCCTCTTCTCTCCTTTCCTCCTCCTCTCCTTCCTCTTCTTCCTATTCCTTCTTTTTCCTCCTCGTCTCCTTTGGTATAGTCATCATGATTCAAGGTGGTGGTCGTTATTGTTTTTTGATTGTAGCCCCCCCCCAAAAAAAAAAATATATATATATATATACAGTATATATATGTATATATAATATATATATATATATATATATATATATATATAATATGCAAAGTAGACCACTTGGAAAAAGAAACTAACGAAGCAGAGCGCTTTCGTATATTACATCTTCAGTGCTAAGTGGTCTACTTTGCATAAGTGAACACACGTACCCGTGTCCTTATTAGTATATATATATATATATATATATATATATATATATATATATATATATATATATATATATATACACACACATATACATACATGAAGAGGCGCTCTCTGTCTTTGATTCCCCACTCCTTCAGTTCGATTCACGTCCAGGATGACCCGATTTAGCATAATTAAGCTAAATGTAGTACATGTCCCTCTAGAAATAATACTATGTTAAAAAAAACATATAACAAACGGATCGTATAAGAGGAACAAAAGAGCATTATTTTTGCCCATCTAGCATAATTTCAGCTGATGTCTGGCATATTTCCGCTCGAGATATCTGGTCCTCCTGATCGCGTTGGACGTTTCCCCCGCAGCTGCGGCAGTAGCGAGGCCGAAGCGAATGGAAGCTTCGCCATGCTTCGCCTCGCTTCGCTTTGCTTCGCCTCGCTTCGCTTTGCTTCGCCTCGCTTCGCTTTGCTTCGCCTAGCTTCGCTTTGCTTCGCCTAGCTTCGCTTTGCTTCGCCTAGCTTCGCTTTGCTTCGCCTCGCTTCGCTTTGCTTCGCCTAGCTTCGCTTTGCTTCGCTTTGCTTCACCTTGCTTCGCTTTGCTTCGCCTTGTTATCTTGTCGCTAAACGGAGTGAGAGCAATTAATTTTGTTGTGTTGGTGCCACAATGTGGTGCCCACAATTACGAGTGATTTCGACTGGCACTGCATTATGTAATTACCTAATTACCTGATGAGGGGTTGGGGCGGGGGAGGGTGCTTTGTGTGTGTGTGTACGTGTTTGAGTGTGTGTGTGTGTGTGTGTGTGTGTACGTGTGTGAGTGTGTGTGAATGTGTCTGTGCGTGTTTGCGTATGTGAGTGTGTGCGTGTGTGTATGTGTGTGTGTGTGCGTGTGCGCGCGCCACGCAACATAACATTTTGTCTTCTATTTTTTTCCTTTCCTCGAAATGTTTTGATAATAATCTTAACTTTTCTTTGAATATTTTCAAAATTCCTACAACACGAAGATGCTGTTATGGACAATTCCAAGAAGTTTTTTTTTTTTTTTTTTTTTTTTTTTGGGGGGGGGGGGGGGGTTAACATGTGTACTCGAGTTCCATGGACACGATTTGGAAAGTCTGACCATGCTAATAACCTCAATATGACGTCAGGACTCTCGTTGGCCAAGTGGGCTAGGGCGTCGTAACCTGCGACGAAGGTTGAGATGATGCCGGTTCGAACCCTGCTATCGGCGAGTTGGACCAAGGCCATGGGGAATTAAATTCCACGCTACAAATTCCCCTGTAAGGGGCATCGTCCTAGCCTCCTGATAAAGTGGGGGGAAATTTTATGACTTAAAACGAAATCATGAAATGGAAATAGGTATGCTAGTATATTTACCTTGACTATTATATATTAGTTTAATCGTAACTCGCGGATTCTGTCGAGAACGTTAATAACGAAGATAGGAATTTAGTTTTGAGAATTCCATTGTTAATCCGTTTATTTCCAGAACAGAATATGCTCTGCCACAGTCTTCCCCAGATGTAAACATCGCACACACAACACTGAACGCGTTTCACATACGGCCGTTCGACGGCGCAGTGGTATCGTTCGCAACACCTACTCCCGCGGTCCAAGTTCGAATCCCGACCAGGGCTGGATTAATTTCAGTATCGATGCGCTGCGAGCCGGTGCTCCAACCCTCGTGGGTGGGGAGTTGGGTGTGTGTGTGCTTGTAAGGTCACAGTATTATACATAGATCGGTCATATATGACCTGAGCTCTCGTCCGGTAGGGTAATAGCTGTCTATCACGAGGCCAACACGTGATCCAAGACCAGATTGAATCACGTCTTACCCTAGCCGTACCCAGACAACAATACATTATTTCTTGGACGAATTATGGGCCAATACGGTGGCTGTTGCCGGTTACCTGGAGGCCGTGGGTCTCCTAAAATGGAAGAATTTATTTTAGTTGAATAAAATCGCCTGGCGGCAGTTAGAATACTGAAAGTGTTCAGTCTGCAGATAGACAAAGAGTGGGCGTTCCCAATGTTGATATTTGTGGTTACACGTGATTATCTCTTCTGTATTTTCTCTGTCTCTCTCTCTCTCTCTCCCTCTCTCCCTCTCACCCTCTCACTCTTTCCTCTCCCTCTCTCCTCTCCCTCTCTCTTCCTCTCTACCTTTCTCTTCCTCTGTCTCCCTCTCTCTACCGCTGTCTCCCTCTCTCTCCTCTCTCCCTCACTTTCTCTCCTCTCTCCCTCCCTCTCTTCTCTCTCTCCTCCTCTCTCCACCTCTCTGTCTCTCTCCCTCTCTCCCTCCCTCTATCTCTCTCCTCTTTCTCCCCCTTTCTCCCTCTCTCTCTTTCCTCCTCTCTCCCTCTCTCCCCTCTCCTCCGTCTCTCTCCCTCTCTCCCCCTCTCCTCCGTCTCTCTCCCTCTCTCCCCCCTCTCTCTCCCTCCCTCCTCCCCCTCTCTGTCTCTCTCTTCCTCTCTCGCTCGCACACACACACACACACACACACACACACACACACACACACACACACACACAGTTGCATGTCTGAACTAGGCTCGGGCGCTTCTAATGCGGTCGGGCATATGTTGGGGGCAACATAATGCTGGCAGACATGCTTTACAGCTCCCATTTGCACCAACGAAGAATCGAGGACAAACGCTTCTTCGTTTCCTCCGGTTTCCCCACCTCGTTAGGGCCACGGCACACATCACACAGACACACAGACACACAGACACACATAACTTGCTCGGACACTTCGTGGAACGACCTCGAAGAAGCGCCGCTCGTGAGTTCGAAAGGAGGAAGACTCTTCCTCCCTCTTGAGGCGACGAGGCTCCGGACACTTCGTGGAACGATCTCGATCTCGAAGAAGAGCCGCTCGTGAGTTCGAAAGGAGGAAGACTCTTCCTCCCTCTTGAGGCTGCGAGGTTCCGGACACTTCGTGGAACGACCTCGAAGAAGCGCCGCTCGTGAGTTCGAAACGATAGACTCTTCCTCCCTCTTGTGGTGGTGAGGTTCGAAACACGGTAGAACTTGAAGAGCTGCGAAGAAGTCTTCGAGGTTCTCCTCATCGCTAAGGCGAAGTGCACAGCATTGTTCTTCGCGTGAAAGATGAGTTGATCTGTGTCAATGAGCGGTTTGAGTTGTGTGTTCACACTAGGACAGTCCCGCATTGTGGTGCAAATGAGCGGGTGAGTGTGAAGAAGGGAAGTGTGTGTTGGGGGGGGGGAAGAGGGCTTCGTTCATTTATTATACACCAATATGGTGACCAGATTTCTCAAGCAGGAATATGCTAGACAACAGCTGAAATTGTGCTAGATTGGGGAAAATAATACAAAACTTTTAGCTGAAATTATGTAAAAATGATGCTAAAAAATTTTGTTCCTCTTGATATGTTCGGTGTCGATTATATTTTACATTAATATACTTTTATTTCTACGGAAAATATGCCAAAGTTAGCATAATTATGCTAAATCTGGTCACCCACATGTGCGTGTGATTTTTGCTTTGGGATCACGGATGATCCCACAGAAGTATGAATTGCTGTTTTCTTGGAGAGGTGTGTGTGTGTGTGTGTGTGTGTGTGTGTGTGTGTGTGTGTGTGTGTGTGTGTGTGTGTGTGTTAAGTTAACCCCCAACTCCACATTCCCTCTCATGATTGGCTAACACAGGTCCCCGTTTTCTTCCTACCCTTTTTCCATTTTCTATTCGGTTAGTTTGTATCTCTTATTGTGATTGTTGGTTTTGTGTATGTGTTTGTGATTCACCATGGTCTTGGATCACGTGTTGGACTCGTGATCGACAGCTATTTCCCTCCCGGAAGAGAGCTCAGAGATCATATATGACCGATCTATGGGTAATACTGTGACCTTACACACACACACACACACACACACACACACACACACACACACACACACACACACACACACACACACACACACACACACACACAACTCCCCGCCCACGAGAGTTGGGTAACGACTTGCAGCGCAGCGATACTGAAATTATTTCAGCCCTAGGTGGGATTCTAACCCTTAGTGACGGCCGCGAACGGTACCACCGTGCATCGAGTCGTGTGTGTGTGTGTGTGTGTGTGTGTGTACACGTTTATGTTTTTGTTGGATTTTGGTCACGCCTCGAAATTTTCATTCTTTTGCAATCTTAGTTCTACATTAGCTAAGGGAACCAACCTCACGCCCTTTAAAGTTGAAGGAGGGAGTACACTCCCTCTTTCCCTTCGCCTTAGTTGCGTTGAGGTATTCCACTCCCTTTGCTTAGGTAAACTCTCCTACCCGGTCTTTCCGTGAGCTTCCGCGTCTTTACACTTGACCTTGCCGAGTCCGCAGCTCAGCCGACGTGTGCGCTTTGTTGTTCAGGTTGCCGCTGAGGAATTCTATGCTTCTTGGGACGGAAGGTTCTCCCCCTTTCCCTCCTCCCTCTCCCTTCCCTCTTCCCTCTTCCCTCTCCCCCTCCCTCCTCCCCCCTTTTTATTTTTTATTCTTTATTTTAATTATCTATTTTTATTGATTTCTATTTTGCTCTTATTTATTTTATTTTATTGTATTTATTTATTTTTTATTTATTTATTTATTTTTTCATTTTATTTTATTTTTTCTTTATTCTATTTTATTTTTTCTTTATTTTTATTGTCACCATAGTCGTCGTCGTCGTAGACCTTTCGGTCTTGCTTCCGATTGTTCCTCGAACCGACATTCGATTTGATCCTAATGTAGCCAACAGTCATGTTCCCGGGTTTGAAACTGTTTAAGAAAGAACATCAGCTTTCCGGGGGCGGGGAAGGCGTTGTTCACTGAATAATTCATTTCCGCTGATGCCGAACGAATTAAGAATTTGCTGTGGGGTCGGCGACGCACGGACACGTATCGACTTTTCGCCGTGCGGACTTCACGTCGTGCTTTCCAATAACCACAGGTGTTTACAGACGCTGTCACACGTCACGACCACGATTTACGCCTTTGTTCCGGCTGCCGGCAGGTGATTTTATTCACCCAAGAAGAAAAAAGGGAATATTGAAGTGGAGAGGTTAAATGTCGCGCGATGAGGTGAACTGAGAGATTGTACTCCATTGGGATAATGAACGTCTCTTTCCAGATCATTTGGAGAGAGATCTAGTTTGCATACTACATCGTTCTTGTTTCGCATTTTGCTGCAGCGGTGTTTCATTGATCTTCGTCCGCAGAGCAGGTTTATCCTAATGCCCAAGCTGAGTGAATTCTTCTGGGACGCGAAAGGAAAGGGAAGTTGCAGCCGCTTGTATCGGGAGGTATTCAGGTGATGCCGAGAAGAGGAAGAGTCTTCTTTAGCCTTATGCCCTAATATGGACATTGGCCACAAGAGGTGGAGGGTCTCGCTGCTGAGGCGCAATGGTCCCGAAAACAAGACAGTCTGTTTACCTTCTTGACCAATATGAGTGAAACACGAACGCGCGCGCACACACACACACACACACACACACTCACACACACACACACACACACACACACACACACAGTGGTTAGAGTTCCCTACCGTCACTATGGCGCTCCGGGTTCGAATCCCGCCCAGGGCTGAAATAATTTCAGTATCGGTGCACTGCGAGTCGTTACTCCAACTCTCGTGGGCGGGGGAGTTGGGTGTGCGTGTGCGTGTAAGGTCACAACATTAGCTATAGATCGGGCATGTATGACCTTTGAACTCTCATCCGGGAGGGTAATAGTTGTCGATCACGAATCTAACACGTGATTCAAGACCATGGTGAATCACACACACACACACACACACACACGCCTACACTCGCGTAAACTTGCCCGTGAAATACGCACACGTACAAATACATTTACACAACCGAGAGGCCAGACATGCACCAACTGGCCCACGGGCAAATAAAGGAAGAGAAGACAGGCAACGCGTCTTAACGAGTTGGCGTGTTAGGTCTGGCCGTCGAGCCTTTCAACTCCGGCCGGGCTTCTGCAGCCCAAGTTTTGACAGCGGCATTGAAACATAACGAAACGTGTTCAAGCGTTCTGCACGCCAGCGAAGAGAGCAAAGAAAGAGAGCCAGGGGAAAAAGAGAGGTGCTGGGGCCGAGGAAGAGGGAGGAGGAGGAGGAGGAGGTTGTATCTCAACGCCTGTAACCTGCGCTTCTGTCCTTGGGTACATTTTCGCGCCGAAGGTGAAGCCGTGGGGGTTATCAATGAGAGGGTCCATCAAGAGGGAGACGAAGAGTCATCGGTTGTGAAGGAGAGCTGCGTGAGTCGGGTCCGTATGGGTGTCACGGAGATCCCTAAAGTATTGACAGCGTGATAAAGTATCGGTTGATGGTATTTATGGGGATGGCAAGTGATTAAGATAAAGTTTTATTTTAGAACATCACAGGCGAGTGGTTGTTGTTGGAGAAGAGGATTCGGGAAAGGTTGGTGGGGAGGGGGGGAGGGGGAGCAGGTGGTATGAGGATGGTTGGGAGAGCCTTTCAGAAAGATTAAGTCGAGTCGTCGTCTTCTTCTTCTTCTTCTTCTTCTTCTTCTTCTTCTTCTTCTTCTTCTTCTTCTTCTTCTTCTTCTTCTTCTTCTTCTTCTTCTTCTTCTTCTTCTTCTTCTTCTTCTTCTTCTTCTTCTTCTTCTTCTTCTTCTTCTTCTTCTTCTTCTTCTTCTTCTTCTTCTTCTTCTTTTTTAGGGGGAGAATGTAACATTACGAGAACGTTACTTGTGCTTTGGTGCCGAGGGACTGAAGGAGACTTGAGTGTGTTTGCTTGACTTTATTCTGGTTAGCGGCTTAGCGCGAGTGTCGACCTAGGCTGGGTCAGCGGTCGGAGTCCGAGGCTCCCCAAACCGAAAAAATATCGCGTGGGGGACTGTTCACCACAGAGAGGCTGTGATATACCAGCTAGCTTTTCCATGCCTATGCTGTCGTTGCTGCTGCTGTTCATCTCTTCCCTCATCCCGCCTTTGTCTTGCGTGATGCCACGCTCTGGCTAAAACTCTTTTGACAAACTTCCTGCGTTTGCGCCTACCCCGCCCCCCATCTCTCTGTCAATCCATGTATATCTTTCTACCTCATCTATCTCTACCACTGTCTTCCCCACTCTTTGTTTCACTCTGATACTCTTCCCTTTTCTCTCCTTTCCTTCCCCATTGTGACACACAGGGCCTATACGTGGGGGGTCCCGCCGGTTCTTTGTTCCGGTGCCCAAGGGCTAAGAAGAGTCCCATAGCAACCATGCAGTAACTATTCCCCCTCGAAAACAATCACTTTCTATTACCCCCAGGCCTACATACATTTACATTGACATGAAAATAAAGCATATATGAGAGTTTCCATGTAGATTTAACTGGACATCAAATTTCCAATTTTGAGGGGGGGGGAAATCCCTGCTTCAGGGCCTCAAAAGGGTCTTGTACCGCTTTCCAAAAATTCTCTTGGAGGCCCTGGTGACACATAGGTCTGTCGAATTCTCGTCCAGAAGAGATAACGTCGTTCGAACAAGACATGTTCAACACCTTGAGGTCTGGTGACAACACCGAACAACAGGAGGGACGTTGGCCAGGCCTCGAGGGCGCGCGGGCGGTGTTGGTCAAGGTCGACTGTGATCATTGTGCATGCAGCTTCGGGTTTCCGCCTTGATCGTAGCTTTGCACTCCTTCGCATCGCCTCACCCCCGACACCTTCCTTTATCCCTTCGTTTTTATCATCGAAGTCGACTTCACGAAGTAGGCAGCGACCTCTGTCTCTCGCAGCTTTGTTCTCCTTGCATCACTTTGCCCTTTGACACCTTCCTTCGACTCTTCGTTTTTTATCATCGAAGTCGAAGTCCCGAAGTAGTGAGCGACCTCCGTTTCTGGCCAGGGACGCACCGACACGCGCAGCCTTGGTTGTCAGGGGTTCGCCGCGTGTTCCTAGCCTCGCATGGTGCTCTGCAAGACCTGCACAGTCATAGCCTCGCACGCCTCTATGTCAGTAGCCAAACTGCTACGTATTCTTTGTGTTATTAAATGTCAACACTGCTTTCTCTTTCCCGCTATTATTTTACTCGCACAACTAAGGTGCAAAATGCCCAATATGATTGTAATCTTAAAGTGTAACCACTTTGAAAATTAAAGGTGTCTAATTTTACAGGAACATATTTTAGCACCTACAAAGTATTTTTTTCAATTTGAAATCAAGTCATCTTTTGTATAAAAAAAAATCTGCTACAGCCGTTCTCGTAAAACCTAAGAAGCGCCATCTGCTTCACAGTGACGTCAGAGATTCTGTTCATTCTTCATGCATCGCCATTGTGTTTGATGAATAGTGATCGTTTCGAGTGCCGCAGGAAAATACACGATTGGGAAGAAAAGAAAAGAGACGGCGAATAATAATATATTGATAACATATAGAACTGAGAGAGGCAGGAGAAGAAAGCTTATGATAACCGTACAGAATATGCATGTGGAGGCTAGGTTCTCTTACAATAATACTAAATAACCTTTTTTTTTATGCATTATGCAAAACAAATGATAAGAGATATCGTTTTTGGAAATTGTGAATTAATTGATCAAATAAATAGATTTAGATAAAACGAGGAGCAAAAAGTGAATAATAAAAGAAGATACATAGAATTAATGCAATAAAAGGGAAATTAAAACAAGACAAGGCAGAAGTTAGGGCATGCAGCATAGGAATATATAAAAAAAAAAGTCGTTTGCAGGAACGGATTTGTATGTTCTTAACGATACTTGTGAAGCTTTCGTTTTTATACTATGTGTTAACGATCTAGAGAAATGTATCTAACATGTGTAAAGAATAATTAGTTTTATCTAGTAGTAACAAGTCACTATAATTAACCTTTTTATTGGCACACAAGGGTCGAGATGTATTGCTTTGTAAACATTGGTTACAAAACTTGTGGCATCTAGGAAGCGTAGTGTAAACGTAATCCAGGATTGTGTCTGTATATATATATATATAGTTAAAACCACTGTTGGAGTAGAAAAGACTGGATACGGGGAATCTATATATTTCGATTGCAAACTGCAAAATATATAGATTCCCCGTATCCAGTCCTTTTCTACTCCAACAGTGGTCTTAACGTGATTGACAAATGTGTGATTACATTTCTCACCTGTAATATATATATATATATATATATATATATATATATATATATAGCCTTTACATTTTTGAGTGTCCAAAGATAACACTGAAGAACTAATATGGACACAGGCAAACACCAATGATACACCAGTATGAAAATTTCTTCAGGGCGGTATTTCGTCTCCAAACGATAACCCATAACTACACCGTCTGTCCACACATCTTCCCTGTCGTCAGAGATATTTAGGGAGTCGAGAATACCCTCAATAGTCGATGAAAAACTCTCAATTTCACTGAAGGAATCTTCTGTTTTGCTGCTACAGGACGACATTGTCAATTGGGGTGGCTTGGGTTGGTACACCTCATGACGTCATCAGAACTAATACCAAGAGTTGGCGCTGCATGCTGTGTTTTAGAATGCAAATTAGCAGGCGACAAATATTTTCATCAAAAAATCCCCCCATAAACTACTTTTGAGATAAGATGTTTGTTTTAAACATGGTCCTCATAAAAAAAATAGCTAACATTACAAAAGAAAAACGCGAAGTTGTTCCTGGGTTTGGTGGTTACTCTTTAAGTTTATGCGACTATTTAGCAGTTTTCCAAAGATGTATTTCCTTTTGTCTTGCCTTCTCAGTCATGAATGTGAGGTGCGGAAGGGAAGGAGGCAAGAGTCTGAAGTTCTTCTTCAGAGGAGGAGGAGGAGGAGGACGAGGAGGAGGAGGAGGGAGGGGGGGATTCATTTCGAGGCCCATCACGGGTCCCTCGTTCCATTCGCCAAACCTCGTTCCCGCCATAAACCTCAGGCGTTAATCCCCGTGGATTTCTTCGTCTGGAGACGAAAGCCTCCGACCTCATCCTTCCACATCGCGCATTCCATAGCAGACATATTTGGACGTCCCGCCCTCGTCGGCTTCCTCTGGCGGTAGAGCTCGTTTCCCAACGCCTGCAGACCTCGAGGTCATCAGTTCGGGCATCACGCGTTGGCTCCCCGTTGCTGGGATCTAGCCTCGCGCGGCCCCTCATAAATCCTGACACCTTGGCCTGCCCGCCGTCGATAGCCTCCTTTGTGGCTGACGACTTGTGAAGCCTCGGTCCAATCTCCACGAGATCCCTGACGTGCTTACCCCCCCCCCCCCGCGTCCTCACCTCCCCCCGCGCCCTCACGCCCACACGCCCACTCCCACTACCGGAACTACCACCACTTCCTGGTATCTTGGTCTATCCCCGTGAATTCTTTACATAAACCCTTTCACTACTCGTATTATAATTATTATTGTTGTTGTTTTTATTTATTTATTTTTTATTGATTTATTAATTTTTATTATTTTTTAATTTTATAGGCGCCTTTATTCACTTAAAGTAAGGAAGGGAGGGAAGCCAAAAACAGTGAATGTGCTCCATTTGCAAACGTCCTAGCACTGTATCTTACTGCTTATATTTCACTAGCGCTTCTATTTTGGGACATTATCGCACTGACGTGGCGAAGTCGAAGGGTGGGTTTCCAAGGGGATATAACAGAAGGGAGGGGTAGTGGAAATTAAGTGATCAACATTCTT
>NC_134791.1:4176152-4183652 GCF_046742065.1 Oratosquilla oratoria | reverse complement strand
ACAGAGATGCTTTTAGAGGAAGCTCTTCGCCTTTCGTTCTTATGTCCATCAATTATACAGAGTTGAGAGAAGACAGCAGAATGGCCACAAAATGGAGGCCTACCTGGAGTTGTCGCAGCTGTGTAAAGGGACTCTGTATAAAGGGACTGTTGGTATACCCGAATGCACAACAACCCGGCATATTTAGTGAACAAACACAATAGGTTCGAAGAATCAACAGCAAGGATAAACAGTAAGCACGAGCGAAAATAGGTTGGCCACAAAATGGCTCCCCGGGTCACGTGACTGATATCGTATCATGTCCCAACCCTTTGTACAAAGAACTTTTTTTTTTTTTTTTTTTTTTTTTATGTGTGTGTGTGTATGTCCAAGAGGAGAAGGAGACTCTTGGACGTACAAGAGAGTCGAGCGCGCGCCCCCGTGCGCCGAGGAGGAGCCTCAGCACCAGGTGCTCCCGCGTCCAAACCATTTGAAATTCTGACATTACGTTGCGAACAAAGAAACTGGAGGGGAGAAATTGTGGCCGGGGAGGGCTGGGGGAAAGGGGAGAAGGTGGACAAGGGAAGGCGAAGAGATAAGAGGGGAGAGGAGGAAAGGTGAGAGGAAGAGAAGGGGAGAGAAAAGGGAAGGAAACGGGAAAAGACGAGGAAGAGAGGAGAGTGAAGAGATTGGAAGGGGAGGTATACTGAGGGGGAGAGAGAACGAGAAAGTGGACAAAGGAAGGGGAAGAGAGGAGAGGGGAAGGGATAAAAGGTGAGGAGGGGAGGGGAGAGAAAAAGGAAAGGGAAGGGAGAGGGGGGAGGGAGAGAAAAAGATGAGGGAAGGGAGATAGGGTAATGGAAGAGAAAGTTGAGAAAAATAAAGGGGAAGAGAGGGCAGAGAAGTTAGGGAAAAAGAAGAAAGAGGAATAAAGGGAAAGGGGCGAGGAGAAAGAGGACTAAAAAGAGGAACGCAGGTGTTAAAGGGGAAGAAAGGATAGATAGGAAGAAAGAGAAGGGAACAGAAGGTAAGGAAGGGAAACGGTGAAGGGAGAGGAAAGGGCAAGGGCAGAAAGGGAAATCGGGAGGGTGCGGTGGTGGTGGTTGTGTGGTTCGGAGAGGTTCCCAAGCGAGTGCGAGGGTGTGGTCGGACGAGAGGAGGAGGAGGAGGGAGGAGGAGGAGGAGGATGTGCATTGTGGTCACCACCGAGGAGGAGAAGAGAAGAGAAGAGGCTGGTGGAGGATACTCCACCGTGGATTGGAGAGATGAGGGAGAGAAGAGAGTAGACATGATAGAGAGTGTGGGAGGGAGAGAGTAGGTGGAGTGTTGGAGCGAGTAGAGAGTTGAAAGAAGAGAGGGAGAGAAGAGTGGACGGAGTAGAGAGTGCGGGAGAAAGAGAGAAGGTGGAGTGTTGGAGCGGGTAGAGGGTTGAAGGAGAAGAGGAAACGGTAACAGTGGATGGATGGATGGAGGGAGGGAGGGAGGGCCAGGCAGCTCAGCAGGTATAGCAAGTAAACAGCAGGTACAGCAGCAGGTGGAGCAGCAGGTGGAGCAGCGGTGAGTGGAGTGGCTGGTGCCGACGACGTTGGTGGTGTCATCGAATAGGGCTCGGGGGCGGCCTATCCATATTTGAAGCGATTCAAGGGAAGCTTCCCTGCCGATCTGTCCATCCTCCACTTCGTCCTCCTCCTCCTCCTCCACTTCGTCCTCCTCCTCCTCCTCCTCCACTTCATCTTCCTCTTCTTCCTCTTCCTCCTCCACTTCATCTTCCTCTTCTTCCTCTTCCTCCTCCACTTCATCTTCCTCTTCTTCCTCTTCCTCTCCCTCTTCCTCTCCCTCTTCCTCCTCCACTTCCTCCTCTTCCTCCTCCTCCTCCTCCTCCACTTCGTCCTCCTCCTCCACTTCCCCTTCCTCTCCCTCTTCCTCCTCCACTTCCTCCTCTTCCTCCTTCTCCTCCTCTTCTTCCTCTTCTTCCTCTGCCTCTTCCTCCTCCTCCACTTCCTCTTCCTGCTCTTCCTCCTCCTCCTCCTTATAATCACCATAACAATCATCGTCATCAACATCATCATCAACAACAACAACAACCATATCCTCAACCCATTCCTCTTCAACCACCTCCTCAATTCTCTTCTCTCATACTCCTCCCTTACTTTTCCCTCTTCCCATTCTCCTTCCTTAATCCTCCTTTCCTCTTCGCTTCCTCCCCCTTCCTTTCCCCCTTTTTCCTCCCTTCCTCCCCCCTTCCTCCCCCTTCCTCCACCTTCCCCCTTTCCTCCCCCACTTCGTGCCCCTTCCTCTCACCTTCTTACCTCTTTCTCCTCCTTCCCTCCCTCCCTCCCTTCACCCCTTCTTCCCTCCCTTCACCCCTCACTCCCTTCCTCTCCCTTCCTCCCCCTTCCCTCCTTTCCTCCCTTCCTTCACCTCTTCGTGTCCCATTCCTCTCACCTTCCTACCCCTTCTTCCCTTCCTACCTCCCTCCCTCCCTCCCTTCACCCCTAACTCCCTTCCTCTCCCTTCCTCACTCCCATCCTCTCCCTCCCTTGATACTCTGCTTGCCGACCGCAGCCACACCTGCAGCTGCGTTGAAACTGATGCTGCTGCTGCTGCTGCTCTTGCTGTTTTCGTTTCTTGCCGCAGCGGCTACTGTATTCCAGCTGCTGGTTTTCTTTGCTGCTGCTGCTGTTACCCCCAACCCCAACACTAACATGTCTGCGTTTCTTGGTTGCATGTGTTCGCCCTCAGGACTTCTCGCGTGTCCGCGTTCTTACTACCGTCCCTCCGTTAGCTTTCTTCGTCAGTCTTCTTCTTCTTCGTGGCTGCCTTTCGAAGCCGCAAGGAAGACTCCAGCCGAGGAATGAACGACGAAGCCTCCCCGCGGGGCGTGATGGGTGTTGGATAATGAGCCGGTCCTCTAGAGTCGCGGAAAGGAGCGTCGGGGGCGAGGGCGAGGGGCGAGGGTGGCGCTGGGAAAATGGGCGTCGCAAAGAAGCGCGGAAGAAATGGCCGGGGGGAAGGATTTTTTTTTTTTTTTTTTTGGGGGGGGGGGGTTGCGGGACTGATACCCCCGCGGACCTCAACCTTGCAGGTCATCTGAGGTCACCTCGGACCCTTCCGAGGTGAATAACGGTTGGAGGCCCCAACGTGGAGGTTTTCGTTGTGTCTCTACTCAAAATCTATTTCGGGTTTCTTGTGTCGCGGTTTTTGACCAATGTCCCCGTTTCCTCGTCCTTCCGGGGACTAGACTCCTTCGGTCGTTGGCGCCAGGACCCTCAGGTTCCCCTTCTGGCGCCAGGACCCTCAGGTTCTTCTTCTGGCGCCAGGACCCTCAGGTTCCTCTTCTGGAGCCAGGACCTCCTTCTTCGGCGACGCGAGCTTCCTCTTCCTCTTCCGCGAACAGAGTTGACCCATCCGCTAGGAAAGAAAACGGAATCATTAGAAGGTAACCAACCACATCGCGTCGGAGTTAAAAGTTTCGAGAAACCGAATTAATAGCCCATATGGGAAACTGATATGTTAGAACACATTTGTAAATGTACACTTTAAACCCACCATCGGAGAAATAATATCACAAGTACGGAAGATCCATGATGGAACTTTCTTCACAGAGAGTAGCCGAAATATACGGATCTCCTGCACCTCTGATATTATTTCTCCGATTGTGGGTTTAAAGTGAATAGCGCATGTGTTTGAGCTTCCTCTTTCCTTGTGTTCTTGCGTGAGATTGCTGTGCGTGTGATGGATGGTTGGATGATAAACATATACAAGTTTGTATATGTGTCTGTGTGAACTTCGGTTTCGTCTTTAAAGTTATTCCCATCCGGGGTCGCCGTGTCCTGGTAATACTCGTTTCACACGTACCGACTTTTCGCCGTGCGCCGTCCAAGACACTTTCGTGCTCTCAGAAAACCATGAGTGTCTATGGACGCTTTCACAGAGTACTATACACACCCCTGGTTATATATTTGAGAGCACGACTTTCTGTCGTGGACGTTGCACGGCGAAAAGTCGATGCGTGGGAAATGAGCCCGAGAAGAATCCCAAATGGAAACGAGGTCGGGGTGTTTTGTCCTCAACATGAGGGTTGGTCGCTATATTGCCCAAAGGTGGCTTGATCAGTCTCAGAGATTCTGTGTTTACCACGTCAGGCGGTGGAGAGTCAGCCTGGCGAGCTGTCCGTGTGTGTGTTTGTATGTATGTATTAGGTATATGTGTGTGTTAGGTGTATATGAGTGTATTAGGCTCGTGTGTGTGTGTGTGTGTGTGTGTGTGTGTGTTTACCTAGTTGTATTATACAGGAAAAGAGCTATGCTCGTGGTGACCCGTCTTGTAATTTTCAGCATCAAGTTTTTTTTTTCTCAAAAGAAGATGTGTGTGTGTGTGTGTGTGTGTGTGTGTGTGTGTGTGTGTGTGTGTGTGTTGGGTTGTTGGTTGCCTGGACGAGGTACTCGCCTATCTCCTTCAAATGCTCTCTGGTGATGTTGTGTATATATACACACACACACACACACACCAGAAGGCCTGCATCGCCCGAGATTTAGTTCCTGGTTTGTCTTGCTGTGTACAGTATTGTTTCAAGAGGTGCCGTACTAGCATCGGCTGGCCTGACCTTTCGTAAGTAATAAATAAAATGGAGTAACGAAGTTTGGTGTTTGTAGTAAAAAGTCCAGTGAAGGGACCTTTGTGCAGATATGACCTTTGTGGTCGGATAGCCAGGGCAGGTGACAGTCATCGGGAACAGATTGGAGAACTTGAAACTGGAGAGGAGAGATAGAGATTCCACGCCATGGCGGCACGACCAGGCGACCGATATCTCTATCTAATCTCTCACTCTCTCTCTTTCTCTCTCTCTCTTTCTCTCTTTCTCTTTATTTCCCCTTCTCTCGTCCCCTTCTCTCTTCCCCTTCTTTCTCTTTCCCTTCTCCCTCTCTTTCCCCTTCTCTCTCTCTCTCCTTCTCTCTCTCTTTCTCTCTTTCTCTCCCCTTCTCTCTCTTTCCCCTTCTCTCTCTTTCCCCTTCTTTCTCCCTTTCTCCTTCTTTCTCTCTCTCCCCTTCTCTCTCTTTCCCCTTCTCTCTCCCTTTCTCTCCTCCCTTTCTCTCTCTCCTTCTCCCCTTCTTTGTCTCCCCATCTCTCTCCTTCTCCCCTTCTCCCCCTCCTCTTCCTCCTCCCCCCCCAACCTCCACCCAGTAGATTGGTCAGTGTAGCAACACATGATTGGCCCCCACAAGTCTTGTCCAGCTCTCCACTTGTCTCGATCTCGACTTCGAGTTCGGGCGGAGGCTGAGGCACCGAGAAATTGACGCCCCGAAGTCGAATCAATTGCAGACGCTGCTGTCCAGGTGGTGTGTGGATGGGAGGGAGAGTGCCTGGGTGCTGGTTGTGTAGGCGTCTGATAGGAAACTCTCCCCCACCCTCGTGTTCTTTTATTTTTACTCTCTCTCTCTCTCTCCTTCGGTCTCTCTATCTCCATCCATCTCTCTCTATCACACACACATACACGCTCACTCTCTCTCTGTCTCTCTATCTCCAGCCATCTCTGTTTCTCTGTCTATCTCCATCCATCTCTCTCTCTCTCTCTCTCTCTTTCTCTCTTTCTCGGTCTCTCTATCTCCATCCATATCTCTCTCGGTGTATCTCCACCCATCTCTCTCTCTCTTTCACACACACACACACACACACACACACACACACACACACACACACACACACACTCACATTCTCTCTCTCTCCCTCTTTCTCTCTCACATACACGCATGCACACACACACACACACACACACACACACACACACACACACACATGCACACACACGCGCGCCTCGCCACTCCTATGTCTGTATGCCTACCACCTCATCTCACCTTGACTCTAACACACACACACACACACACACACACACACACACACACACACACACACACACACACACACACACACACACACATCCCACCCATGCGCAAGTCACGGTCCGTCTACATGAGCGGCACCTCGCCGCCTCACAACCTTCCGCATCCCGAGAACCATTGCACCTGCACCTTGCAACCTGTCACCTTCACACCTGCGCCCTCAGGTGCTCCACGCCGCGACACCTGTCCCCACACCTACATCGCCTCCTTCGACACCTGCTCTGCTCTCCTCTACGCTACTACAACCTCTCCTTTCCTCTTCTCTCTTCTCTCTTCGCTCCTCTCCATCTTCGATTTATGCTCTTTATTTCTCTTTCTCTTTACCTCGTCTCCCCCCTGCCCCTTCCTCCCTCCCACCATCACTCTCTTTTTATCGCTCTTTTATGCCTCATCTGTCAGTCTTCGAATAATTGTATTGTTTCTCTTTTTGGATCATAAATGCAGCGAAGAGAGCAATTTTTGAAACGGTCCCTTGGTCGCTTTTCTCTCTCCTTTTTTTTTTTTTTTTTTTTTGAGTCCCTTCCTGGTCTCCGCTTTTTCCTTTGTTTTCGAAAATTCTTGTCTTGTATGATTATTTATTCATTTTATTTATTCATTTTTGTTTCTATTTTTCATTCATTCCTGGGGTTCTTGGGTAGATACCGCGCTAGTTAGATGGTTTTGGAGAACAGACCCCCCCCCCCCCCAAAAAAAAAAAAAAAAAAAAAAAAAAAAAAAAAAACCAGTCAAGTCCCAATATGACAACCTGAGGTCCTATAGGACCCACAAAAGCGGAGTCCTTCTTCACTTCTTCTCGAGCCCAAAGTCAAGAAGAGAAGAGTCTGTCGAGGTTCCGCGGTTTCTTTCATTACAAAGAGGAGAAGGGGCGCTTGGAGACGCCCAAAGAGCGACGGGGCGCTCGGAGAAGATGCCCAAAGGGCGACGGGGCGCTTGAAGAATATAACGAAAGGGCGACGGGGCGCTTGGAGAAGATGCCCAAAGGGCGACGGCGCGCTTGGAGGGGATTGCCCCAAAGGGCGACGGGGCGCTTGGAGAAGATGCCCAAAGGGCGACGGGGCGCTTGGAGAAGATGCTCAATTGGCGACGGGGCGCTTGGAGAATATGCCCACAGGGCGACGGGGCGCTCGGAGAAGATGGTCAAAGGGCGACGGGGCGTTTGGAGAAGATGCCCACAGGGCGACGGGGCGCTCGGAGAAGATGGTCAAAGGGCGACGGGGCGTTTGGAGAAGATGCCCAAAGGGCGACGGGGCGCTTGGAGAAGATGCCCAAAGGGCGACGGGGCACTTGGAGAAGATGCCCAAAGGGCGACGGGGCACTTGGAGAAGATGCCCAAAGGGCGACGGGACGCTTGGAGGAGATACTCAAAGGGCGACGGGGCGCTCGGAGAAGATGCTCAATGGGCGACGGGGCGCTTGGAGAATATGCCCACAGGGCGACGGGGCGCTCGGAGAAGATGGTCAAAGGGCGACGGGGCGCTCGGAGGAGATGCTCACAGGGCGACGGGGCGCTCGGAGAAGATGGTCAAAGGGCGACGGGGCGCTCGGAGGAGATGCCCCAGAGGGCGACGGGGCGCCCTTTTCCCCCCATAAGCCGCTCCAGCAACGGCAGTAGCAGTTGCTGG
>NC_134791.1:4151152-4168652 GCF_046742065.1 Oratosquilla oratoria | reverse complement strand
CCTTCCTCCTCCCTATTTATCCTTACTTCCCTTCCTCCCCTCTCCCTCTCCATCCCTACCTCCCTCCCTCTCCCCCCTCTCCCTCTCTATTCCTACCTCCCTCCCTCTCCCTCTCCCTCTCTATCCTTACCTCCCTCCCCCTATCTCCCTCATCCCTTATCTCTCTCTCTTACCCCTTCTCTCTCTCTCTCACTCTCTTTCATCCCCGGCTCAGAATAGAGATTTTGAAGTGTGTTGCTCTCTAAAATTTACAGCTCTCTGCTTTCGTTTAATTCCGGCTCCTCCGCTCTTATGATGAACATCGGAAGGAGTCACGACCTTGTGGAATAGGGTCAAGAAAGTTCATCCACTTGTCTTGTGATTCAAGCTGACGCCGGACGATTTTATTCAGCTAAAGGGAGGACCGTCACCACAGGGAGAGGATGAAACGTCGATGGTAAACGCACTGTGGTTTGGTCGAAGAGGCAGTGGAATGTAGTTCAGTTCGAAGCTTCAAGATTCGTTTAGATAAACACCTAAGCAAGGTGCTGTAATGACTGCCATTTATTTTACATTATTTGTTTATTTGTTTGTTATTAATTGTTTATTATTATTTGCTTGATTTTCATTTATTATTAGTTATGTCAATTTATTATTATTTACTGTTTACCTGATTATTTATTATTCAACTATTCATATGCATTTATTTATTTTATTTATTATTATTTATATTATAATTTTTATTTTTATTTTATTTATTTATCATTATATTTTTTTCTGCATTCGACCTAGCTATGGACCAAAAGGCCTCCTGTCGGTATACCCCTCCTTTGTAATCCTTTATAAGTTAGGCTCGTAGCAGCTAGGGTCGTTCCTGCATCGGCTTTGAGTACCGCAGCCGCGCCCCTCCCTCCCCCAGTCAGGCGGCCAGCGCTGCAACTAATGCATTTGTTCCTGCTCTCTTTTCTCTCGCTCTCGTATGCAGCTGTTGCTCTTTAAGCCGCCGCTGCGCCAGTCATCGAAATGTTGATAGTGCCGCAGCTGTCGGGTCAACCTTTGCAAAGCTTGAGCGAAGCTGCTGCAAGGAATCAAAAATTGTTTGTCAGTTCTTCCTCTCTCTCTCTCTCTCTCTCTCTCTCTCTCTCTCTCTCTCTCTCTCTCTCTCTCTCTCTCTCTCTCTCTCTCTCTCTCTCTCTCTCTCTCGCTAAAGTTGGTCTGACGGGGTTGATAGTGTGCGGTTATGGCCGGGTCTAAATCATTCCTCAGTCTTTCTCTATCTCCTCTCCCCATCCCCACTCTCTCAATACAAACACACACACACACACACATATATATATATATATATATATATATATATATGTGTGTGTGTGTGTGTGTGTGTGTGTGTGTGTGTGTGTGTGTGTGTACGTATGTATTTATTTATTTAGGTTATGTTCGGATCTACATATAATATATATAATATGGATCTTGTTCATTAATACAGCTGTGTATGTGTGGGTATAGGTGTAGCGTTGGTACAAAAGGGATTGGTGCAAGGGGGCGGTGGGGGACTGGTGCTGGGGATGGGGGGGGAGTTTTTTTGAGAAGGAGTGGGACTCCATTGCTCACGTTCTATGACTCCTGCTTCCTTGGTTCTTCGTCCTCTCCGAGATTATTGATTGGGGCTGCCATCGACAGAAAGACAAAATGCGCGAATTGAAGAGGATGTGCTGCCGCTGCCGCCGCCCTTCCATTTGTACAAGTGGTTCTTCGATAAAGAACGAAGAGTCTCCGACCCCTCGGCCAACCCTCTCCCGAAGTCCTGAGGTGACCAAAGAGTCTGCGAATTCCGTGCGAAGTGAAGAGGATATGCTGCCGCCGCCGCCCTTCTATTTGTACAAGTGGTTCTTCGGCAAAGAACGAAGAGTCTCCGACCCCGGCCAACCCTCTCCCGAAGTCCTGAGGTGACCAAAGAGTCTGCGAATTCCGTGCGAAGTGAAGAGGATATGCTGGCGCCGCCGCCCTTCTCTTTGTACAAGTGGTTCTTCGGCAAAGAACGAAGAGTCTCCGACCCCGGCCAACCCTCTCCCGAAGTCCTGAGGTGACCAAAGAGTCTGCGAATTCCGTGCGAAGTGAAGAGGATATGCTGGCGCCGCCGCCCTTCTCTTTGTACAAGTGGTTCTTCGGCAAAGAACGAAGAGTCTCCGACCCCGGCCAACCCTCTCCCGAAGTCCTGAGGTGACCAAAGAGTCTGCGAATTCCGTGCGAAGTGAAGAGGATATGCTGCCGCCGCCGCCCTTCTATTTGTACAAGTGGTTCTTCGGCAAAGAACGAAGAGTCTCCGACCCCGGCCAACCCTCTCCCGAAGTCCTGAGGTGACCAAAGAGTCTGCGAATTCCGTGCGAAGTGAAGAGGATATGCTGCCGCCGCCGCCCTTCTATTTGTACAAGTGGTTCTTCGGCAAAGAACGAAGAGTCTCCGACCCCGGCCAACCCTCTCCCGAAGTCCTGAGGTGACCAAAGAGTCTGCGAACTCATTGCGAAGTGAAGCATTGCTCACTTCGCTCGTTATGTTTTCTCTTTGGGAAACCTACAGTTCTTCGCTAATAGTACACACAAAGATGTACTTAATTTATGATTCCCAATACCACCCATACCTCAATCTACGTGCACATTACAAAAGGATTACAAAAGAGGAGCTTGCCGACAGGAGACCTTTTGGTCCATAACTAGGTCGGATGCGAAATAAATATATAATAAGGATAAATAAAATAATAATATAAATAATAAACAAAATGAATAAATATGTAAAAATGAATATAAACAAACAGGTAAATAGTAAATAATAAATTGACAGATTAAAAATAAATGATAAGCAAATAATAATAAACAGACAAATAATAACAGATGATATAAAATAAAACATCACACATGTGACTGGGGAAGAAGAAAATAGGCAAGAACTAGTTGATCAATATAGTAAAATAGACTTAGTAACCATGTAGTGAGCGCTGAAGCCATTAGTTGTCTTAAGAGAAGGTTAGTGAACTATGAATAAGGGTGATAGGTGGTAATGGGTATGGAACTGCCTAGTGTAGGCCTTATGGTCTCTGGAAGCCTCTTATTGGGGCCAAACTGCATCACGTCCCTTGGTGAGTTTGGCCTTACCAGGTGAGAGTGTTGGAGACATTTCGCCCCGTAACTGGGCCAAATGAATTAAAAGACAATTAGCCTTGTTCCTTCGGAATTCGAAGGTGAAATCCCGAAATGTTACATTCCATTGCTACTAGCAGAATGATTTAGTAAAATAGTAAGATTTGTTTAAAAAAAAATTGAGTGTACCGAATGTGCCAATTAGCAGAATAGGTCCTACCCATTTCTCCATGTGGCATACATAATATATATATATATATATATATATATATATATATACAACACTGGGTCCCGGTGAACAAATATACATTTTTGTCAACCACAATACACTTTAATTCTAAGCCATCAACATCGAGGGAGACTCGTGAAGGCCATTATGGCCATACCACGTTTCAATTTCTGCATGCTGGCCGCCACGAGTCTCCCTTGATGTTGATGGCTTAGAATTAAAGTGTATTGTGGTTGATATATATATATATATATATATTCTCTCCTACTGGGGTTCGAACCCTCGCCTGAGCGGCTTGCTTCTTATAAGACGAAGACCGTACTATCACGCCACCATGACCCTACAAAACGAAATGACTAAGTTCAAGGACCAATCGTTCCGCTGAGGGCACTCGGGTAAAACGTGGTTTGTACTGTATTTTCATCAAATCCTTTATGCAGGCCAGTCTTAATGACAATAATATATATTCATTCATTTCATTTACCAAGGCTTTTTCCCCCTTCCAAGGGAGGTAGCCAAAAAGGGAAAGGCATAAAAACACTCCCACCCATTTCATCCCTAAATACACTCCACACCCCTCCCACCCTCCCTCTCATCTGAGGGAAATTCCCTTACCAATCAATTATGTTAAACAAGTCGGGCGAAATCACACAACCCTACCGCAATTTCACTCCGAGCCATTCCCATTTTTCCTCCGTGCTTATCTTGCACGTGGCTCTTCCTCATGCTTGCATGGACTAATTGCTTTCATCAACCTTCTCCCCACTCAAAGGCTTCCCAGTGCTTCCGACGCGGCTTCCTCCCGATTCTCTTTCGACGTTCTCACTCTTGAGGACTCCGGATGCAGCGAGGAACAGCGTCTTCTTGCTCGCGCCCGTCGTGGCGCGTTTTCTGCTTCGGGTCGACGTATGGCCGCGATCCGGCGACCTGATATATGTACATACATACACACACACTCACATACGTACAACACACACACACACACACACACACACACACACACACACACACACACACACATATATATATATATATATATATATATATACAGCAAAAATCATAGACGAGTGACAGTAAAATATGTAGGAAAAATAGATTATAGACCGAGCGCTTTCGTCTATAATCTATTATTTTCCTTTGAATATTTCTGCATGTATGATGAATATGTATGATATATATATATACAGTATATATATATATAATATATATATATATATATAATATATATATATATATATAATATAATCACACACACACACGCACACAAACGAACACAGGCACACACACACACACACACACACACGAACTGTTCTCTTTGCTGCTCACCAAACTACATAAAAACATGAATAGAATGATGTGTGGCTAAACTTGTCTAATTACCCAATCGTTCATCTCGAGGCTCGCTTTCCCCCTTCACATAATATCCACCTTCTCCTTGCGTGTACGGTGTGTGTGTGTGTGTGTGTGTGTGTGTGTGTGTGTGTGTGTAATTCACCATGGTCTTGGATCACGTTTCGGACTCGTGATCGACAGCTACTACCCTCCCGGGAGAGAGCTCAGAGCTCATATGTGACCGATCTATGGGTAATGCTGTGAACTTACACGCCCACACACACGCCCAACTCCCAGCCCACGAGAGTCGGAGTAACGACTCGCAGCGCAGTGATATTGATATTATTTTAGCTTTGGGTGGGATTCGAACCCAGACATCATACGAAAATCGACTAAAACATATGAATCTGTTTTCCCTAAAAAAGCGTAGACTCAGAGGTGACTTGATACAGGTCTTTAAAATTCTAAAGGGAATTGACAACATCAAAAGTGACAAAATTTTCACATTGAATGAGAATCAGACAAGAAACAATGGTCTCAAACTGTCCGGAAATAGATTCAATTTGGAAGTAGGTAGAAACAACTTTGCCAACCGTGTAGTTAATGAATGGAATAAACTTCCTGCACAGGTAGTGCAATGTAGTTCAGTTCGAAGCTTTAAGAATCATTTAGATAAATACCTAAGTAAGATGCTGTAATGATTATAATTTATCTTACATTATTTGTTTTTGTTTTGTTATCATTTGTCTGTCTGATTTTCATTTATCATTAGTTATATGTCAATTTATTATTATTTAATATTTACCTGTTTGTTTATTATTTAACTATACCTATGCATTTATGTATTTTATTTGTTATTTACATTATCATAGTTTTTATTTATTATTTTATTATTAATATGATTTTTTTTTCGCATCCGACATAGATATGGATCAAAAGGTCTCCTGTCGGCATGCTCCGCCTTTGTAATCCTTTGTAATCCGTAGTGTTAGCCGGGAACTCTACCAACCGCGTATGTGCACGTGCAAGATTATGTATGCTATATATATATATATATATATAGATATATATATATATATATATATATATATATATATATATATGTTATACACCACACACACACACACACACACACACACACACACACACACACACACACACACACACACACGCACACACGTAAAATGTGTATTAGAGTATGTATGTATTTAAAATGTAGTACACATTTTATATTTGGAATACCTTTGCGGTTTTGTGTGGGAGTTGGGGAGTAGGCTGTGCTTGTTGCATAATTCTGGTAATTATTTCGAGGGCCGAGGGGGGGAGGGGTGAGGGGGTTGGCTGCTTTTTACGACGCCGCGAAATAACCTCGACCATGTTTACTTTTCCTCTCTCTCTCTCTCTCTCTCTCTCTCTCTCTCTCTCTCTCTCTCTCTCTCTCTCTCTCTCTCTCTCTCTCTCTCTCTCTCTTTGTCTATCTGTCTGCCTCTCTTTCTCTTTCCCTCTCTCTTTGTCTTTCTTCCTCTTTCCTACTCATTCTCCACTCTTTCTCGCTTTCTTACTACCTCACTCATTCTCTCTTTCTCTCTCTCTCTCTCTCTCTCTCTCTCTCTCTCTCTCTTCCTGCTTCTTCCTCTTTTCCACTCTTTCTCACTTTCTCATTTCCTCACTCAATATATCTCTCCCTTCTTGCTTCTTCCTCTTTCTCACTCTATCTCACCTTCTCACTCATTCTCTTCTCTCTCACTCTCTCTCTCTCTCTCTCTCTCTCTCTCTCTCTCTCTCTCTCTCTCTCTCTCTCTCTCTCTCTCTCTCTCTCTCTCTCTCTCTCTCTCTCTCTCTCTCTCTCTCTCTCTCTCTCTCTCTCTCTCTCTCTCTCTCTCTCTCTCTCTGCTTCCTCCTTCTCACTCCTCACTTTCTCGTTTCCTAACTCATTATCTCTCTCTTCCTGCTTTTTCCTCTATCTCATTCTTTCTCACCTTCTCACTCATTCTCTCACTCTCTCTCTCTCTCTCTCTCTCTCTCTCTCTCTCTCTCTCTTTCTCTCTCTATCTCCAACCAGGATAGACCCCGTCCCCTTAGACTTATCACGCCTCGATAGACGAACTGTTTTCCATCCTTTCCCATATCATGAAGCTGCGTCGGCATTATGATACACGTTCGTATCCTGTTTAATATACTTTCCTATTCTTTTTACACGACTCTACGTACGTGTCTTCCCACATAATGTCAGGCAGTTCATTCTCCGTTACTTATATTAATGTTTTTTTTTTTTTTTTTTCGTTCTCTCATTTTGTTTCTCCTTATTTGACCTCGAGGTCTTATCTCGGACGTGCTCTCGTTAACTTTGCTGTGCTTTCAGCTGGTTGATCCTGCTGGCCGCTCTCTCTTTCTCTCTCTCTCTTTCTCTCTCTTTCTCTCTCTTTTTCTCTCTCTTTCCTCTCTCCTCTCTCTCGTCTCTTCTCTCTCTCGTCTCTCTTTTCTTGTCTGTCTCTCTTCTCTCGTCTCTCCTCTCTTCTCTCGTCTCTCCTCTCTTTCCTCTCCCTTTCTCTCTCTCTCCTCTCCCTTTCTCTCTCTCTCCTCTCCCTTTCTCTCTCTCTCTCTCTCTCTCTCTCTATCTATCTATCTTTCTCTCTCTCTCTCTCTCTCTCTCTCTCTCTCTCTCTCTCTCTCTCTCTCTCTCTCTCTCTCTCTCTCTCTCTCTCTCTCTCTCTCTCTCTCTCTCTCTCTCTCTTCCCCCGCGAGCTGCTGCTGCTGCTTCTGTTTTCCATCCTTGGACTGAGTTACCTTTCGTCCATCACCCAATTAAGAACATGAGAATGAAGGAGACTGCAGTAGACCATAAGGCCTACACTAGGCAGTTCCAGCTCCATGTCCATTACCACCTGTCATCCCCATCCATAAAGTTATCTAACCTTCACTTAAAACAAATGATAGTTTCAGCGCTCACTACACAATTATTAAGTCTATTCCATTCAGTGATCACTCTATTGGTAAACCAGTTTTTGCCTGTTTCCTTCTTAAATCTAAATTTTTGCAATTGAAAATCATTACTGCGAGTCCTGTCTTAATATGATGACCTTGCCTGTATCACCCTTGTTAAAGCCCTTGATCCATTTGAACACCTCTATTAGATCACTCCGCACTCTACATCTTTCCAGATAATGTAAAGTAAGGTGCCTCAGCCTGTCCTTGTAAAGTAAATTTCTGAGCCCATGTATCATATTGGTCATTCTCCTCTGTACTGATTCTAGTGAATATCTATTCTTTAGGACGGAGACCAAAAGTGTTCCGCATAGTCAAGGATGGGTCTAACACTAGAGTTTGATAACTACATCTGTTCTGTTATTTGTAACCATCCTAGTAATGATACCTAATGCTTTCTTAGGTCCATTCCTGGCGCTAATGCACTGTTTTCTGGGTTTATGGTCAGGACTCACTAGCACTCCCAAATCTCTCTCGCGCTCAATTTTCTCTAAAAATGTGTTATCTAGGCTCTATTTGCTTTCCGGGTTGTGTAAGGCTACGTTTAACACAATGAACTTTGAGATATAGAAGTCCATTTGTCAGTTCATCGAATATGGGAACAAATTGTTAAGATCTTCCTGCAGTATCCCGGCGTCGTCTTCCGATCTAATTTGGCGTCTCATTTTAGCGTCTTTCCCAAATTTACATCACTAGTAATCTCATTGTCCTAGTCGCTTATATACATAATGAACAATAAGGGACCCAAAACCGTACCCTGGAGAACTCTGCTAGTAACATTCCCCCATTTGGATGTTACAACGTTAATGGTGACCCGCTGTTTTCTGTCACTGATACATGCTCTAATCTTTTCAAACCTTTTTCCTCGTATGACATGGGCTCTGACTTTTTTAGTAGTTTCTGGTGGGGCACCTTGTCAAACGCTTTGCTAAAGTTAAAGTTAACATCGTAGCTATCATTGTTTTGTGACGCCTTGTAGACATTAGTGTAAAAAAGATAAAAGGTTGGATACACTTGACCCACCCTTGGTGAACCCATACTGTGAGTCACGAATCAAATAAGAATCGTTTCTCTCGATGTGATCTCTGATTCTATTAGTTATTATTGATTCTAGCATTTTACCGAAAACCGACGTCAAAGTGATTGGTCTGAAGTTATGCCTAGACGATTCATCACCCTTTTTGAAAACAGGAACAATGTTTGTCTGCCGCCAAGAAATAGGCACGAATCCGACTTACTAAATATTTTCGTTAACTGGTCGCAGATTTCAAATTTACACTCTCGGAAAAAAGTTCGTCTCCTTCCTCCCGTCTTTTCCTCAACGCCCTCGCCCCCCCCCCCCGTCCTCCTTTTCCTCATCGTCTTCATCATCATCACCCTCATCATTATCATCGTTGTCCTCCTCCTCTTCCTCCTACTCCTCCTTTTCCTTGTCCCCATCGTCATCATCGCCCTCCTACTCCTCTTCCTCCCACTCCTCTTTTCCTTATCATCGTCAACATCATCACTCTTCTCATCGTTGTCCTCCTCCTCCTCCTCCTCCTCCTCCTCCTCTTCCTCCTCTTCTTCCCACTCCTTTTCCTTAACCTCATCGCCATCATCATCATCATTATCATCGTTGTCCTCCTCCTCTTCCTCCCTCTCCTCCTCCTCCTCAACCTGTTCTCAATCCTCTCTTGTTCTCACTCGCTCACTCACTTGACTCGGCCAGAAGGGTGCTCCTTCTGGATTACCTCAAAAGGAGGAGGCAGAGGAAGAAGAAGAAGAGGAGGAGGAGGAAGAGGAGGATCCAGGAACCAAAGACTGCGACAAGTGTACAAGTGTTACGAAAAAAAAAAAAAAATTGATAGTGTGTTCATGTTTGTCAGTGGATGGATTGGGTACAGGTGGAGACCGCTTGCGTTTGTGTGTGTGTGAGCATATTTGTGGCTGGTTTTCAGCATAGCCCATTGGATCACGTCCTGCTGCCTTTGTAATTAATTGTTCGCTTTGTTTGGGTGAAAAAAAATTGTCGGAATGAATTGACGCTTAATGCCTGGCAAGCATGGGAGACCATTTGTCATTTCTTCCCCTTTTCAGATTCCGCTCGCATGACTGAGCGTCCAAACGCGCGTTGCCTCCGCTTACGAACACGCGAAACGCAGCGTCTCAGGCTCACAGACGCCCCGCGCGCGTTGCCTCCGGTTACGAACACGCGAAACGCAGCGTCTCCGCTCACAGACGCCGCGCGCGCGTGCGTGCGTGCGTGTGTTCACGGAAAGATGTGCTTCAGAATTACTGTTGTGATTATAGTATATGCATATTATGTCTCGTTACATACACACACATTCACACACGCATACACACACACCTCGTAGCGCGGGGGTTATAGTTTACGGCTGCCACTACGGCGGTCCAGGTTCGAATCCCTCCCAGGGCTAAAATAATTTCAGTATTACTGTGCTGCGAGTCGTTACTCAAACTCTCGTGGGCAGGGAGTTGGGTGTGTGTGTGTGCGTGGAAGGTCACAGCATTACCCATAGATCGGTCATATATGAGCTCTGAGCTCAGCTCTCTTCCGGGAGAGAAATAGCTGTCGATGACGAGTCCAACACGTGATCCAAGACCATGGTGAATCACGCACACACAATTATTGACAAGTTTTTCACGTTTTTTTTTTTTTTTTGAAAATGATTGCTCATTGTTTCCATGGCTGGCCTCGTTATTTTTTTTTTTTCTATTATTATTTTTTTTTCATTTTATTTATTCAAATATTTATTAATGTTATTTTGTTTCATTTATTCATTTATGTTATTTATCTTATTTTATTTTATTTTTTTGCTTCTTCGGCCCGAACGTGTTGGGGAGCGTTGAAGGGAGTTCGGGGGCCGAAGTTCGGGGTGAATGTGATCTTTGAAATGATGATGCACCGCAAGATACCTGATGGAAACCCGAAGCCAGGGGGTTTCCAGATTCCAAGAACAAAGAGATAAATAAATTGATGAATAAATAAATAAATGAATAAATAAATAGAAAAAGTCACAATTTGGCTTCTTTCGTTTTGCTGTGGAGGTACAATTGGACTCGAAGTTTATTATTTTGATTTATTTCCTTTCCGTAGAAAGAGTCCCGATCTGGCTTCTTTCATTTTGTTGTGGAGACGCCATTGGATCCGAAGTTTATTTATTTTATTTTATTTTTTTATTATTATTATTATTATTATTATTATTTTTTTTTATTTTTTTTTTTTCTTTCTTTCTTTCTTTCTTCATAGAAAGAGCCTCAATCTGGCTTCTTTCATTTTGTTGCGGAGACGCCACTGAACCCGAAGTTTATCGTTTTCTTTTTTTTTCTTTCCCAGGAGACGACTTTGCCGCCGGCCGTGATCGTCGTAGGTGAGTGTTATCATCGTCGTCATCTTCGTCTTGAACTCAGCGGGCCTGAAGGCCTTATCACACTGGGCTGAAGGCGTCATCACACTGGGCTATTTTTCCTCAGACTCTTGGAGCAGTCCAACAGCTTTTGGGAAACAGTCCGATATGCTGGTGGAAAAAATAATTCCTCCAGCGTATCAAATGACATAAAATGTTAAATTGTTGAGAAAATAAAATAGGTTGCTATCGTGGTTTTACGGCGGTTAATGCGCTGGAGGTGGGCGCTACCGCTGATTAGTTGGAGGTCGGAGGAGAAATAGCCCAGTGTGATAACCCTTTGAGACCTCGAAAGTGGGTCCAGGCGGTGGCGTGCAGTCGGTCATTGCCACGTCATGGACCCAAAGGTCTCCTGTTGTCGTTGTTGCTGTTCCCAATGTGATATGAAACAGACTCAGAGGGCCAAACGTGCTCATATGTGATGTTTGTGTGTGTGTGTGTGTGTTTTCCTAGTATCTTACGGGAAGGGGAGCTACGCTCGTGGTGTCCCGCCTTTGTATCTCCAGTGTCTAGTTTGCTCTTAAATTCGTGTATGGTTTTTGCACACACTGTATGTGTGTTGTGTGTGTGTGTGTGTGCGTGTGTGTGTGTGCGCGTGCGTGTGTGGTAATTTGATTAGGGTTGGTCTACCATTGATTGGACAGTGATGGTGTTTTTGATTGAGTCAGAAAGGATCTCAATTCGGTTAATGCACTGGCTGTTCAATTTTGTGATGTCGTTGAGTTCATACCTCTCTCTCTCTCTCTCTCTCTCTCTCTCTCTCTCTCTCTCTCTCTCGTTCTCTCTGGCTCTCTCTCGTTGCCAATGGTTATGGGTTGGAAGAAAAATCGTACGTTCGTGTTCGTGAAATTAAAACGATATGATACTTTTAAACCATTTGTTTCAGGACATCAGATGCTCTTGATGATTCGGGTTTCGTTTCGGTTTGACGTGTTGGTATCAAGTCAGTGACATGACTCATTTCGTTTTATTTTTTATCTCATTTTACTTCATGTTACTTCATTTCATTTCATTTCCTGTTTCGTTATTTTGCATAATATCCCCTTTGGATAATGCATGTACATCACATATGATAATTAGTCCTGTTCCCCATTTTCTCACCCCCAGCAATACGTCACAAAGCAGTGGCGAATTGTCGGGACTAGTTAGCTGAATTAAGATTGTCAGCGGCGTTTTTTTTTTTTTTTTGGGGGGGGGAGTGGAATGTCACTCCCACGGGCTTTGTTCGATCCCTTATGGTGGGATGTTTATGGAAGACACACCTTGCAAGAGATAAATTGGGATGTTATAGATTGTCAGAGGAGCATGGAAAGGGAGGGGGACGCTATGGAATAGCGAGCCTACAGCTACTAGAGCGGCGACGGACGCTCTAGTAGCTGACGGAGCTCCTAGGGGTCTTCGAAGACGGTAGAGTCGGCTCACAAGACCTTCAGGGGGCGCCAATGGTCCCCGAAGGTCCCGCTAATAACTGGTGGGGTTGGGAGTTGGATGTAGATCCTAGGGGAAGAGGCGTCGTTAACAGGATCTGATTAATTTGGGATTAGGGAGGAATTGGGAGGAGGTGACGATTCTGGCTGTGTTTGGAGCCAGTCATTCCGAGCGGACCGTAGACTGTGCGTCTTGGGTCGTTTCTGTGACATGGTATTCTTAAAAAAATTCTTTCCCTATATAAAGCTCATATAAATCCTTGGAAGGGAAAGATTTATTTAAGGAAATATTTTTTTTAAGAATACCACCGTAAGATTCTTACAGTAGTATTCTTAAAAATAAATTCTTTCCTTATATGAATCTTATATAGATTCTTGGGAGGGAAAGATTTATATAAGGAAAGGATATTTTTAAGAATACCACCGTAAGATTCTTACGGTGGTATCCTTAAAAAATATTTCCTTATATAAATCCTTGGAAGGGAAAGATTTATATAAGGAAATAAATTTTTCTAAGAATACCACCGTAAAATTTTTACGGTGGTATTCTTAAATCTTATAAACCTTTCCCTTCCAAGGATTTATATAAGATTTATATAAGGATTATAATTATTTTTATTTAATTTATTTATTTATTTTTTAAGAATACCACTGTTAAATGTCCTCCATCGTCCCCTCCATAAGCTACTTCGACCTTTCGTCCTTCCCTGGCGGCTCCATCTGTATAGAGGGAGGGTGGAGGGGTGTGGAGTGTATTTAGGGATGGATTGGGTGGGAATGATTTTATGCCTTTTCCTTTTTGGCTACCTCCCTTGTATGGGGGGAAAAGCCTTGGTATATGTATGTATGTATTACGTTTAGCACTGAAATCTAATGCGGCAACCTATAAGAATTCTCTCTTCTTTTTGTGGGTTATCACAAATTTAAGGAAAACGAAAACCGATACTCGGCTGAGCCCATGTCACCCGCGCGGCACTCATACAGCATATACGTGAGAAACGTTGCGATGATGATATGGTTTAACGTCACAAACTTCCCCCTATCGGAAGCCTAGGACGGTACCCCTCACAGAGTACTCTGTAGCGTGGAATTCAATGAACCATGCCCTTGGTTCAACTTCGCCGGTGGCAGGGTTCGAGCCGCCATCCCCTCGACCTTCGCCGCAAGTAACGACGCCCCAACACACTCAGCCAGACCCTTGTAACTGTTATTTTTTAATATAATTTTATTTCGTAAACGAGGGGCTCGTTACCCTAAAATTTGTGATCACCCACATAGAGAATAGGGGTACATGTTGACGGTATCCTTGTTCTTCCAAATGCATCCCCGCATAGCTCCTGTTCACTAGCCCAAACCAACTCAGTCTCGCCCCTCTCTTTCTCTCTCTCGCGCGCGCTCTCGCTCTCTCTCTCGCTCATTTTCATGTACAAACTATCCCCTGTGCATTAGTCCAAACCAACTCACTCTCGCCCCTCTCTTTCCTCTCTCTCTCTCTCTCTCTCTCTCTCGCTCATTTTCATGTACAAACTATCCCCTGTGCATTAGCCCAAACCAACTCACTCTCGCCCCTCTCTTTCCTCTCTCTCTCTCTCTCTCTCTCTCTCTCTCTCTCTCTCTCTCTCTCTCTCTCTCTCTCTCTCTCTCTCTCGCTCGCTCATTTTCATGTACAAACCATCCTACCTGCCTTGGCCTTCTGATACAATCGTTTCTGATCTTGTTTATCCTCCTCGACGCTCCAGATGAAGATGGCAGCAAACAGGAACATCTACAAATCTGCCAACATAATCTCCAGGTCTTTGTGTGTGTGTTTGTATGTGTGTGTCTGTGTGTGTGTGTGTGTGTGTGTGTGTGTGTGTGTGTGTGTGTGTATGTGGGCGGATCCTGGAATCTTCAGTCAAGTCCTGGAATCGAGAGATCAGATTCGAAGAGACTTCCTGGAACTGCATCGTCCAGGAAACGCGCGCGCTCGCGCACACACACACACCTAGATAAGAATGCAATGTTTATACGCATTGTTTTCTCCTTCCTATATTTCTCCCTCTCTGCTTCTCCATCTTCGTCAGCCGTTTCCTCTCTTCCTCACTCTCTCGCACACCCTTCGTCGTCCTCCTCCTCCTCCTTCTCCTCCTCCTCCTCCTCCTCCTCCTCTCGCTCGCGCGCACACAAACATAAAACTATATTAAAACCTACCACGGCTTTAGGCACACACACACACACACACACACACACACACACACACACACACACACACACACACACACACACACACACACACACACACACACACACACACACACACACACACACACACACACACACACACACACACACACACACACAGTCTGCCGCTCTACCCAGAAAATGATCTCTGCTGTCTTGATTATCCGTAAGGAAGGGGCAGGTGGGGTTGACCGGCGTGGATAGATGGATCACACTCTACTTTATATGACTAAAGAAAATCTCTCTCGGACGTACTGAAGATAGTTGAGCCGGGTGTATATGTATAATATAATATATATATATATATATATATATATATATATATATATATATATATATATATATATATATATGTAATATCACTTGACAAAATGTAGTGGCACATTTTTAAAATCACGAAAAACCCACATTCGGAATAAAAGGAAACTTAGAAGAAAGTGTAACTTCTATATCTCGGCTAATAGCTATAGCCCTCTTAAGGAAAGTACTTCCCTGAAGAGGGCTATAGCTATTAGCCGAGATATAGAAGCTATACTTTCTTCTAAGTTTCCTTTTATTCCGACTGTGGGTTCTTCGTGATTATATATATATGTATATATATATATATATATATATATATATAATATATATATATATATATATATATATATATATTGGGGGTTCGTGTAACGATATTGTTCAACGGGAGTCGATGTAACATACGACTCGAATAATGTCCATAAACTTGCTTTGGGTTTAACGTTGTGTGTGTGTGTGTGTGTGTGTGTGTGTGTGTGTGTGTGTGTGTGTGTGTGTGTGTGTGTGTGTGTGTGTGTGTGTGTGTGAGAAAGAGAGAGAGAGAGAGTGAGTGAGGGACGGGGGAGAGGAGGAAGGAGAGAATCTGTCTTGAAAGGAAGAGACCCAGTCGGCAGACCCGCATCAAGATTTAACTTCGGGCGGAGTTCGTGAATGAGATAAAGAAGCGGAGGAGAGAATTGTAGGTGGAGGTGGAGGATGAGGATGGAGGAGGGGTGGGGGTAGGTGGGGTAGGGCTGATGGGTGGGGTTAGGGGGTAGGTGGGGTGGGGTGTTAGGTGGGGTGAGGGTTAGGAGGGGTGGGGGGTAGGGGGTAGGAGACGTGGGAGGTAGGATGGGTGTGGGTAGAGAGGTGGGGGTAGTAGGGGTAAGGGGTTAGGTAGGTTGTGGGTAGGAGGGGTGGGTGAGGAGGGGTTGGGGTTAGGAGGGGTGGGGGTAGGTGAGGGGCTATAAGGATGGAAGGAAAGAGTCCCCCGTCTCCCCTCCTCTCCCATCTCCTCTCTTCTCCTATCTCCTCTCACCCCATCCCCCCTCCTCTCCCAATCTCCCCTCCTCTCCCATCTCCTCTCCTCTCCCATCTCCCCTCACCCCATCTCCCCTCACCCCTCCTCTCCCCGGCGGCGACAGCAACAGCGACGCGGGCCTGCAATGAATTTGGAATGAAATTACTGCAGCGAGAAACTGCTTGTGTCCCATTCTAGAAAAAAAAAATGTGGTGTATGTGCCGCTGCGTGTGTGTGTGTGTCTTTACCTAGTTGTATCTTACGGGAAGGGGATCTACGCTCGTGGGGTCCCGTCTCTGTAGCTTCCCATATATAATTTACTCTTAAATTATTTTGTATTGTTTTTGCACACACTTTTGTTTAGTGTGCGTGGTTGTGTGTGTGTGCGTATGTGTGTGTGTATGTGTGTGTGTGTGTGTGTGTGTGTGTGTGTGCCGTTTGTGTGTACGCACATACTGAAATGTTTCACTCAAAATCCCCTGACCCAGTGACGCGTTCGATCCTCCCAATGTTTTGTTCTTCAGTCGTTGTCTCCTTCTGGTTTCCATGCTCCATGACTTCTCAACCCCGCCCTCTGCCACTTACTGTCCACTTTTTTTTTTTTTTTTTTTTTTTTTTCTCCGAAATCGTTCCTTGTGTTTGTAGAAGTTTTGATCCTTTATGCACGGGCTAGACTCGTGGGGACCCCGTCGCCCCCCTTCTTCCCTACCTCCTCCTTCCTACCTCTCTCCCTACCTCCATCCCCCGTACTTCCCTCCTCCCTCCATCCTCTCTCCCTCCCTCCCTATCTCCATCCTTCCCTCCTCCCTCCCTACCTCCCTCCCTCCTTCCTTCCTCCCTCTCTTCCTCCTCCCTCCTTCTCTCCCTCCTTCCTCCTTCTCTCCCTTCTTCCTCCTTCTCTCCCTTCCTCCTCCCTATCTCCCTCCTCCCTCCCTCCCTCCTTCCTCCATCTCTCCCTTCCTCCCCCCTCCCTCACGATCTACCTTCTCCTCCTCCATCAGTTGGGTTCGTGATTCGCTGGGGCGCCCGTCTCGCCCAAGCTGCCGCTGTGCATGACAACCGATTAAACCAAACATCCCCCGAAAGATAAGGCGCGGGCGCGCGCGCGCATGCAACCATTTCACAAAGAAACTTATCGACAGGAGACCTTTTGGTCCATAACTAGGTCGGATGCGAAGAAATGTGTACAGAAGCGAACCAACAATTGGTAGGCGTTACAGCATATAAAACTTATAAAACTTCGAAACTGTACTACATTGCACTGCCGCAGGAGGAAGTTTAATCCATTCAATAACTACAAGGTTGACGAAGATGCTCCTACCCTCTTCCGTCCTGACTGATTCGATTTTCTTCTAAACAGCTGAGGACTTAACATGACTCTTCCGTATTCACTGTAGATCAGTTAGTATATGTACCCTATGTATGTACATACACATACGTACACATGTTTGTACACATAAATTCCGTGTGGAGGGGAGGGGGATTGCGGT
>NC_134791.1:4106152-4143652 GCF_046742065.1 Oratosquilla oratoria | reverse complement strand
TCTCGAAGCCCCTATTCTCTCTCTCTCTCTCTCTCTCTCTCTCTCTCTCTCTCTTTTTTTTTTTTTACTCCAAGCCCCTATGCTTTTTTCTCGCTCTCTCTCTTTTTTTTTCACTCTAAGCCCTTATTTTCTTCTCTCTCTCCTCTCTCTCTTTTTTTTTTTTTTTGACGGCCACTTTGTCTTGGCAAATGTGGAAGACTCCGCCTTCCATATGAGAGGTGTCTGAGGTTCAACTGGAAGAAGTCTCGCTTTAAAGACGAAGATGTCTTCGTCTTAGCCGCTTTAAACGGATTTCCCCGAAAAGTGTGAAATGCCGCTTTGGACGATCCCAAGGAGGAGCATCGAGGCTGTGTGTGTGACGACTGCCTTGAGGACGACCTGTATCTCGGTCAAGGAGTAGCGAGCTTCGGCAGTGTGTTGTTCCCAAGGAGGACCTTGGGGACCGGGATGGAGTGGTCGCCACCCCATCCTCGTGTTCAAGTACCACCTCGAATGGAAGAGACTCCAAGAGACCTTAGGGTTTACACTAGGCAGTTCCATGTCCCTTACCGCCTATCATCCTATCTAATCTTCTGAAACTGCTAATTGTTTCAGCAGTCTACGTGGTTACTAAGTCTATTTCATACGCTAACCATTCTGTTGGTAAACCAGTTCAAGCTTATTTCTTTTCTTAAATCTAGACTTGGACCAGCTTAGTCTCGATGGTCAGACCTTAGAAGAATAAGGAAATAGGGACTTCTTCTTGGCCGGAAGTTGAAAACCCTTCTTCCCGTTCCCCTCCAAGCCCCAATTCTCCTCTCCTCCCTCCTCTCCTCCTTTCCTCCTCTCCTCCTCTCCTCCTTCCTTTCCTCCCTCCTTTTCTTTTCTCCTCCCTCGTTTTCTTCCTCCTCTCTCCTCTCCCTCCTCTCCCTCTTGTCTCTCCCTCTTCTCCCACCTTACTCCCTCTTCTCCTTCCCTCCTCCCTCTTCTCCCACCTTTCTCCCTCATCTCCTTCCCTCCCTTTTCCCTCTTGTCCCTCCCTCTTTTCCCACCTTCCTCCCTCTTCTCCCTCTCGTCTCCCCTCCTCTCCCCTCTTCTCCCTCCCTCCTCCCTCCTCTCCCCTCTTCTCCCTCCCACCTCCTTTTCTCTCTCCTCCTCCCTCATCACTCCCTCGCTTCCTCCCCAGGCCTCTTTCCCCGTGCTGTCAGTCTCGCCACAGCACACCCATCACCGAAACTAATTCCATTAACCGATACTTGCCACTTGTCTGGACCTCTGTGGCCATCACAACGTCGAGTTCGAACTCGAACTTCGGTTTTCCTTTCCGCGTCAGCCGGTTCTTCGTCCCGGGGTGACGTGCTCCTGACGGTCGAAAAGAGCGCTGACGAAGTGGTGGTAGTGGCTAGACTCAGCCTAGAGCGTGAGGACCGGGGGGGGGGTGAGAGAGCGTGAGAAGCTCTGTTTACCAGAGCAGCACTGGAGGCGTGTGGGTGGGGTGAAGACCGGTCGAGCAAGGAGTGGAGAAGTACTCTATTGTATTCAGACGTGTTGTAGCTGTTGTAGCTGTTACTGCAGCTTTTGCTTGTGCGCTGCGGTACGGCAGCTGCCCGCGTCAGGGGCGGGTGGATGGATGGATGGACGGAGAGTTGAAGGGGAAGGGTCACGAGGAACTCCGACATGTTGGTAAGAGAGAGAGAGAGAGAGAGAGAGAGAGAGAGGGGGGGAGTTAATTTATTTCAGCCCTCGCCCCTGCTGCTGGAACTGCCTCTTCGTTTCAGAGTATTATGCGCGCGCGCTGTTGTTCGACGTCGTCGCCGTCGCCGTCGTCGCCGTCGTCGTCGTCAGGGGCAACGCGTGCCTGTCGGCCATGCGGTACGTTTCCGTGTCGGACTTTCCTGAGAGAGAGAAAGAGAGAGAGAGAGAGAGAGATCCGTTTTTATGTTGTCATTATTGCTTTTTTCTCCCATGTCAACATTTGATTTAGCATAACTTCCATATTATTATTTCATTCATTTCTTTATTCATTATTTGACGCAGCCCGAAGGGATTTCTCCCCGTCTTCTCCTTTTATGCATGGGGAGACGGAGAGGGGGGGTCGCCGATTTTATGAAGCGGCCTTGCTGTGGATGTGCTGTGTCTTGCGACACTGCTTCTGACCCAGGGCAGTGGACAAGGTGCAGGGATGACCCGTCATCCAGGAGGTGCTAAGATAAGAGGGAGGGTGGAGGCGTGTGGAGTGTATTTAGGGATGGAATGGGTGGGAATGGATTCATGCCTTTTCCTTTTTGGCTACCTCCCTTGTAAGGGGGAAAAAGCCTTGGTATATGTATTTTTTTTTTTTTTTTTGGGGGTTCCCTGCCGTAGTGGGTCCTTCCTTCCCTATTTCCCTCCGTTTTATTATTATTATTATTATTATTATTATTATTATTATTATTATTATTTTATTTTTTTCTTTATCTATTTTTTTTTTTTTTTTTATTATTATTATTATTTTTTTTTCGTGAAGTTTTCTTATCTTGGGTTCCTGGCGCAATGGGTCGTTCCTTCCTTCCCTCTTTCCCTTCGAGGTGATACTGATCTCGTGTCAATCTTGATCACGGTTCCCTCCACCCTTTCCCTCTCTTTAATCCTCTCTCAGCTCAAGTTTCTCCTCTGGGGGCAAAGGTAACTTCTGTCATGAACCTTTCGTTGGGTTGAGGGCGCGGACGTTCACGTTGTGGGGAATATCGAGTTTGCCTTCAAGACGAGGCGTCTTTTTTTTTTTTTTTTTTTTTTTTTTTTTTTTTTTTCATTTGCAGTAAAAAATACTCCCATAATATTTTTTTCATTAGCAGAAAAAACAAAATATTTCAAAAATATTTGTTTCCATTTGCAGGAAAAAATAATAATAAAAAAAAAATCCACTAGCAGGAAAAAATACTCCAAAAATGTCTATTCCATTTGCAGGAAAAAATACTCAATTTTTTCCATTAGCAGGAAATAACACCAATTTTTTTTCCATTTGTAGGAAAAATACTCAATTATTTTTCCATTAGCTGGATTTTTTTTTCATTTACAGGAAATGCACTAAAAATGTTCAAAAGCAGGAAAAAATACTTCAAAAAGAAAAGTATTTTTTTTTTCATTTACAGGAAAAAATACTCTATTTTTTTCCATTATCAGAAAAAGAATGCTCCAAAAAGAAAAGTATTTTTTGCATTAGCAAGAAAAAATACTCAAATTATTTTTCCATTACCAGGAAAAAGTACTTTAAAAAGAAAAGTATTTTTTTCCATTAACAGGAAAAAAATAAGAAGTACTTTTTCTATTAGCAAGAAAAAAATACTCCAAAAAGAAAAGTATTTTTCCGTAGCAGGAGAAAAAACAACAACTCCAAAATATTTTTTCCATGAGCAGGAAAAAAAATCCAAAAAGAAAAGAAAGAACTAAGAATACTCTAATTGGAAGCCCGGTGTAGGGGAAGTGTTGCGAGTTTGGTTTTTTGAAAGAGTCACTCGTAACTGACAGCATTCCAAATATTGCCCAGTGAATCTCTGGAGAGGGATGGAGGTGGGGGGGTCGAAATTATGTTGGGGCAGCCTCCCCCCTTTTCTCCCTCCCCCTTTCTCTCTCTCTCTCTCTCTCTCTTTTCTTTTCAGTGTCTGGAGTGGAGGGTGACACAGACGGCATAAGTCCCTCAGTAATTGAAAACATAACTCCAGGAATAAGAAATAAAAGTAAAATAAAATAAAAATAAAATAAAAATTATTTAATAAAATAATCGGGTCATGACCTATGGAGGGCTATTAGGCCATATGTCCTATAACCCTAAGGTTATGCGTTCGCTATAGTTGCGAAGTTTAAGATTTTTTTTTTTTTTTTTTTTTTTTTTTTAAGGACAGGCTATAACGAGCGAAGGCAAGCAGGCAGGCAGGCAGGCAGGCAGGCAGGGATTTGTGCGCAGTCATCGACTCGGAAGTTCGGGGGCGGGGGGGGGGCGTGAGCCCGTTCTCTTTATTGATCATTAAAGATCAAATCCCTTTTGATTCCATCCAAAGTGTCCTGGATCGCGTGTCTTCCCTCCCGGATAATGAGAGTTCGTTATCCGAATAATCTAATCCGTGGGTAATACACTGGCCACTCGCCAAGAGGGAGGCTGTAATGGCTTGTAGTATGAGTGGAAACTTTCGCGCCCTGAGCGCAGCGCGAACTCGGGTTTTCAAACGTGAGAGCCCGAGAGGATAACCACGTCACCAGCAAGCTTTGCGTGTGGCTATTCTTGGACTTCGACCCTTGTCGAAGTGTTGTTACTATTTGCTTATATATATATATATATATATATATATATATATATATATATATATATATATATATATATAATCTGTGTGTGTGTGTGTATTTTATATTTTTTGTTATTATTATTATTATTATTATTATTATTATTATTATTATTATTTATTTTTTGTTAAGGTTTGCGAGGCTATTACCCGCCCGGCCCTTAACCTTGCAACGGTCCGGAACGGTCAAAATTATTGTTGTTTAGTGTGGGGCTATACGCTTTAACGCTGATCGTTTGTAGGTGGAACTTTGGGTGTGGCGGTTGAAGTGTCTGTGTCTTCTTTTGTAGCAGCGAACACGGATTCAGACTTCGTCGAGGAAACATATTCCAGAAAGTGGCGACCTCGCCAGTATTTCACGAAGAAGGTCATGCATGACTTCGAGGACGAGAAACGGCTATGAAGTGGAAGCGGGAGTGCCATGCCAACACGAGGCAGCTGAGGAGGGAAGTGCCAACCCACCCAATACGTGGGCGGGTGCGGGTGGTGGGTGGGGGTAGGCTCCGCTGAGTGCGAATCGGCTCGTTGGTCCCGGTCGCCGTAAATCATGCGTTGTCATGCGCGCCATCTATTGGGCTTCCCTCCCTCAAAAAAAAAAAAAAAAAAGAGTGAGAGAGAGAGAGACCGCGCATAGAGACAGAGAGAGGAGTGCGTGTGTGTGTGAGAGAGAGAAGAGAGAGCTAGCTTCCGTGGCGTGTTCTTCTGCAACCCCGCCTCATTGTTCCGGAGGTCCAGGTTCAGAACGATCCCGTGGTTTGGAAGAAGACCCACGAGATCATCTTCACGTTCTAAGCCCCGAACTTGATGATGGACTAGACAAATTATAAATTGTCTAGTCCATCATCAAGAACGAATAATTATTCGTACTGAGTCTTCTACCTTCCGTAAATCTTTTGGGGATAGCGGGTTTACTACTTCGCATTGTTATAGTGTGTCAACGGACCGTTGATAAAACAAGTCAATATTATGCGTGACGGATACTTGTCCACGAGATTTGATCGATGTGATAAATCTGGTTAAAAAATAGGAGTTTATCCCCAAATTTATGGAGAAGGGTAGCTGCAACATTTTTAGAAGTAACGAGGTGGTTGTAGTTTATTTCATGTATATATACATATATACATGTGTGTGTGTGTTATATATACATATATGTATAATTATGTTTATATTTTCAACCACATTAATTCCATGCCATCACGGTCGAGACTGGCCAGGAGCTCGATGGAAGCATATATACGGAAATTGATACGTGGTCAAGCAAAGGACTCGAACCCAGCTCAGACGTGACAAGTGACTTAGACCAGTGCGCTATCAAGAGAGATGAATTAATGTGGTGGAAAAGATGAAAATTTGTTCACTGCGGACCATTCAGTGTATGTAATATATAATGTATGTGTATGTATATATATATGTGTCAATTGACAATTGGAAATAAACTCTTCTGCTGGGATTCGAACCCTTGCCTGAGCGGCTTGCGTCTTTACAAGACAAGGACCGTAGCCACTACTCCATCTCGACCCTTCGTTTTGAAGGGTCGAGATGGAGTAGTGGCTACGGTCCTTGTCTTGTAAAGACGCAAGCCGCTCAGGCAAGGGTTCGAATCCCAGCAGAAGAGTTTATTTCCATATATATATATATATATATTCGTGCACCGCCTGTGGTGAATGTGCGTCAAGTTAGAGAATTCCCCACCACCCACCCCGTCCATTCCATGCCCACGTCGCCCTCACAAGGTTTACTGAATCTTAGTTGATTGAACCGTAGGTGGAGGGGGAGGTTGTCTTTAGGCGGGCAGGCAGGCAGAGCGGGCAAGCAGGAAGGCAAGCGGGCAGGCAAGCAAGAGGACAGGCAGGCAGGAAGGAAGGCAAGAGGACAGGCAGGCAGGAAGAGAAAAGGACAGGCAGGTAGGAAAGCGGACAAGCAGGAAGGCAAGCGGGCAAGCAGACAGGAAGGTAGGCAGGCAGTCAGGACGGCAGACAAGCAAGTAGAGAGGCAGGCAGACAGGCAAGTAGACAGGGAGTCAGACAGACAAGAAAACGGGCAGGCAGGTGGGCAGGGAAGCAGACAGGCAAAGTTTTCTTAAACGAGAAAAATCTTCGTACCGCCGACGACGCCGCCGCCGACTCTGGGTTAAAATGCATTTCAGCAAGAAGACGTGTAGCAGCTTCGTGGCGGTGATAATGTACTCGTAGCGTCGAAAGGAAAAGGTTTGTGTTCCCCCCAAGCCAAGAATGAGGTATGGCGGGATGCATTGTGACGGACTAAGTATCAGGAGGGAATTAATTGCCAGTTCAGATGCTTAACCTTGGGCCCGGTGTGGTGTTTGTAAGCGGAAAGTGGCTCTCTCTCTTCTCTTCTCTTCTGTCTTTATATCTCTCTATCTTTATCTCTTTATCTTCTCTCTCTCCCATCTCTCTCTTCTCTCTTTCTCTTTCTCTTTCTCTTTCTCTCCTCTATCAATATCTCTCTATCTCTATCTCTTTTCTCTCTGTCTCTCTCCTCTCTCTCCCTATCTTTCTCTCTTTTCTCTCTATCTCTCCTCTCCCCTCTCTCCTCTCTCTCTCCTCCCCCTCTCTCTCTCCTCTCTCTCCCTATCTCTTTCTCTCTTTTCTCTCTATCTCTCCTCTCCCCTCTCTCCTCTCTCTCTCCTCCCCCTCTCTCTCTCCTCTGTCTCCCTCTCTTTCTCTCTTCACTCTCTCCAATCCTCCCTCTTTCCCTTCCTCCTTCCCTTCCTCTCTCTATCTCTCCCCCTCTACCTCCTTCCCTCCCCATTCCTTCATCTCCCCTTCTACCTCCCTCCCTCTCTCCTTTTCTTTTTCTCTCTTTTTCTCCCTCTCTCCATCTCTTTCTTTTTCCTTTCTGTATATTTCTGGTAGCGTCGCAGTCCCGTATGGTATGTGAACTTTGCAGAATTCTGGTTCGCGTGTTGCCCCCTTTGCAAAAGGGATAATAAATTGAAAAACGTATTGCATATTGGAAATTGTGCAACAGCAGTAGTGTTTTCTATGGGTGATAAAAGAACGCTTTTGCTGACCCCCACCCCCCATCCCCGGTTGATTTTATAAATTTGTGTTCTCAGGAAAAAGGGGGTCACGTGAAGAATTGTCACCCCAGAACGCCCACATGAAGAATTGTCACCCCAGTACGCTGAATATCAACAGTGGAATAAAGATGATTAGGTTAGGTTAGATTAAATTAGGTTAGGTTACGTTAGGTTAGGTTACGTTAGGTTAGGTTACGTTAGGTTAGGTTACGTTAGGTTAGGTTACGTTACGTTAGGTTACGTTAGATTAAATTAGGTTAGGTTACGTTAGGTTAGGTTAGGTTACGTTAGGTTAGGTTACGTTAGGTTAGGTTACGTTACGTTAGGTTAGGTTAGATTAAATTAGGTTAGGTTAGATTAAATTAGGTTAGGTTAGGTTGAATGAAGGTTATGATTATTGTCCTCAACTTATACAAACGAAGAATCGTAAACCCAAGATGATGGACCACATGAAGAATTGTCACCCTAGGATAGCCCACGCGAAGAATTGTCACCCTGTCGAAGTCTGGAGTGGTAGGGGGGCGTAGTTAGCTGTCAACTCCCCCCCTCTCTACACCCCCTCCCCCTATCTTCATCCCCCTGCCTCCTCGCCCCATACCCACCGTAGTAGTATAGTGACCACTACTATTACTACTAGTAGTTGTAGTAGTAGTGTTTCATTGTGACTACTACTATTACTACTAGTAGTAGTAGTAGGGTTTCATTGTGGCGAAACGGTAGTTCAAGTGAGCAATATCACAACCCCGACGTTAGCCGGAATAAAATGAATCGAGTACGTCATCGTAGGGAAGGAGTTAAGAAGGACAGAAGAGTCTTACCTCTCCTCCTTCTTCCTCCTCCTCCTCCTCCCTCCTCCTCCACGCCCTCCTCCTCGCCCTCCTCCTCCCCTACTCCCCTCCTCCTCCTCCCCTCCTCCACCTCCCCCCTCCTCCTCCCCTCCTTCCCGTCCTCCTCCTTCCCTTCCTCCTCCTTCCCTCCCCTCCTCCTCCTTCCTCCCCTCCTCCTCCTTCCTCCCCTCCTTCCTCCCCTTCTCCCTTCCTCCTCTCCTTCCTCCCTCTCCCCTCCTTCCTCCTCACCTCCTCCTCCCCTCCTCCCTCTCCTTCCTCCCTCTCCCTCTCCTTCCTTTCTCTCCCCTCCTTCCTCCCCTTCCCCTCCCTCCTCCCCCTCTCCCTCCTCCTCCCCCTCTCCCTCCTCCTCCCTGTCCCCTCCTCCCCTTCCCTTCCCCTCCTTCCTCACCTTCCCACCTCCCCTTCCCCCTCCCCTCCCCCTCTCCCCCACCACCCGGCCGTGAGGAGAAGGAAGAGAAGGAGGAGGAAGAGGAAGTGATGGTGGTGGGAGAGGAGGAGGAAGAAGAGGTGGTGGTGATGGGAGAAGAGGAGGAAGAGGAGGAGGTGGTGATGGTGGTGGTGGGACAGCAGGAGGAGGAGGAGGAGAAGGAGGAGGAGAAGGAGTAGATGTCGTGCTTCGTCTCGAAGGCAGAATCTGCTTAGATTGGGTTCAATAAGGTCGGGTTGGGTTTGGTTAAGTTCAATACTTGATCGGTCGCGCGCGAAACGGAGACGATTAGTTAATCATTGGACACGGTGAAGATGGTGTCTGTAGGTGGTTTTGGAGGTGGAGGTGGTTTTGGAGTTGGTGGTGGTTTTGGAGTTGGTGGTGGAGGTTTTGTAGTTGGTGGTGGTTTTGGAGTTGGTGGTGGTTTTGGAGTTGGTGGTGGTTTTGGCGTTGGTGGTGGTTTTGGAGTTGGTGGTGGAGGTGGTTTTGGAGTTGGTGGTGGTTTTGGAGCTGGTGGTGGTGGTTTTGGAGGTGGAGGTGGTTTCGGAGGTGGAGGTGATTTTGGAGTTGGTGGTGGTTTTGGAGTTGGCGGTGGTGGTTTTGGAGTTGGCGGTGATGGTTTTGGAGTTGGCGGTGGTGGTTTTGGAGTTGGCGGTGGTGGTTTTGGAGTTGGTGGTGGTGGTTTTGGAGTTGGTGGTGGTGGATTTGGAGTTGGTGGTAGTGGTTTTGGATTTGGTCGTGGTTTTGGAGTTGGTAGTGGTTTTAGAGGTTGGTGATGGTGGTGGTTTTGGAGTTGGTGGTGGCTGGCGTGGGTAGTGCTTATGACGTGAGTAATGGGTGGCTGTGACGGCGGCGCAAGGTACGAAAAGGAGGCGATGACATTGTGAAAGAGAGGAAGAGGAGGAAGGAAAAGGAGGAGGAGGTGGAAGGAAGAGGAGGAGGAGGAGGAAGGAGAAAAGAGGAGGAGGAGGAGTAGGAAGGAGGACGAGGAGGAAGGAGGACGAGGAGGGAGGAGGACTAGGAGTAGGAGGAAGGAGAACGAGAAGTAGGGGGACGAGGAGGACGAAGAGGAGGAGGAAGAGGAAGGAGGAGGAAGGAAGAGAGGAGACATTGCGGGGCTGGAGGCGAGTGTGAGGAAGAGGAGGCAGAAGGCAGTGGGAGTAGGAATGAACGAAGGATTGAGCTGCGTTGGGAAGGAATGACCAAATAAAAGGAAGAAAAAAGGGAGAGGAAAGGAGGGGGAAGGGGAGACAGAAACGAGTGGAGGCTCGCGTCCGAACAAAATAGAGAATTGAATTTAAAAAAAAAAAAAAAATGAAAAAAAAATTAAAAATGAAAAAATGAAAAAATGAAAAAAAAAAAAAAAAAAAAAAAAAAATTAGGACGAGGAAGCCCAGATGGTGACTATGTACGGTTTGGCTCACGATGAGATGATGAAGCTCGGGATGGCTGCCGGGAGGGGAACGGGGGAGAGGGAGAGCGGGTGGGGGAGGGGGAGAGCGGGTGGGGAGGAGGAGAGGGGAGAGCGGGGGGGGGTGGGGGAGAGGGGTAGAGCGGGTGGGGGGAGAGGGGAGAGCGGGTGGGGGTGGGGGAGAGGGGTAGAGCGGGTGGGGGGAGAGGGGAGAGCGGGTGGAGGAGAGGGGAGAGCGGATGGGGGTGGGGAGAGGGGGAGAGCGGGTGGGAGAGGAGGAAGGGGGGGAGAGCGGGAGGGGGAGGGGGAGAGCGGGTGGGGTGAGGAGGGGGAAGAGTGGGTTGGGGGAGGGGAGAGGGGGATAGTGGGTGGGGTGGGGGAATGGGGGAGAGCGTATGGGAGGAGGGGAACGGGGGAGAGCTGGTGGGGGAGGGGGAGATATAAGAGGCAGATATGGGAGTGGAGGATAGGAAAGGAACTGAATTGAAAGATGAAGGGATGGATAAAGACCAAATATAGATTTTGGGGAAGGCTGGAGGAAGAGGAGTTGGTGGTGGTGGTGGGAGAGGAGGAGGAGGAGGAAGGGGTGGTGGGAGAGGAGGAGGAGTTGGTGGTGGTGGGAGAGGAGGACGAGGAGGGAAGAGGAGGAGGTGGTGGTGGGGGAGAGGAGGAAGAGGACGGGGTGGATGGTGGGAGAGGAGGAAGAGGAGGTGGTGGTGATGGGAGAGGAGGAGAAGGAGGTGGTGGTGGTGATGGGAGAGGAGGAGGAGGTGGTGGTGGTGGTGGGAGAGGAGGAGGAGGAGGAGGTGGTGATGGAAGAGGAGGAGGAGGAGGTGGTGGTGGTGGTAGTGGGAGAGGAGGTGGTTGGGTGGTATGTTAGTGGTATGGGTAATGTTGGCAAATGTAGATGATAATGATGGTAGGGCTAATGTTGGTAAATGTATATGATGATGGTAGTGGGGTCAGTAATAGTAATGTTGGTAATATTAGAAGAAAAAAAAATCACATTTAACTTCTGCTGCCTTCTTAAGGTATCTTCCGTGAGGCTTCTTGAATTCATCCCTTCGGTACGCTATTGTACCCAAGGATAGAAGTGCTGGTTATGGGTGACGAAGATTGATTTTTCTCCCTCGCCGTCTACCTCCAACCTCCGATTAATCGGCGGTACCGCCCACCTCCAAAAGTTTTATCCGCCGTAAAACCACTATGTCAAACTATTTTGTTTTCTAAAAAAAAAAAAAAAAAAAATTCTGGAGGAAAATCATCTTCCTCCAGCATATCAGACTCCTTCCCAAAAACTGCGGACTGCAAATCTGCTCCCAAAAGTCGGAGGTAATAATTGCCCAGTGTCATAACCCCTTTATATACTGCTCATTCCTCCTTTCTTCCTCTGCGCTCCATCTGGTGTCTGTATGGGCGAAGTAGTGCCTTAAGTCTGGTGTCGAGCAGAACGAGTTGAATTGGAGGAGGAGGAGGAGGAGAAGCCGGGGGAAGACCACGAGAAGTGAAGAAACTACTCGGCTGGGACCGGAAGTTGGCGGTGTGACGGGACGTGAAGAAGAGGGGGTGGTGGGGTGGAGAGGGATCTCTCTCTCTCTCTCTCTCTCTCTCTCTCTCTCTCTCTTTATTCTTTTTTTTTTTTTTCTATTTATTTTTTATTAATTTATTTTTATTTATTTATTTGTTTATTTTTGTGGAATGCCACTCCCATGGGCTTTGAGCCCGTATGATGGGTGTTTATGGAAGACAACCTTGCAAGAGATAAAGTGGAATTGTGTGATTAAGCACGGGCTTGGATCACGTGTTGGTCACGTGATGGACAGATATTACCCTCCCGGTGTGACCTTACACACACACACACACACACACACACACACACACACACACACACACACACACACACACACACACACACACACACACACACACAAAAAAAAAAAACTCCTTGCCCATGAGAGCTGGAGTGCTGGCTCGAAGAACAGTGATGCTGAAATTGGTTCAGACCTGGGTGGTGTGTGTCTGTGTCTGTCTGTCTGTGTGTGTGAGAGACCAAACAAACGAGAATTCTTTACTGAGGGAGAGCAGCTTTTGCCAAAAAAAAAACAAAAAAAAGGCGAAGAAATAAATAGAAAGTCCTGAGTTCGTAGTTGATTCATATGCCACACATTCACACCCGCACCTTATCCATACCCCACATCCACATCCACACCATAAGCTTCCACCTACCCACACGCAAACAACAAACTTCCACCTATCCACACGCAAACCACAAGCTCCCAACTACCCACACCCACATCACAATCCCATTCCTACCCACATTCACACCTACTCACCCTCACCTATCCACACTCACACCTACCCACACCCTTACACCTACCTACAACCCTCACACCTACCCACACCTACATCTACCCACACACATATCCTCACCCTCACACCTTCCCACACCGTCACACCTACCCACACCCACACCTCCGCCCTAAAACAGTCCTCCCAGCGAACTGACAACTGAAAGGCCTGAGGACCGGTGACTGGTCTCCGGAACCAGATGGTAGTCCGGCAAGTCGTCAGGACGGCGGCGGCGGTGAAGGAGGCGGGGCGCAGGACTTTGCGAACTTGTGTCTCCCACGTCACTCTGCGACCTAAGAACGCCGCTTTTCTTCGGCAAGGCAGCAGCCGAAGAGTCCGCCTCCTTTTCCTCCTTGTTTTCCTCGTTTTACTCTTTTGCCCAACTAAAGAGGAGAGAGAAAGAGAGAGTGAAGGAGGGAGGGAGAGTAAAGGAAGGAGAGAGAGAGAGAGTGAAGGAGGGAGGGAGAAGGTGAAAGAGGGAGAGAGAGTGAAAGAAGGAGGGAGGGAGAGAGAGTGAAGGAGGGAGGGAGAGAGAGAGAGAGAGAGAGTGAGTGAGTGAGTGAAGGTGGGAGAGAGAGAGAGAGAGAGAGAGAGAGGTTGTCTTGCCAGTGAACGTTGGAGGTTGATGGACAGGTCGGGGCCGTTGACGTGTGGAAAGAGATTGAGTGACAAAGGGAGAGGAGGAGGAGGAGGAGAATGTCGAGGAAGAGGAGGAAGAAGAAGGAAGAACTTCAAGCTGAGAATAAGGCAGACGATTACACGAAGCGCCTCTTGTATGTGTACAGACATAACAGTTCTTATCTCCGAACTGTTTGGGAATATTTTTTTTTTTATTCTGGTATGTGCCATGGCACGGTCGACGTCGACCCTAGACACTCCCCCCCCCTCTCTCTCTCTCCCTCTCTCTCTCTCTCTCTCTCTCTCTCTCTCTCTCTCTCTCTTTCTCTCTATCTCTCCTTCTCTCTCCTCCCTCTCTTTCTCCTTCTCTCTCCTCCCTCTCTCCTTCTCTCCCCTCGTTCTCCCCTTCTCTCTCCCTCCCTCTCTTTCTTCCTCCCTCCCTCTCCTCACTCCCTCTCCTCCCTCCCTCTCCTTCTCTACCCCTCCCTCTCCTTCTCTACCCCTCCCTCTCCTTCTCTCCCCCTCCCTCTCCTTCTCTCCCCCTCCCTCTCCTTCTCTCTCCCTCCCTCTCCTTCTCTCCCCCTCCCTCTTTTTCTCTCTCCCTCCTCTCCCCTCTCCCTCTCCTCTCCCCTCTCCCTCTCCTCTCCCCTCTCCCTCTCCTTTCCCCTCCCCTCTCCCTCTCCCTCTCCTCTCCTCTCTCTCTCTCTCTCTCTCTCTCTCTCTCTCTCTCTCAGCTATACCTGCCTGGACGTGACCGCCAGCTTTGCAAGTGGAAACGCTCCTCTCCGACCCCCATCAGTATGACTGCCCAAACACCCAAGGCAAAGGTTGCAGTTGAGTTGAACTCCCATGGTGCGAGCGTGAGAGTCCTGGTTCGACTCTGAACGATCACTGGTGGCTGCACTAGCACAGAGGGCAAAGGTGCCAGAAGACGCGCACTCCTCACCTTTGTACTAAGGAACGTTGTCGTCACGGTACCATCTCGTTTGATCTGTTTATGTCGCCTTTGATGGTTATTTTCGTCCCTTGGGTGGGTGTCTGGCTAACCACATTCACGTGTGCGTGTGTGTGTGTGTGTGTGTGTGTGTGTGTGTGTGCGTGTGTGTGTATGTGTGCGTGTGTTATGTGTAAATATATATATATATATATATATATATTAGTATATATATATATATATATTAGTATATTTAGGTAGCAGGTTCTCATGTAAACAATTTTCATTGAAGTTGACAGCAACTGCGTTCACTTTTTTTTTGCTGAGTAGTTCCACATCTCTGACGATGGAACGGTGAGCAGTGGGTAGCTCCCATAAAAATTACACACACACACACACACACGCACGCACGCACACATGCACGCGCGCGCGTTTCAACTGTGTCTTTAGGAGGGATTTGAACCCGCGACCTCGGTGGAGGTGGGGGTGTTGGTCAGGGCACAGGAAATGTCTACGGTACTTGCGAAAGAGGAGAGAGGCTGTTATCTCCTCTGTGAATGTGGTCGCAGTTGCATAGGGGCAGGAGGGGGGGAAAGGGGGAGGCGAGAACTGGCTGGGTGGTTGTTGTGAAAGGGGGAGGGGAAGGGGAAAGGGAGAGGGGGAGGTGGAGGGGAGGTGGAGGGGAGGTGGAAAGGGAGAGGGGAGGGGAGGGTAGGGGGAAAGGGAGAAGGGAAGGGGAGGGTAGGGGGAAAGGGAGAAGGGAAGGGGAAAGGGAGAGGGGAAGGGGGAAAGGGAGAGGGGGAAGGGGAGGAGGAAAGGGAGAAGGGAGGGGAGGAGGAAAGGGAGAGGGAAGGGGGAGAGGTGAGGGGAGGGGGAAAGGGAGAGACGAGAGGAAGGGGAAAGGAAGAGAGGAGGGGAGGGGGAAGGGAGAGGGGAGGGGAGGGGGAAACGGAAATAAGAATAGAGGAAAAAAGGAAGGAAATTAGTGAGGGGAGGGGAGGGATGGTTTATGAAGGAAGGGGAGAGGGCGTGGGTGACAAAAGTAGGGGGGGAAATCCACCCCCCCACTCTCCCCCCACAGAGTTTTGGAAGTTTGGCAGCGATGGCTATTAGGAAGAGCAGATGGTTGGTTGATGCGCTCTCTGTGTGCCGAGATTTTTGGGAAAAAGTGTGTCGGGCAATTAGCTGAAGTAATTAGTGGGCTTTTTTTTTTTTTTTTTTTTTTTTTTTTTTTTTTTTTTTTTTCATTCGGGTCTGTGACGCGTATTGACCGGCCAGGTCAGCCCAAGTTAGAGCAGGTTAGGTCAGGTCAACCCAAGTTAGAGCAGGTCAAGGGTATGGTCTCTGTCCGTTCTATGGAGGAACGAAAAGAGACGTTTTGACTCTGAATAAAGTCGACCATTGTAACACCTTGTCCAACTGACGGGACACCACTAGTGTAATAAAGTATCGATGAGGCAGCCAGGATAAACAAAATGTTGAGACATTGTGACAAGTTGAGGAAGCAGAAGACACGAGTCTAGGTCCGAGTTTATTCCTGACCAGTTTCGCTTTGATCTTCTTCAGAGCGAATCCGGTCAGGAATGAACTCGGATCTAGACCCGTGTCTTCATTCCTCTGAAGAAACCCAAAGCGGAACCGGTCAGGAATAAACTCGGAACAACTAGACCCGTGTCTTCATCTTCCACCTTCCCCAAATGCAGAGAAATTCTTGCAGTGTGGGTGAATGAGGAGGAGGAGGGGAAGAGTAGGAGGAGGAGGAGGGGAAGGAGGAGGAAGAGGAGGAGGAGGAAGGATGTCATCAGCGTAGGAGAGGAGTGCCAGGCTCCACCAGTGCCAGCCAAGTTCTGTTTTGCTGCCATCGTCGCACCGGTTCTGGAATTTCCAGGGGGGCCGTTCCAGGATGTCTCCGGGACTCTTCCGGTGACTGGAAGCTCTCGACGGCGGCGCCTGCGACGAGGACTCGAGTGCCGCGTCCTCGAAAAAGAAGAGGAGGAGGAGGAGGAGAAGGGAGAAGAAGAGGAGGAGGAGGAGGAGGGAGAAGAAGAGGAGGAGGAGGGAGAAGAAGAGGAGGAGAAGGAAGAAGAGGAGGAAGAAGAGGAAGAGGGGCCTTCGGAGTCTTATCTTAATTGGGCAAATGGAGAGAGAGTCGCCCCCACCATCGCACAAAGAACGTTGCAATCCAGCTCGGAACGAATTGCTGTACTCAAGATTTTTATTTACTTTTCTTGTTTTTTCAATTTTATTTTGTTTATTCATTTGTTCCGCGTTTAATTTGATTTTTTTGTATATTTTACTTATTAATTTATATATTTATATTTTATTTATTTATTTTTTTATCTTTATTTATTTATTTTTTTATCTATTTATTTATTTATTTATTTTTTTTTTGCTCAATTACTTTAGTGAAGAATTGTTTGTATATTTTACTTGTTCTTTTTTTTTTTTTTTTTTTTTTTTTTTTTTACTTTAGTAAACAGACCGTCTAGCCAGACTGTTGCTCACAGCAGAAAGCGTGGCAGATCTCTGCCTTATGTCTCCGCCTGCGTGGGGTCCGCCCAAGAGCCTCATATCGCCGGTGACAGACTCTAGAGCTTCCAGACCTGATGATACAGAAAGCCCAAGAGACCAGACTGGAATCGTCGCCGCCGCCGCCGCCAAGGGTTTCTTGCGTGATGGAGGAGTTGACCTGTCCAGCACCAAGATTTGCATCCCTGAATCCCACTTCCCCCTTCCACTTCTCCCTCCCACTTCACCTCCCACTCCCCCTCCCACTCCCCCTCACTCCTTCTCTTCCTCTCCTCACTCCCTCTCCCCCTCCCCAACCTCTTCCCTATCCCTGAATCTCACTTCCCCTTCCCTCCCTGCTCCCCTCTCTTCCTCCCCTTCCCCCTCCCACTCTCCCCCTCCCCACTTTCTCTTTTCCTCCCCTCCCTCCTCTCTCTCTCCTCCCTCCTCCCCTCCCCTCTTCTCTCTCCCTCCCCTCCTCCCTCTCCCTCTCCTCTCTTCCTCCCCTCCCTCTCCCTATCACTCTCTCCCCTCCCTCCTCCCCTCCCTCTCCCTCTCCCCCTCTCCCCCCTCCCTCTCCTCCCTCTTCCTCCCCCTCCCTCCCTCTCCCTCCCTCCCTCTCTCCTCCCTCCTCTCCCCCTCCCCCTCCCCCTCCCTTCTCCCTCCCTCTCCCCCCTCTCTCTCTCCCCCTCCCTCTCTTTCCCTCTCCCTCCCCTCCTCTCTCCCTCTCTCCCCCTCCCCTCCCCCGCCTCTCTCCCTCTTCTCTCCCCTCCCCCTCTCCCCTCCCCCTCTCCCCCTCCCTCTCTCTACCCTCCCCCTCTCTCTCCCCCTCTCATTCCCTCTCCCTCTCCCCCTTACAATTCCCTCCCCTGCCCTCTCCCCTTTCCCGTTCCCTCTCCCTCCTCCCATTCCTTCTCTCTCCTCCCATTCCATCTCCCCCTCCCCTCTCTCTCCCCCTCTCATTCCCATTCCCTCTCCCCCTCCCCCTCTCCACATCTCCTTTTCGTTTAGCGGCGCTCTCCCGAACAGAAACTGTCTTCTCCGTCTGGCTCGTAAACGCGAGTTCGTAGTCGTCGTAGCGAGGAGGTCGAGGAAGGCGGAAGCGGCAGGACTTCGTAGGATGGGTCTCTTGGTCCTTTGGAGTGCCCTCCGCGGTTCCGCCCAAGAGAGGACGAAGAGAAGTACTCGTGGCGTGGTGGTTGAGTTCTCGCCTGCTACTACGGCGGTCCGGGTTCGAATCCCGCCCAGGGCTGCTGAAATAATTTCAGTATCGCTGCGCTGCGGGTTGTTACTCCAACTCTCGTGGGCGGGGAGTTGGGGGGGGAAGTATGCGTGTAAGGTCACAGTATTACCCATAGATCGGTCATACGAGCTCTGAGCTCTCATCCGGTAGGTTAATTGTCGATCACGAGTCCAACACGTGATCCAAGACCATGGTGGATGCCCTCCCAGGTCGAGGGAAGGAGGAGGAAGAGGCAGAGGAGGATAATGGAGGGTTTGATCACGGAGTGAAACGCGGTTAGTCGGTCGGTCAGCCGGCCATTTCCGTTTCAGAGGAAAGGAAGTTTGTTTCCTTGTGTTTCAGGCCAAGGAAGCGTAGTTTACCTTTGGGCACGGAAACCCCCCCCCCCCTTTTTTTTTCTGTAGGTAGTGTGGTCAACGAATGGAACAGACTTAGTAACCAATTAGTGAGCGCTGAAACTATCGGTTGTTTTAAGAAACTGTTAGACAACTTGGGGATGACAGGTGGTAATGGACATGGAACTGCTTAGTGTATGCCTCATGGTCTCTTGCAGTCTCCTTCATTCTTATGTTCTTAGATGTTCACTTGTGTATCCTCCTATACATGTGCTTGGCTTCTTTGTATTATCTGAGTGGACTAAGCTGTCAGTCATGCATAGTGGTCTACAAATGAATGGGTTGATTGATTGATTGATTGATTATTTGAATGAACATGTCCGTGCAAAGAAGAATTTTGTGTCTTTAAAGATAACATCTGATGTTCGTCAGAGTTGAAGACAGAGTGATGTAACAAGGAAATGTGTTGTTTAGTCTCGATGGTCTCTGAATGATTGAAGGGAGAGGCTGTGTAGGTCAAGAGAAAATGAGAGAGAGAGAGAGAGGGAGAGAGAGAGGGAGAGTGAAGAGATAGACGGAGAGGGGGGAGAGAGACGGAGAGGGGGAGAGAGACGGAGAGGGGGAGAGAGACGGAGAGGGGAGAGAGAGACGGAGAGGGGAAAGAGGGACGGAGAGGGAAGAGATAGACGGAGAGGGAAGAGATAGACGGAGAGGGAAGAGATAGACGGAGGGGGGAGAGAGACGGAGAGGGGGAGAGAGACGGAGAGGGGAGAGAGAGACGGAGAGGGGAAAGAGGGACGGAGAGGGGAGAGAGGGACGGAGAGGGGGGAGAGAGACGGAGGGGGGAGAGAGAGACGGAGAGGGGAGAGAGGGACGGAGAGGGGAGAGGGGGACGGAGAGGGTCGGAGAGGGGAGAGAGGGGAGAGGGGGACGGAGAGGGGAGAGGGGGACGGAGAGGGGAGAGGGGGACGGAGAGGGGAGAGGGGGACGGAGAGGGGAAAGAGGGACGGAGAGGGGAAAGAGGGACGGAGAGGGGAGAGAGAGACGGAGAGGGGAGAGAGATACAGAGAGGGGTAAGAGAAAGAGACAGATAAACAGAGGAGGATGAGAGAGAGAGAGAGAGAGTGGGGGGGGGAAGAAATAGAAATACAGTTGGGCCGGAAGTCTTGAGCCAAGTCGACGAAAGAACGAGATTTTTGGTTCTGCCGAAAGAAGTGGACGGAGGATTTCGTGTATGTACGTTTATTAAGTTACTATGCAGAAGCAGCACCTGGGTGGGTCGTTCTTGTCGCGTCGGCAGATTCTTCGGATCCAGGGAGCCCGAGGAGTCTTCGTCGGCAGACTCTTCAGGTCCATCGAGCCCGAAGGTTCTTCGGCAGACTCTTCGGGTCCAGCGAGCCAGAGGCGTGTTCTACGCCAGACTCTTCAGGTCCAGCGAGCCCGAGGAGTCTTCGTCGGCAGACTCTTCAGGTCCATCGAGCCTGAGGGATCTTCGGCAGATTCTTCGGGTCCAGCGAGCCAGAGGAGTCTTTTTCGGCAGATTCTTCAGGTCCAGCGAGCCCGAGGAGTCTTCGTCGGCAGACTCTTCAGGTCCATATGAGCCTGAGGGTTCTTCGGCAGATTCTTCGGGTCTAGCGAGCCAGAGGAGTCTTCTTCGGCAGACTCTTCAGGTCCAGCGAGCCCGAGGAGTCTTCGTCGGCAGACTCTTTGGGTCCATCGAGCCCGAGGGGTCTTCGTTGGCCACTTCGGCCGGAATAACGAACTGCAAGAACGGGCGGACCTACATTCGACACAGGTCAAGGGAGGGAGGCGGGGGAAGTGGGGGGGAGGGTTAATGCACGTATTATGGAGTAAAGGCGTTATCACATTGGGCTATTTTTCCTCCAACCTCCAGCACTTTTCCCGCCGTAAAATCACTCTGGTAAACTCTTGTTTTCTCGACAATTTACATAGAATGTCATTTGATATACTGGAGGGAAATTATTTTCCTCCAGCTTATCGGATTCCTTCCCGAAACCTGCGGGCTGTAAATCTGCACCAACAGTCGGAGGAAAAATAGCTCAGTGTGATAACACCTTAAGATATGTTGATCCAGTTTAATATCATGTTGAGACTGCGCCAAAGAAGGTTTCTGGAAAGAAGGGGGAGGTGAAATTTTATTTACTTGTGTGTGTGTGTGTATGTGTGTGTTTCACCATGATCTTGGATCACGTGTTGGACTCGTGATCGACAGCTATTTCCCTCCCGGAAGGGCTCAGAGCTCATATGACCGATCTATGGGTAATGCTGTGACCTTACACACACACACACACACACACACACACACACACACACACACACACACACACACACACACACACACACACACACACACACACACAACTCCCCGCCCACGATAGTTGGAGTAACGACTTGCAGTGTAGCGATACTGAAATTAATTCTGACCTTTGGCGGGATTCGAACCCGGACCTCCGTAGTGGCAGCCGGGAACTCTGCCAACCGCGCCACGAGTCTGTATGTGTGTGTTTTTGTGTGTGTGTGTGTGTGTGTGTGTGTGTGTGTGTGTGTGGATATGCTGTGTCTTACGACACTGCTTCTGACCCAGGGCAGTGGGTGAGATGCAGGGATGACCCGTCATCCAGGAGGAGCCAAGATAAGAGGGAAGGAAGGGGGTGGATGGGAGTGGAGTATATGGGGATGGAATAGGTGGGAGTGAATTTTATGCCTTTGATTTTTGGCTACCTCCCTTGTAAGGGGGAAAAAGCCTTTGGTATATGTATTCATTTATTTATTTATTTATTTATTTTTTCTGAACACGTGCTACAAGCATAAAGATCGTGCCCTTGTTGCACGCAGAGCGAGAACGGACCTTGTCGTCGTCGTCGTCGTCGTCGTCGTCGTCGTTGTCGTCCTTTTGTAACCCCGACGACCACGCCCTCCGCATGCAAGAGACCATAAGGCCTACACTAGACAGTTGCACGTCCATTACCACCTATCATCCCCATCCATTACAACACAGTTTACCGGGGATAGTGTTACGTTCCGGTAGTGCAACCGGAATAACATTTAATTTGTGTTTCGAACCGGAAAGTGTGTCCGGGTCTGGTGACGTTCACCTCCGGACGTTTTCCCCTCTGCCGGATATTGTGGCGCCCCGGGTCCCTGACACCGGACATTGACTTCAACCTGTCCGGACGCCCGGACAGTGTAGCATTTGTTCTGTGCGCCCGGACAGGTGCGTTAACCCTCCCAACCAGTATATCTGCCGGATACAGTTGCATATAAAGGATTACAAAGGAAGATCATGCTGACAGGAGACCTTTTGGTCCATAACTTGGTCGGGTAGACGGAAAGACGAGTCAGCTCAATAATAGAGTTTATTCACCTGATTCAGAGCTGACTTGCTCGGAGTGTGGAAGGAGATGCGGGTCAAGAATTGGGCTCTATAGTCACCTCCGATGACATCAACGTCAAAGACCTCAGCATCACTCACCAGCTTCACTCAAACCATCACACTTCACCGGAGCACTGTCGTTGTCGATATCCGACTGATCGCCATAGGTAAGGATGGACGGTACTTTATCCAAACTGTGTATCTGGATGGGGAATGGCAGTGTTTACAAAGGATTACAAAGAGCATGCCGACAGGAGACCTTTTGGTCCATAACTAGGTCGTATGCGGAAAAATAAACAAAAGTAGATAAATTGATAAGATAAATAGATAATGATAAATAATAAATAGGAAAATAATCTATAATAAATGATAAATAACAAAAACAGATTAATAACTAAATAAATAATAATGAATAAATGGCAGGAATTACAGTATATTTCTTAGGTGCTTATCTAAATGAATCTTAAAACTTCGAACTGCTTTACATAGCACTGCCTCTGCAGGAAGTTTATTCCATTCAGTGACTACACGGTTGGCGAAGTTGCTTCTACCCATTTCGAAATGAAATCTACTTCCTGACAGTTTGAGAACATTATTTCTTGTCTGATTCGCATTCAGTGTGGATATTTCGTCACTTTTGATGTTAATTCCCTTTGTAATCTTAGACTTGTATCAAATCACCCCTGACCCTTTTTTTTTTTTTTTTTAGAGAGAGAGAGAGAGAGAGAGAGAGAGAGAATAGATTCGTATGTTTTAGTCGATTTTCGTATTTCGGCAGTTGACTCTTGAATATATGATTAACGAACGTTTTTCCTCCTCCTCCTCCCCCTCTTCTTCCTATTCCTTTTCCTCATTCTCATTCTCCTCTGCCTCCTCCTCCTCTCCTCCTCCTCGTGCCTCCTCCTCCTTTTCCTATTCCTCCTCCTCCTCGTGTCTCCTCCTCCTCTTCTGCCTCCACCTCATGCTTCCTCCTCCTCCTCATGCTTCCTCCTCCTCCTCTTCCTATTCCTCCTCCTCTTCCTATTCCTCCTCCTCATCCTATTCCTCCTCATTCTCCTCTGCCTCCTCCTCCTCATGCCTCCTCCTCCTCCTCCTCCTCCTCCTCCTCCTCCTCCTCCTTGGGTCGAGGGAGGGAGCCTCTGCGTCACATGTGCAGTCATGCAAAGCACGTAAGCTTGCGAAGCCGACAGGAATGCAAAACACAGACGTGTGCCTGCAACACTGGCGGCCGTGCAACAGATCATCCTTGCAACCGACAAAACAGTACAACGGATCCCTTGAGCGCGTTGACAGGCACAGACGCGCGCGCGCGCACGCGCGATGTTGCGAACTTGGTCAGAACGAGAAACCGGTTCTTTCAGACCTGAAAACCGAAAGGGTGAGGTTGAATGTTTCAGTGAAGAGATGTCAATTTCAGTTTCAGTCATCCGAGGGGTTAGGTTTTTGGGGGGAGGGGCGAGGCTATTGGTTCTTAGACTGGAGCACAAAGTCTCAGAGTCGTGAGAGGTCTGCATTCTTCAAGGACCCTTGAAGTAGCTCTACTTTGCATCCGGGCAAAAGCATGCATCCCTGCAACATCATACATACACGTGCAACACAAAAGTCCGCTGCAACATAATCTATGCAACACTTCCAAGATGCTCAGCGACTGAAGATGCATAATGGCTGCAGCGGCAGCAACGTCACTTGAAGTAAATAACAGTTCGCAGCTCGCTCGATCTCGCGACACTTCGTCGAACTCAACTTCGTCGAACTCTGCTTCGTCGAACTCGACTTCGGTGGTTCACGACGGCGGAGCGAATCGAGGGCAACGGTGCCTCCGACCCACTGACGGACTGACTTCTGCAAGACTCTGCTGCCGTGGAATTGATGGTGTTTATACATCAATGTCGAGGTGGGAAAGTTTCTGTAACAGAAGAGGTGTGCCGTTGCCGCAACCTGGGGAAAGGGAGGGACAGTATCTCCAATCGTCAGGGAAAATTTTCAATGATCGTTCCCGTCCCTTTAACCCTCCCTCCTCCCTTTCCCCCTCCTCCCCCCCTTTCCCAGATCTGTATGGGAGGACCCACCCTCCCTATATATCACCCCCGGGGAGAAGGGGGGTCACTTGGATGGGTCTTCAGGTATCTTAACGTGTCGGGGCTGACAGTGCTGACCTAACTCTCTGTATCAGGGGTCACCAAAATAGGGCCCGCGGGGTCAGTTCATCTGGCTCGCCGCCACTCTGTACATGCCCCCCCCCAAAAAAAAAAAAAAAAAATCTAAAACTTTTTTGGTAAAATATTAGATTGTAATATGCAGCCCGCGCTCCACATTCTTTCAGTTATCTGGCTCGCTGTAAAAAAAAAAAAAAAAAAAAAAAAAAGGTGAACCCCTACTCTATATATCCTTGCCCAACACTATATTTGATGCTGCTGGTAGATGCCCTAGGCAACTATGATATTGTCGACTTTAATATTCCGAAGACAGTCATGACTCGCTCTAAAACCACTCCCGGACACTTTATAACCTGTAGGACCCCAAAGTGGACTCCCCGCAGATATTGTGGAGTAATAGATTAATTAATGCTTTATTTATTATATTTTTTATTTTTTACTTTGATCTGTTACATAAACTAGGATATTCGTTGCCCGAGCAGGTTAGAGCGTCCCTACATGCGACGGAGGTCGAGGTGACGGCAGTTCGAATCCAGCCGCCAGCGAGTTGGACCAAGGGTATGGTTCGTTAAATTCCACGTTACAATGTCCTCAATGAGGGGCACCGTCCTCACGACATAAAATCGAATCAATACATAAACTTCGTGACCGATACCTGCGGCCACTCCACACGAACTCCGAGACGAACCGTGGCGAAGAAGCATTCCCTCGGGGAGTGAACACAAGGCAGGGGTGGGTGGGGAACCTTTTGAAGCGTGGGTGCCAAAATCGGCCAAAGATATTTGGTACAACATTTTCTCCCGTGCCAACGGAGTAAAATTATAGGCCTACACAGGCCCTCTCCCTCCACCTCTTAAGGCCCCGATTCACGGCCCAACGCTGTTTGCGGTTATCAATGGTCATACAAAAGAAGTTAGAGATCTATTAGTTATTTGTTTTAAGGTGAGCTCTGGGTTTCGCGTGCCGGGAAAAAGTCTTTAGTGTGCCAGGTTTGGCACGCGTGCCAAGGGTTGCCCACCCTGGCTTAGGGGCTCACGTGCGAGCGAACAGCAAGACTGCATTTAAGAGACAATTATGACCTTGATGATACTTTAATTTTTTTTTTTTGGGGGGGGGGCGGTGATCCCTTCTGAGCTTTCGGTGTCAGATGAATATCCGAGACATTCCTCTGGGATCTTTTTGGTCAACCAAACAGGGTTCTTCATCTTTTTCATCTTCATCTTTTACTTGTTGATGTTGTTCTTCATCTTCTACTTGTTCTTATTCATCTTATATTTGTTCTTCTTCATCTTCTACTTGATCTTCTTCTTCATCTCCTACTTGCTCTTCTTCTTCATTTTCTATTTATTGATGATGTTCTTCTTCATCTTCTACTTGTTGATGTTGTTCTTCTTCATTTGCTTGTTCTTCATCTTCTACTTGTTCTTCATCTTCTATTTGTTCTTCTTCATCTTCTTGTTGATGTTCTTCATCTTCTACTTGTTGTTGTTGTTCTTCATCCTCTACTTGTTGATGTTGCTGTTCTACTTTTACTTTTTGTTGTGTTTGTTGGTTGGTGTGTTTGTCATTGTTGGGAGTAGGTCACGCAGTGCCCACACACACACATTGTTGGCCACAACTCAATCCATCCATCCATCCATCTCTGCCTTGGTTCGTCCGTCAGTCCATTCATCCCTCCATCCAACCATCCATCTATCTCTGTATCCGTCCGTCTGTTAGTTCATCAATCTCTGTACTCGTCCGTCCGTCAGTCCATCTATCCATTCATCCATCCATCTCTGTATCCATCCATCCATCCATCCATCTCTGCATCCATCCATCCATCCATCCATCCATGCCGTCATGTGGCCATGCAGAGCGCCATCGTGTCGAGAAGAAAGGTGTTACGACGAACGAAAAGATTTTTCACTCAAAACGACTGCAGCAGCAGACCTTCTGGCTGTGTCAAGCTCCGAAGGGTTCTGCATGGAGTCCAGAGCGCTCTGTTCTGGTCCTGTCAGTTCCAGGAGCCCAATACTGGAACAGAGTCTGGCGGTGGAATTTCAAAGGTTCGCTTTGATCCCCCGAAGGTGATAAGACCCCTTTTTTATTTCATTTTATATTTTTATTTTTATCCATTTTTTTTTTTCCATTTTTTTTTTTTTTTTTTTTTTTTTTTACTTTTTTTTTTTTTTAAGCTAGCTCCCACCCGAAGAACATGTGCTTCGCCTTCAGCGATAAACAGGCAATAAGAGTTGCAAAACGACCAAACGCTAGGCGGAATTTTTTATTTTATAATAGGACCAAATGGTATTGATGCTGAGAGCAGCATCCTGTCCGTCTTCAAACTCCTTAGAGCCCCCCCCCCCCTCTCCCCAAGCCGCATTGTCAGGACAGGATTTTTTTTTTTTTTTTTTTTTTTTTTTTTTTTTTTTTTTTTTTTTTTTTTTTTTTTTTTTTTTTTTTTTTTTTTTTAATGGCGAGAACGTCGTGCGGACGGTCAAAAAATTGGATACAATGACAGCTAGAGGACAGAGAGCCAGAGCGTCTGGGGGAGATGCTGCTGCAGACACCAGGAGACACTTCGCCCTCGCAGACCAGAAGCTCAAGAAACCCTATGCGTAGTATGGACGAGTTGGCAGGTGTCTGAGACCTCTAAACCGGATTTGAGATCTGGAATATTTCATCGGAGGCTGCCACGGTTGTGGAACGGTTCTCCTCTTCCTCCTCCTCTTCCTCCTCCTCCTCTTCCTCCTCTTCTTCCTCTTCTTCCTCCTCCTCTTCCTCCTTCCTCCTCTTCCTCCTCCTCTTTGTCTTCCTCCTCTTCCTCCTCCTCTTCCTCTTCTTCGGCTTCGCCTTACAGGGACCTAAGGCAGAGGCAGGTGTAATGGCGAGGCCGGACTCCGCCTTAATTGCGAATTTCTCCCGGCGCCGTTGTCGACTTCGGGAAAGGAGGACCCAGTCAGGGGACCTCCGGTTGTGAGGAAGAGGACGAGGAGGAGGAGAAAGAGGAGGAGGAGAACTCCAGATATTCTTTTGTTACTTCGACGTGAAATCCTGTATATAATTGACGAAGAAATTAAGCGAATATCTGGTTTTTGGATAGGGCCATTTTTGTGTGTGTGCGTGCGTGCGTGTTTTGTGCGATTCACCATGGTCTTGGATCACGTGTTGGTCTTGTGACCGACAACTATATCCCTCCCGGAAGAGAGTTCAGAGCTCGTATATGACCGATCTATGGGTAATGCTATGACCTTACACGTACACACATACACACCCAACTCCCCGTCCACGAGAGTTGAAGTAACGACCCTCAGCGCAGTGATACTGAAATTATTTAGGCCCTGGGCGGGATTCGAACCCGTAACGCCGTAGTGGCGGCCGGGAACTCTACCACTGCACCACGAGTGTGGGTGGACATACGTGTGTGGGCGTGGTCGAACGTGTTCTCTCGACGCCCGCCGTGTTCCCGAGGCAGGTAGGCAGATCATGTGTTATTCAGAGACTTGTGGCAACCCCCAAATGTTCTCTGACAAATAAACGGATGAGAGCCGACTGACGCGGTTGCGCGTAGAGTCCGCCACACCTTTTCGTCCAACGCAGACTCCTCCTCGGCTGTGCTGGGAGGAACAGGTCAATGGTGTTCCAGTCGACCTGCCTCCCTGACCTGTCCTCATCCTGGCGGTCAGGTCACTTCCCCTCCCCCCCTCTCTCCCTCCGCTCCCCCTCTCTCTCCCTCTAACCCCCATTTTCCTCCCTCTCACCCCCATTTTCCTCCCTCTCTCCCCTTGCTTCACCTCCCTTACTCCCTCTCCTCCCTCCTCCGTTTCCCCCCTCTCCCTCCGCTTCCCCCTCCTCCCCACTCCCTCCCTTCCCCATTTTCCTCCCCACTCCCTCCCTTCCCCATTTTCCTCCCTCTCCTCGCTTCACCTCCCTTCCTCCCCTCTCTCCCCCTATTCCCCCCTCTCCCTACCCACCCCAGCCTCTCATATCCCTCCTCTCTCCCTCTCCCTCCCCCTCCTTCTCATCCCTCCTTCACTACCACCCACCGGTACCACTGACTGTTGTCATCAACTCATCTCTCACTGTTGACCGAAGGCGTGAGAGTGTCCGAGACGTGAGAGTTTTCGTGACGTGAGAGTGTCCGGGACGTGAGAGTGTTCGAGACGTGAGAGTGTCTGTGACACGAGAGTGTCTGTGACGTGATTGTCCGAGACGTGAGAATGTCCGTGACGTGAGAATGTCCGAGACGTGAGAATGTCCGAGACGTGAGAGTGTCCGTGGCGTGAGAGTGTCCGTGACGTGAGAGTAAGTAGTGTGAAGGGCTGCGGAAGGGACGACGGACGCAACGAGGCGCGACGACGCCTTTCGGCTTCCGTCCGTGTTATCGGCGGCGAGCGGCAGACACGGTTCCGTCTGTGCGGACGGAGAGACGGGACACTCCGGGAGAACGACAATTGGAAACTAATAAAAATGATGCGACGTAGAATGGCGAGACAGACAGACAGACAGACAGTGTGTGTGTGTGTGTGTGTGTGTGTGTGTGTGTGTGCGCGAGTGAGTGGGAGTGGGAGAGAGTGTGTGTGTGTGTGTGTGTGTGTGTGTGTGTGTGTGTGTGTGCGTGCGAGTGAGTGAGAGTGAGAGTGTGTGTGTATGTGTGTGTGTGTGCAAGCAAGTGAGTGAGTGTGTGTGTGTGTGTGTGTGTGTGTGCAAGCAAGTGAGTGAGTGTGGGTGAGAGTGTGTGAGTATGTGTGTGTGAGTGAGTAAGAGTGGGAGTGGGAGAGTGAATGGGAGAGTGGGAGTGAGAGTGTGTGAGTTGGAAAGTGTGTGAGAGTGAGTGTGGAGAGAGTGGGAGAGTGTGAGAGTGAGTGTGGGAATAAGAAAGAATGTGCGAGTGAGTGAGAATATGTATGAGCGAAAGAGAGAGAGAGAGAGAGAGAGAGATAGCCTCGCCAACAGGTGGCCTTTGGTCACCAGTGATGGATGGGTTGGTGATAATTCCGCCTGATTCCTCCTCCCGTGGCGACACACACATCATGCCGAGTCAGGAACGAGCTTTCTTGGGCAGACATCCACCATGGCGGGCGCAAGAAGCCTTTCGTCGCGTTTACCAAAGACGTACTTGGCTTTAGGCTTACTGAAAGACACACAAGGGAATGTGTTGTAACGTGGCGATGGCTGACCCGAATGGAAGACATTATCGCAGTTTAAAACCGCGATATCGCCTTTGGTGTGTGAACGGTCTTCAAGGAGTTCCAGGGGGTTCTTGGTGATCCCTGACAACCTCTGGAGTGCGTCGGAACGTCGAAAGGACTGCTGGTGGTAGAGGAGGTCGGAGCTTTCGAAGTCGCCTGAAGAGAAGGACTCTGAGGAGTTCTTCGGGAGAACGAAGAGGAGACTTCGAGGCGACTTCGATGAACTCTGAATATAATCGAACTCGAGAACGGACCGAGCGTTTCGATTCCCGCCCACAAAGGAAAATGTGTGCGCGGTTGCGTGTGAGAGAAAATGAAAATGGCTGTACAGTCCACACCTTTCTCTGCTACAAAGACTGAATAACATACTACTCACAGGATCAACACTCTCAAGTAAAATTGTGAAGACAGAAAAAATGGAGCACCGAAGAACTGAAAATTCTATAGAAACAAGAAGCGATAAGCTACGATTTTGTAAACTGAAAAGAAACTATCTTTTGCCAGGTTAAAGTGAATAGGATCAAACTTCGGTTTCTGTTTGGGGGATCTGTTGAACAGGTTGGAGACTTGGAGGTTCTTGTGGAAAGAAAACAGCAGACTGTAAAAGAAGCCTCATTCTAGCAAGGCAATTACACAATCACAGCGACGCCGACTGTACACAAGCCAGTCGGTTAATGAGGAAATTAAATCGTTAGGGGAGAGTGTATGGGCCCATATAATGTTACCATACAAATAGCATAAATGGGCATCAAACCTATTATACAAGAGAGATCCATACATTTTATGACATAGTTATATGGGTCCATATAATATTACCATACAACTATCATAAATAGACATCAAACTTGTTATATAAGGGGATCCATACATTTTATAAGTCATAGTGATATGGGTTCATATAATGTTACCATACAAATAGCATTCCATAAATATACATCAAACATGTTATATAAGGGATCTGCATATATTTTACATGACAAAGTGATATGGGCCCATATAATGTTACCGTACAAATAGCATTCCATAGACATCAAACCTGTTACATAAGGGAGATCCATACATTTTATGACAGTGATATGGGCCCATATAATGTTACCATACAAACAGCATTCCATAAATAGACATCAAATCGATTATATAAGGTATATACATACATTTTATTTAACATAGTAATATTACAGATACGTACACAACACATAATGATACGAAATAAACATGTTACACTGGTACACAACACACTATGGTACAATATCAGTTATCCACAGGATGGACAAGCTACCGAAAAACGGGTGGAAAATTCCTTATTGGGCCAGAAGTCGTGTGTGTGCGAGCATCAAGCACCACGCGCGCTCGCTTGAGCATGGGCGCGCGCGTACGCACACATTCGTACAATACTTTATGTGCAGGCATGGCAACACGCCTCCTCTCTCTCTCTCTCTCTCTCTCTCTCTCTCTCTCTCTCTCTCTCTCTCTCTCTCTCTCTCTCTCTCTCTCTCTCTCTCTCTCTCTCTCTCTCTCTCTCTCTCTCTCTCTCTCTCTCTAACACACACACACACACACACACACACACACACACACACACACTGCAAGATACAAAGATGGGACACCACGAGCATAGCTCCCCTTTCCGCAAGATACAACTAGGTAAATACACATACTCTCACTTTGCGTGGATGTGTGTGTGCGTGTCTTTGTCTGCGTGTGTGTATGTGTGAGTGTATCTTTGCGAGTGTGTATGCATGTGTGTGTGCGTGTCTGTCAGCGAGTGTGTATATACTGTATATGTGTGTGTGTGTGTATCTTTGTCTGCGAGGGTGTGTGTGTACATTGTCTGCGAGTGTGTACGTGTGTGTGTGTGTGTGTGCGTGTCTTTGTCAGCGAGTGTATATATATATATATATATGTATATATATATGTTGAGACATTCTGACAGGTTGATGTAAGCGGAATAGGAAACACAGGAGTCTTAGTCTTGAGTTTATTCCTGACTAGTTTCGCAGGTATGCTTTTTCAAAGGAATGAAAAAGCATACCTGCGAAACTAGTCAGGAATAAACTCAAGACTAAGACTCCTGTGTTTCCTATTCCGCTTACATCATATATATATATGTACATATATATATATATATATATATATATATATATATATATATATATGTGTGTGTGTGTGTGTGTGTGTGTGTGTGTGTGTGTGTGTGTGTGTCTTTGTCTGCGAGTGTGTATGTATTCATGTGTGTGTGTGTGTGTGTGTTCGTGTGTGTGTGTTAAGTCTGTGTGCGCGAGTTCCTCTGTCTGTTCGTGTGCCTCTGTCCCTTTTTCTCTTCCGTCGTGGGGGAGGGTCATACTCTACTGCATCTGCTGCTGCCTCGCGTTGCTCCTATGCAGTCCACAGCACATTCATGAAGAGTTCTTCTGCATCTAATCGATATGCTTCGGCTCCGGCCGGGAAGGGAGGTGAAGGAAGAAGAGTGTGAAGGAGGAAGGAAGAGGAGGAAGAAGAGAAGAGACGAAGAAGAGAACTCTAAAGAGGAGAAGGAGGAGACAAGTAGAAAGGGGAGGAGAGGACGAGAGATTGGGAAAGGGTTGTCGAGGTCAAAAGAGAACGGGAAGAGATTTTGATGCGAGGTCAGGCCAGGTTAGGTCAGGTCATTGGACCTTCGGTATCATTGTGCCCTTCCAATGTTATGTAATGAACAGTTGGCCTATTGTGTGTGTGTGTTTGTGTGCGTATGTGTTTGCATTTTTACCTAGTTGTATTATACGGGAAGGGAGCTATGCTCGTAGTGACCCGTCTTTGTATCTTTCAGCATCAATTTTGTTCTTAAATTGTGTGTGTGTGTGTGTGTGTGTGTGTTTATGTGTGTGTGATTCACCATTTTCTTAGATCACGTGTTGGACTCGTGATCGACAGCTATTTCCCACCCGGAAGAGAGCTCAGAGCTCATATATGACCGATCTATGGGTAATACTGTGACCTTACACGCACACACACACCCAACTCCCCGCCCACGAGAGTTGGAGTAACGACTTACAGCGCAGCGATACTGAAATTATTTCAGCCCTGAACGGGATTGGAACCCGGACCGCCGTAGTGGCGGCCGGGAAGTATACCATTGAGTCGTGTGTGTGTGTGTGTGTGTGTGTGTGTGTGTGTGTGTGTGTGTGTGTGAAAAGATTTCCTCACATCCTCCAGGATATTTCCGAAAATATTTTCCGAAAACCAGGCCAATGGTTTAGTTTTATTTTCCGAAAATTTGGCAGAAAAGAGAGAAATGGACTGGAAAGGGAGACATGCATCCCAAGGATGACATTCGTTACGGGAATCGAACCCAGACCCGCGGTGGCGGCGACGGCGGCAAGAAAGGACGGAGGGGAACTACGACGGTGGCATAAATCGAACTGCGACAACGACAATTTCAATACAAATCGTGTGAATGTCAGGCGTCGGCGGCGGCGTCCGTCCGCGCTCTCTTTCTCTCTTTCTCTCTTTCTCTCCTCTCTCTTTCTCTCTCGCTCTTAAGCTCGCTTCCTTTCACTCCCGTTCACTCTCTTGCTCTTTCCCTTTGTTTTCCTCTCTCTTCCTCTCTTCCCCTTTCTTTTCCTCTCTTCCTCTCTTTTCCCCTCCCTCTCTTTCCCTTTCTTTTCCTCTCTCTTCCTCTCTTCCCCCTCAATTTCTCTCTTCCTCTTTCTTCCTTTCCTCTCTCTCTCTCTCTCTCTCCCTCTCCTCTCTTTCCTCTCTCCCTCTCCTCTCTCCCTCTCCTCTCTCTCCCCCTCTCTCTTCCTCCCTCCCTCCCCCCACTCCCTCCCCTACTCCCGCCCGCTCGCTCTCCCTGACAAAAAAAAAAAAAAAAAAATTGTCAAGTTTAAGATATTGAAGAAAAATTTCGACTTCGAAGATGCAAATTCTATGAAGACTTTTTTTCTTCTTCTTCTTGCTCCTTCAAATGAAATGTATTTGTTATTCTGACCAAGAATGAAAAGAGAGAGGACGAGGAACGAAACGAAAGCCAAAACGACGAAGAAAAAAGGAAAAAAAAAATCAAGAAGGAGAAGGAGGAGGAGGGAGGAGGAGGAGGAGGAGGGAAGAGGAGGAGGAGGGAAGAGGTGCAATACAAGCTTCATGTTCCTGACGAGGGCCAAGACAAAAGGTAGAGGGGAGGGGAGAAGAGGGGAAGTTGAGGGGAAAAGAGGGGAGGTGAGGGGAAGGCAGGGGATGAATGATGTTAAGAGGGCAAGATAGTAAAGAGGGGAAACGAAGCCAAAAAAAGAGAGAGAGAGAGAGAGAGAGAGAGAGAGAGGACCCCTGGAAGGAAATAGCGCTGGTGAGTCGAGACCGTAATTTGTGGACACAGAAGTATAAGAATGGAGGGGACTGTAAGAGACCATAAGGCCTACACTAGGCAGTTCCATGTCCATGACCACCTGTCATCCCCATCCATAAAGTTGTCTGACATTTTCTTAAAACAACCGATAGTTTCAGCGCTCACTAAATGGTTACTAGGAGTAGTAGGAAGGAGAGGAGGAGTGAGGAGGAGGAAGAGGAGGAGGGAAGGCTAGGGGAGGAGGAGGAGGGAAGAGGAGGTGGAGGACGGGAAAGAGAAGTTCATGAAGAAAGCGGAGGTGAAGAAGTGTTGGTGGTGGTGGAGGGAGAGGAGAATTGAGGGAGATAGGAGGAGAAGCTTGCATTGACTCTCGTGTGCGTCGTGTTTCCAGAAGAGATTTCAGAAAAATTGGAATTTCGGATAACGGAGAATTTCGGAGGTGGAAAATTACGGATAACGGAGAATTTCAGAAAAATTAGAATTTCGGATCACTGAGAATTTCGGAGAACAGAGAATTTCGGATAATGGAAAATTACGGATAACTGAAAAATCGGATAACGTATAATTTCGAATAATTAAGAATTTCGGATAACGGAGAACTTGGGATAATTGAGAATTCCTGATAACAGATTTTCGGATAACGGAAAATGTCGGATAATGGAAAATGGCGGATAAATGAGGATTTCGGATAATGGAAAAAAATTATAACGAAAAATTTCGGATAACCGAGAATTTTCGGATAACTGAGAATTTCGGATTGTAGGAAAGACGAGTGTCGCTGGTAAAGGAGGCGTGTTGGCATGAAATAGAGGTCGCCTCGTTACAAATGAAGTAGTTTAGTTGTGCCAACACAGAGTAATTGTTGACTTTCTGAATAATCGCTCTTCTGTCAATGGGTGAAAAATAATCCTTGGCAAAGTTCTCAACGCTCTTTAATATTTCTTCTGTGTTAAGTTGCCATTTCCTTCTTCTTGTTTTTCTTATTATTACTCTCCTCTTCTTCTATATCTTCTCTTTTTTCGTCTTCTTCTAGTTGTTCTTCTAGTTCTAGTTCTTCTAGTTCTAGTTCTTCTAGTTCGTCTTCGAGTTGTTCTTCTAATTCTTCTTCTAGTTCTTCTTCGAGTTGTTCTTCTTTTAGTTCCTGTCCTTCTAGTTCTTTTCCTTTAGTTCTTTTCCTTCTAGTTCTCCTTCAAGTTCTTCTTCTAGTTCTTTTAGTTCTTCTAGTTCTACTTCTACTTCTAGTTCTTCTACTTCTAGTTCCTCTACTTCTACTTTTACTTCTAGGTCTTCTTGTTCTACTAGTTCTTCTTCTTCTTCTTCTTCTTCGTCGTCGTTGTCTTCCTCTTCTTCTTCTTTCTCTTCTCCTCCTTCTCCTCCTCCTTTTATTTTGTTTCTACATACATACATATACCAAGGCTTTTTCCCCCTTCCAAGGGAGGTAGCCACAAAGGGAAAGGCATAAAAACACTCCCACCCATTTCATCCCTAAATACACTCCACACCCCTCCCACCCTTCCTCTCATCTGAGCACCATCTGGATGACGGGTCATCCCTGAACCCTGCCCACCGCCCTGGGTCAGAAGCAGTGTCGCAAGACACAGTACATCCACAGCAAGGCCGCTTCATTTAATCGGCGACCCCCCCTCTCCGTCCCCCTTTGCATATAAAGGGAGGACGGGCTGCGTCAAAATTTACTCACACATACTACCCCCCCACCCCCCCGCCCATTCCTCCTCATGCAGTCACAACATCATCCATATACAACCATTCTCCACTCACCTCTGTCTTCCGTCCTCTCCCTTCCTTCCTCAACAGACATTCCCCTCTTCCCCAAAGCCCCCTTCACCCCATCCATCCACCTCATCCTAGGACGTCCCCTCATGTTCACTCCCTCCACATCTGCCTTCCATACCTCTTTTACTAGTCTTTCTTCACTCATTCTTTCCATGTGTCCAAACCATCCTAATATTCTTTCATCAACCCTCTCTCCCAAATCCTTTTTCACCCCTGTTCTCCTCCTCACCTCCTCATTTCTCACTCTATCTAGCCTAGTAACCCCCACCATACTTCTCAGACACCTCATCTCAAACACATTCAAACTCCTTCTCTCTTCTTCTCTTATGTTCCACGTTTCTGCCCCATACAGTGCTGTTGGCACAATCACTCCTTCATACAGTCTCCTCTTCGCATCCATTCCTAAATGTCTATTTCTCATTACACTCTTTAAACCACCAAGGCATTTACTCGCTTCTCTCAATCTACATTCTAACCTCCACCTTCACTCCACCTTTTCCTGCTACACTTGCACCCAAGTATCTAAAACTATCCATTTTGTTTCTAGTTCTTCTATAATCTATATTAGGTAGTGTCCTGAGGGGAGGTCGTATTTGGTTCCTCGTGTTGTTTGTTTTGAGAGAGGGTGAGCTCACTATTGCATCAGGGTAAGTTGCTTGTTGGCTACATTGAGTCGGGGTTGGCTGGGGGAGGGGAAGGAGAGGAGAAAGAGAGCAAAATTGTGTGAAAAATGTGAAAACGAGAAACTGGGGGAGCGGGGGGAGGAGAAAGAGAGCACAATGAAGAGAGGAGAAAGAGCACAATGAAGAGAGGAGAAAGAGATCAAAGTTGTGTGAGAAGTGTTTAAACGAGAAACCGGGGTTGGGAGTGGGGGGGGGGGTCAGGGTTGGCGGGGGGAGGAAGAGAGGAGGAAGAGAGCAAAATTGTGAGAGAAGTGTTAAAACGAGAAACCGGGGGAGGGGGTGGGGGGTCGGGTGAAGAGAGGAGAAAGAGAGCAAAATTGTGTGAGAAATGTTAAAGCGAGAAACCGTGGGTGGGGGTCGGGGTTGGCTGGGGGGAAAGAGAGCACAATGAAGAGAGGAGAAAGAGAGCAAAATTGTGTGAGAAATGTAAAAACGAGAAACCGGGGAAAGAGAGTAGAAAGAGAGCAACATTGTGTGAGAGGAGTTAAAACAAGAAACCGGGGTGAGGGGGTGGGGGTTTGTGGGGTGAGGGAGATTATTATTATTATCATTATTATTATTATTATTATTATTATTTTTTTTTTTTTTTTTTTTTTTTTTTTTTTAATTGGGAGTGAAACGTCACTCCCACGGGCTTTGTAAAGAGAACAAAATTGTGTAAGAAATGTTAAAACGAGAAATCGGAGATAGGGGGCAGACGGAAAATTGTGATTATTGAAGATCGAGGGAACTGTACAAGGAGGGACCGACATTTCTCGATGAAAAGATTAAATTAGATTTAGGGATTAGATAAAGGGGTGATGGCTAATTTGCAAAATTAGGTATACGAGGGTGTGAGTAATTTCGGTGAAGGAGAGAGAGAGAGAGAGAGAGAGAGAGAGAGAGAGAGAGAGAGAGAGAAAAGGAACACTTAAGAGCAGCGGGAGGGCGGCGGTACGAAGATGCGAGAGAGGAGGAGGAAGAGGAGGAGGAGGAGGAAGAGGAGACACAGCTAAGAAGATATGAAGGGAGAAAGGAAGAGGAGGAATAGGAGAAGGAGGAGGATATGGAGGAGGAGAGTAATGAGGGAGGAGGTGGAGGAGGAGGAGAGTAATGAGGGAGGAGGTGGAGGAGGAGGAGAGTAATGAGGGAGGAGGTGGAGGAGGAGGAGAGTAATGAGGGAGGAGGAGGAGACGCAGTTAAGAAGATACGAAGTAAGAAGAGGAGGGGAGAGGAGGAGTCGCAGTTAAGAAGATATGAAAGGGAAAGGAAGAGGAGGACAATGAAGGAGGAGGAGGAGACGCAGTTAAGAAGATACGAAGGAAGAAGAGGAGGAGGAGGAGGAGTCAAAATTAAGAAGATATGAATGGGAAAGGAAATGGAGGAGGAGGAGGAGGAGGAGAGGGAGACGTGTTCAAGAAGATAGGAGGGGGAAAGGAAGAGGAGGAGAATTAGGGAGGAGGAGGTGGAGACGTGTTCAAGAAGATACGAAGGGGAAAGGAAGAGGAGGAGGAGGAGGAGACGTGGTCAAGATGATACGCAGGGGAAAGAAAGAGGAGGAGGAGGAAGAGGAGGAGGAGGAGGAGGAGACGTGGTCGAGAAGTGGAAAAGCCTGAGAGGAAATGGAGAGACGAATAGATTCGGAGAAGAAAGAGGAGTAAGAAGAAGAGGAGGAGGAGGAGGAGGAAGAGGAAGGAGTAAGAAGAAGAGGAGGAGGAGGAGGAGGAAGAGGAAGGAGTAAGAAGAAGAGGAGGAGGAGGAAGAAAGCCAGAGTCCCCGAATGCAGAGAATAAGATGTAGGCGCAAGTCCGCCGCCGCCACCTCTCGAACAATTGGAGATTGATTCGATTATGAGGTTGTTGAGGGTCTCAGAAAGCTCCTCCTGCTGCCGCTGCTGCTACAGCTGCTCGCTCCTGCTGCCACTGCTACATCTGCTCCTGCTGCTCCTGATACAGCTTTTCCTGCTTCTGCTGCTACAGCTGCTGCTC
>NC_134791.1:4096152-4101152 GCF_046742065.1 Oratosquilla oratoria | reverse complement strand
AAGGAGACAGGAAGTGTGGAGGTGATGGAGGAAGAGGAAGAGGGAGAGATTGAGGAGGAAGAGCGAGAAAAGGAGAAAGGAAAGGTGGAGGTGATGGAGGGATGGAGGAAGAGGAGGAGGGAGAGATTAAGGAGGAAGAGCGAGAAAAATAGACAGGAAGATTGGAGGTGATTGAGGGAGAGATTAAGGAGGAAGAGCGAGAAAAGGAGACAAGAAGTGTGGAGGTGATGGAGGAAGAGGAAAATAGGTCTTTGAGAAAATATACGAGAATATGGAGGAGAGAAAATGGAGGAAGAGAGAGCGTGAGAGATTCAGGAGGAAGTATTAAGAAAGGAGAAAAGAAGTTTGTGGGTGATGGAGGAAGAGGAGGAGTAGGTGATGGAGAAGGTGCAAGAGGAGGAGGAGGAGGAGAGAGGTCGCAATAAAGCCTGGAAAGCCTAACGAAGGAGGAGCTGGAATCCTAAGGTGGAGGGAAGGAAGGAAGGAAGGAAATCGAAGAGGAGGTCTTAGACCTAAGGAGAAGGTCAAGTACCCCGGAAGACCAGGTAAGGTCAGGTCGGACCGGGTTAGGTCAGAGAGAAGAGATCAGGTCACAGGAAGTGTGTTGCAAATAAACCAAAGGGAGCATCCAGGTCAGGTTAGGTCAGGTCGGACCTGGTTAGGTCAGAAAGAGAAGCCCAGGTCACAGGAAGTGTGTTGCGAATAAATCAAAGGGAGCAACCAGGTCAGGGCAGGTCGGACCGGGTTAGGTCAGAGAGAGGAGACCAGGTCACAGGAAGTGTATTGCAAATAAACCAAAGGGAGCAACCAGCTCAGGTCAGGTCGGAGACCAGGTCACAGTAAGTATCCTGTAAGTAAACCAAAGCGGGGGGGGGGGGGAAGACGGAATCGGGGAGGGAAGGTATTCGGGGCAATTGGTGTATGCGCGTGGGGGGAATGGGGGGAAGTGGGGGGAGTTAGAAGATTAGTTGTGAACAAAGGAGGAACGGACGCGCGACCGTGACAAGAGGGGGGAACAAATGAAGTGATTACTTTTCAGATTGGAGATTAATGAGCACAGAGTTCTTTGGGGAAAAATATGAATAGTTTTGAAGAAAAGACAGCAAGAGAGAGAGGGGGGGAGAGAGCGAGGCACACACACATACACACACACACGCACACACACACACACACACACACACACACACACACACACACACACAAACACATACGAGGTCTGAGCTCTCTTCTGGAAGGGAAATAGCTGTCGATCACGAACCCATCACGTGATCCAAAGACCATGGTGAATATCTTTCACGCACACACACACACACACACACACACACACACACACACACACACACACACACACACACTCGATGGCGCGGTTGGTAGAATTCCCGGCTGTCACTACGGTGGTCCGGGTTCGAATCCCGCCCAGGGCAGAAATAATTTCCGCGTCGCTGCGCTGCGAGTCCTTACTCCCGGGAGAGAAATAGTTGTCGATCACGAGTCCAACACGTGATCCAAGACCATGGTGAATCACATACACACACACACACACACACACACACACACACACACACACACACACACACACACACACACACACAGAATGAACACAACAGCATTCTCTTGAACAAGATTAACCCTTCCAGGCCGCTTGTCTGTTCAATGTATTTTATTCAGGCTAAAGGTACCAAACGATTTTATTCACCAAATTCAGGAACGAAAGTCCTCCTGATTGGTCGAGAGTCCACATTATCCTAAACCTTTGCACGCGCGTGCACAACTGAGTGAAGAAGGATTTATCTGCATGCGCGTGCGTGCGTGCGTGTGTTCGCGCGCACAGCTGAGAAGGCTAATTAATTATCTATATTTAATAATATTAGATGTTTGCTTTGTCGTCTATGAGAATGTTTGGGATGTGATCAAAATGTCATGAGCCGAGCAAATACTGACGGGGGAGATGATGAATTATAACGAGTGTTTGACAGAAGAGTGGATGAGGGGCTTCGCCTCTGCGACGGCGTGATGGACGGGAGGAGGAAGAGGAGGAGGAAGATGAGGAGGAGCAGGAGGAAGAGGAGGAGTAGCAGGAGAAGGAGCAGGAGGAGGAGAAGGAGCAAGAGGAAGAGGAGGAAGAGTAGGAGGAGGAGGAAGAGTAGGAGGAGGAGGAAGAGTAGGAGGAGGAGGAAGAGGGGGAAGAGAAAGAGTAGGAGGAGGAGGAAGAGGGGGAAGAGAAAGAGTAGGAGGAGGAGGAAGAGGGGGAAGAGAAAGAAGAGGAGGAGAAGGAGCAAGAGGAGGAGGAGAAGGAGCAGGAGGAAGAGAAAGAGGAGGAGGAAGAGGAAGAGGAGGAAGGTTATGTAGATGAGACCTCGACTGTGATATGTGCCCATATATGGCACATCGTGGTAAATCCCCTGTGAAGGAGCTTACACCTGTGGGAGCTTAACCTCTTCTGTCACTTCGAAGCGTCTCTGTAGTGACGAGGCGAGTTCGAGACCCAACGCGCAGGTGCCGAAAGACTGAGGTCATCTGAGGCTTTCTTCACACGTATCGACCTTTCGCCGTGCGCCGTCCACGACGCGACGTCGTGCTCTCAAATAACCATGGTGTCTATGGACGCTTTGACAGCTCACGGCCCATGGTTATTTGATAGCACGACGTCGTGTCGTGGACGGCGCACGGCGAAAAGTCGATCCGTGCTAAAGGAGTTTGAGTGTTCGGCCTCTTGGCCTGGTCGGTCGGGTCGACATCGGTTCGTGGTGGTGAGGAACACACGCCAGGAGGCGCTGAGTAGCTGCGACCGAAATCGTCACCTTCGCATCCATGCACGAGATGTCAAGCAGTTACTGCAACTGGGAATCTGAGTGGAGTGCGGGACTCGAACCTGGGCCAAGGAGGATGTGAGAACTGCACGCTTCCGACTTCGCCACCACCGTACAATAGCTTCAAGAGAGATTTTCACTTGATCTCTCTCTTCCTCTCTCCCCTCTCTCTATCTATCTTCTCTCTCTCTATCTTCTCACTTTATCTCTTCTCTCTCTCTTCTCTCTTCTATCTTCTCTCTCTCTTCGCTCTCTTCTCTCCCCCCTCTCTCTCTCTCTCTCTCTTTCTCTTTCTCTCTCTTTCTCTCCAGAAATCCCATTAATTTTGAGCTTTTAAGTACTGTATGGATTGAATGACTGTCGGGGAGGGCGAGGGAAGGCGATACTGAAACTCGATTCTCAGCGATAAACCAAGACAAAGAGAGAGAGAGAGAGAGAGAGAGAGAGAATATGTAGCGTGGATCGCCTCCGTGGACCGGATCCTCCCCCACCCCCCTCTCTCCTCCCTTCCCCTCCTCGTGAGTTCGGTCATCTCTTGGAAAGGAGTTTAGGTCGTGGACAGGATTGAAGATGGATCGTGGCAGGCCGCTTCCGAGTTTTCCAGAGTTGGGTGCTGGAAAGGGGGGATGGGGAGCGGGGGAGGATAGAAAAAGGAAAACGAGAGTAGTACTAACGGATTTTGCCCCCCCACTCTCCTCTCTCTCTCTCTCTCTCTCTCTCTCTCTCTCTCTCTCTCTCTCTCTCTCTCTCTCTCTCTCTCTCTCTCTTTGTAAGCAGATGTTCTGCATGACCCGACGCCAGAAGTTGTCGAGTCCGGTGAAGGCGAAGAAAAAAGAAAAAAAGAAAAAAAAAGAGCAGTTGTGTTTGACCTACACAAAGAGAAGACTTTCTCGGAAGTTGTCGAGTGGTGGTTGTAGACGTAGTGGTAGGGATGATGGTAGGAATTATTCTGGGGATGTTGGTGCTGGTGCTGGAAGTAGGGGTGACGACGGTGGTAATGGTAGGGCTGATGGTGAAAGTTGGTGGTGATTATGGTGGTGGTAGGGGTAATGGTAGGGATGGTAGTAGGGATGATTGGTGGTGGTGGTATTGAAAATAGGGGTGATAATGCTGGTGGTAGGGGTGATAGGAGGAATGATGGTGGGGTTGGTAGGGGTGATAAGGGTGGTGGTGGTAGGAGTGATGGTGTTGTTGGTAGGGGTGATGATGGTGGTATTGAAAATAGGGGTGATAATGCTGGTGGTAGGGGTGATAGGAGTGATGGGGTTGGTAGGGGTGATAAGGTTGGTGGTAGGGGTGATGGTGTTGTTGGTAGGGGTGATGATGGTGGTGGTGGTGGTATTGATGGAATTAATTTTCTCCATATTTTCATTATGAGTAATATCGCTATTAATATGAATATAATCTGTTGGTGGTATTGTTATTATTGTTGTCATTGTGATTCGTAAGTCGTGTTTCAAGACTTTATCCCGACGCGACGTCGGGCCGTCGCAACCCTTCTTCTATTCTCGCCAAGGTTCTCCGGTGAAGTGTGGTGAGTTGAATGAGGCTGGGTGGTGATCTTGAGGTCTTTGACGCTGATGCCAGCTGAGGAGACTGTGGAGCCTAATTCTTGCCCCGCATATCCTTCCACACTCCACGCAAGTCAGCTTTAGATCAGTGGATAAATTCTCTTGTTAAGTCCTCCTCCTTCTTCTTCTTCTCCTCCTCCTCCTCCTCCTCCTCCTCCTCCTCTTCCTCCTCCTCCTCCTCCTCTGGTCATCCCGTGCTTGGTTGCGAAAAGTCTCAAGATGTTTGACCCTTTGTGAGCACTTTGCAAGCCATAAAGCGCATTTGGAAGCTGCTGCTTCTGCTGCTTCTCCTGCTGCTTCTGCCGCACTTGTTGCGGTGGCCCGCGGCAGCCAGCTGAGGCTGCGGCGGGGGAGGGGAGAGGGGATGCTATTTCTCGTCAGCAAGTCGCTCCTGTCAAAGAGTTTGTGTCATTCTCGTCGATTGGGAAGGGCCCATCTTGGGGGAAGGGCCCATCTATTTTTTTTTTTTTTTTTTTTTTTTTTTTTTAAAGCTTTGCAGGGGAAGGCTTCGAACCCTGAGGAGTCTTCCTGAAGACGCCAGGTCCTCCCGAAGCAAAAAGTAGCTGAGGATCCTTCTCCTTCTCTTCCTACTCCTCTTCTTCCTCCTCTTCCTCCTCCT
>NC_134791.1:4088652-4091152 GCF_046742065.1 Oratosquilla oratoria | reverse complement strand
CCTCTTCCTCCTCCCCTTCTTCCTCTTCCTACTCCTGTTCCTTCACCTCATCCTACTCCACTTCTTCTTCCTCCCTCCTCCTCCTCCTCCATCACCACGCCCGTTCTCCCCACAAGTGACACTTGGCCCCGCCTCCCTCTCCCTCTCCCTCCCACGTCTCCTATTGGTGATCTATTGGCGGGACTCGGCGGCCAATCAGGAAGCAGCGCGACATGACGTAATCGGCAGAGACACCAATCGGGGAGGAGGAGACAAGCAATTCGCATTTTTTTTTTTTTTCATTTTCTTCTTTTCCTTCTTTCTCTTCTAAGTTTATTTATTTATGTTTTATTTATTTATTCGTTTTTTGGGTGTTTGTGATTCGCTGAGGTTCTGTCTGTGTCAGGATAGTGATGGAGCGTTGGAAGCCTAATTGCAGTCAGAATATTGACCGATTTATTGATGTATTGATGAGAACGCCATGCGCACACGCATATACGTACATACACACAGATTATGTACACATACATTTTACACACACATCACGAGCATAGCTCCCCTTCCCGTAAGATACAACTAGGTAAATACTAGGTACACACACACACACACACACACACACACACACACACACACACACACACACACACACACACACACACACACACACACACACACACACACACACACACACAGACTCGATGGCACATTGGTAGAGTTTCCGGCAGCCACTACGGCGGTCCGGGTTCGAATCCAGCCCAGCCCAGGGCTGAAATGATTATAGCATCGCTGCGCTGTGAGTCGTTACTCCAACTTTTGTGGGCGGTGAGTTGTGTGTGTGCGTGTAAGGTCATAGTATTACCCATACATTGGTCATATATGAGCTCTGCGCTCTCATTCGGGAAGGTAATAGCTGTCGATCACGAGTCCAACACGTGATCCAAGACCATGGTGAATCACACGTGCACACACACACACACACACACACACACACACACACACACACACACACACACACACACACACTTTCTTTGGATATTATTTTTGTTTTGTAATCTCTGTCTCTCCTCTCTCTCTCTCTCTCTCTCTCTCTCTCTCTCTCTCTCTCTCTCTCTCTCTCTCTCTCTCTCTCTTTCACTCACTAAGTGTGTGTGTGTGTAAAATGTATCCAATGTCCATAATATATTGCAAAATGCACTTTAGTGTCGATGAAATATCGAGTCAGATTGACCAATGGTCGATTAGTTTTATAACAAACTGGGGACATTTCTATCTCGTTCTCCCTCTCTCTCTCTCTATCTCTCTCGCCCTCTCTATATCTTTCTCCCTTCCTCTCCCCCTCCCCCTCTCTCTCTTCCACTCTCCCCTCCCCCTCTCCCCCTCTCCCTTCCCCTCTCCTCTCCCTTCCCCTCTCTCTCCTCTCCCTTCCCCTCTCTCTCCTCTCTCTCTCCCTCTCCTTCTCCCTCTCCTTCTCCCCTGTATCATTCTCTCCCTCCCTCCCTCAATCTCTCTGTCTCCCTCTCTTCCCCTCCCCCTCTCCTTCCCTCTCTCCTTCTCTCCCCCTCCCCCTCTCCTTCCCTCTCCCCCTCTCCCGCCTCCCTCTGTCTCCCTCCCCCTCTCTCTCTCTCTCCCCCTCTCTCTCCCCCCTCTCTCTCCCCCTCTGTCTCCCTCCCCCTCTGTCTCCCTCCCCCTCTCTCTCCCTCCCCCTCTCTCTCTCCCTCTCTTTCCCTCCCTCCCTTTCTCTCCCTCTCTCTCCCCCCTCTCTCTTCTTCTCTCCTCTCTCTTCTTCTCTCCTCTCTCTCCTTCTCTCTCCCCCTCTCTCCTTCTCTCTCCCCTCTCTCCTCTCTCTCCTTCTCTCTCCCCCTCTCTCCTCCCTTTCTCTCCCCTCTTTCCCCCTCTCCCCCTCTCTCTCCCCTCTTTCCCCCTCTCTCTCCCTCCCTCCCTCCCTCCCTCCCTCCCTCTCTCCCTCTCTCTCCATATTAAGCCTGAGTTCTCGTTTCACGCTAACGCTGTCTCTGGGCTCTGCCATTGTGATGATGAATGATGCGACGAAGACGTTTGGTCCTTCTTCCCTTCGAGAACGGAAACTTCCGGAGAACGACAAACCCGAAGTCGGACTTCGTCTTGTGTGTCGTCACAGTCGCCGACGCCTTCCAGATGGTCTCCAGATGGTCGCAATGACCAGCTTTCGCGAGGTGTTCCATGTTCGAGAACCGAAGGGGAAAAAAAAGGGGAAAAAAAGGAGAAAAAAATCATATATTGGCTGGTGTCCATTTCAGTCGAATTAATGGAAAACAAAAATAACCCGGGCTGCTGACCTGGACGCTGAATTGAGCGCGAGACTACGGAAAGATCAGCAGCAGTAACGAAGGACGAGGAGGAGAAGGAGGAAGAGGAGGAGGAGGAGAAGGAGAAAGAGGAGGGGAGGAGGAGGAAGAGGAGGAGGAGGAGGAAGAGGAGGAGGAGGAGAAGGAGGAAGAGGAGGGGAGGAGGAGGAGAAGGAAGAGGAGGGGAAGGAGGAAGA
>NC_134791.1:4071152-4086152 GCF_046742065.1 Oratosquilla oratoria | reverse complement strand
TTCCCACATTCACTCCTCCCCCTTCACTCCCCCTTCATTCCTCCCCCCTGCACTTCTCACCCCCCCTTCGCTTCTCCCCTACCTTGTCTCCTGCCCTTTTCACTTCCCGTATGAACTCTTTTATGCCTTTCTTCCGCTTTCATCTCTCCCTCCTTCCCTCCTTCCAAATTCCCCTTTACTCCTTCATTTCTCCTCCCCCGCCCCTTCCCTCCTTCATTTCTCCTCCCCCTTCCCTTTCCTCCTTCATTTCTCCTCCCCCGCCCCTTTCTCTGCCTCGCTCCCTCCCTCTCTTCCTTAGCGCCCGCCTCCATGCATAATTCGCCTCCCACGCCCACGCCTACGCCCAAAGGGTCTCTTCGGGCACTCCTGCTTTAAAGGGTCTTCCCCCGTCGCCGTCGCCGCCTCTGAGGACCTTTGGCATTTTAGGTCCGCGTTTCCCGGTGCCAATCTCTCTCCTGGGAGCTTGGCACTGATGCTCCTGGGAGCTTGGCACTGATGCTCCTGGGAGCTTGGCACTGATGCTCCTGGGAGCTTGGTACTTATGCTCCTGGGAGCTTGCCGCTGATGCTCCTGGGAGCTTGGCACTGATGTTCCTGGGAGCTTGGCACTGATGCTCCTGGGAACTTGGCACTGATGCTCCTGGGAGCTTGACACTGATGCTCCTGGGAGCTTGATACTGATGCTCCTGGGAGCTTGATACTGATGCTCCTGGGAGCTTGGCACTGATGCTCCTGGGAGCTTGGCACTGATGCTCATGGAAGCTTGGCACTGACGCTCATGAAAGCTTGGCACTGATGCTCATGGGAGCTTGACACTGATGCTCGTGGGAGCTTGGCACTTATGCTCCTGGGAGCTTGGCACTTATGCTCCTGGGAGCTTGGCACTGATGCTCGTGGGAGCTTGGCACTGATGCTCCTGGGAGCTTGGCACTGATGCTCCTGGGAACTTGGCACTGATGCTCCTGGGAGCTTGACACTGATGCTCCTGGGAGCTTGGCACTGATGCTCCTGGGAAGGGTGACCAGATTTCCCAACCAGGAAGAAATACTAGATCACTGTTTCCCAACCCTGGGGACACGACCCCAAGTTGGGTCGGGTCGCCAAGCGTTTTTCCTGGGCTCGCCCAAAACACCACTAAATGATTTTTAAATTCATATTGCTGTAATAAAATTCAATGATGTTAACTTTATCTTTTTTAACTTTAACAATAGATTGGTGGGGTCGCGATCCTATCATGAGGATCATATTGGGGTCACCTAAAAAAAGAAAAAGAAAAAAAATGGGAAACATTGTGCTAGATAGAATCTAGAATTATGCTAGATTGGTAAAAATAGCGTTGAATCTTTTGTTCCTCCCGTTCGGCTTCTGTTATATATTTTTTTTTTGGTATAATACTATTTCTAAGGAGAATATGCTAGTTTTAGCATAATTATGCTAAATCTGGTCTCCCTTATGCTGAGGTTCCACCGGTGCTTGAGATGCTGTCACTGGTGGTGTTAGTGGTGGTGGTGGTAGTTGTGGTGGTGATAGTGGTAGTAGTGGAGGTGGTAGTTGTGGTGGTGATAGTGGTAGTGGTATGGTGATAGTTGTGGTGGTAGTGGTGATAGTAGTGGTGATGGTAGTCGTGGTGATAGTGGTGGTGGTGATAGTGGTAGTGGTGATAGTAGTGGTGGTGATTGTAGTCGTGGTGATAGTGATAGTGGTAGTGGTGGTGATAGTGATGGTGGTGATAGTGATAGTAGTGGTGGTGATTGTAGTCGTGGTGATAGTGATAGTGGTAGTGGTGGTGATAGTGATGGTGGTGATAGTGATAGTAGTAGTGGTGATAGTGGTGGTGGTAGTTGTGGTGGTGGTGATGGTGGTAGTGGTGATAGTAGTGGTGATGGTAGTCGTGGTGATAGTGGTGGAGATAGTGGTAGTTGTGGTGATAGTTGTAGTGGTGGTGATAGTGATAGTAGTGGTGGTGGAGCTGGTGAAAATTCGCCACTCGTGTTCGTGGTGCTCAAGATGATGGAGTAGCTTGTGGTGATATTGGTGGTTGTGGTGATAGTGATGGTTGTGTATGCGATGTGTAGTATTATACACCGGAGATGCGAAATAATTCCCCTTACACCAATGATGATAATAGTAATAACAAAAATAATGATAAGGATGATAATGCTAATAAAAATAGTAACAATAAAAGTAGTAATTATAATAGAAATAGTAGTAATAATAGAAAAAATGTAAAAATTATAATAGTAAAAATGGTTAAAATAGTAAAAATAAATCTGTACACCTAAATTTTTATAGTACAAGATAAGAGTAAATTAGCACACACACACACACACACACACACACACACACACACACACACACTCACACTCACACTCACACTCACACTCACACTCACTCACTCTGGTTAGAGCTCTGGCCTGCCACTACGGAGGTCCGGGTTCGACCCTCGCCCGGGGCTGAAATAATATCAGTATCGCAGCGCTGAGGGGTGTTACTCCAACTCTCGTGGGCGGGGAGTTGGGTGTGTGTGTGTGTGCAAGGTCATAGCATTACCCATAGATCGGACCTACGAGCTCTGAGCTCTCTTCCAGGAGGGAAATAGCTGTCGATCACGAGTCCAACACGTGATCCAAAGACCAAGTGAATACACACGTGTGTTTGTGTGTGCGTGCGTGCGTCCAAATGTACTATGGACAGGAACATTAATATTGTGTATATTTCTGAGAGTTTCTCGTTGGTTTGTTTTGGTGCATGGCAAGCACCGTGGGCACGATAAGTTCATTAAGCAAAACATTCGTTAATGAAGTTGCCAATGGAAGGAGACCTCCTCCTTCCTCCTCCTCCTCTTCCTCCTCCTCTTCCTCCTCCTCTTCCTCCTCCTCTTCCTCCTCCTCCTCCTCTTCCTCCTCCTCCTCCTCTTCCTCCTCCTCTTCCTCCTCCTCTTCCTCCTCCTCTTCCTCCTCCTCCTCCTCCTCCTCTTTCTTCTCTTCCTCCTCTTCTCCTCTTTCTTCTCCTCTTCCTCCTCTTCCTCCTCCTCATCTTATTTTTCCTCCTCCTTCTCCCTCTTTCTCCTCTTTCTTCTCTTCCTCCTTCTCCTCTTCCTCCTCCTCTCCCTCCTTCTCCTCTCCCTCCTTCACCTCTCTCTCCTCCTCTTCCTCCTTTTCCCTCCTCTTCCTTCCTCTTCCTTCCTCCTCTTTCTCTTTTTCCCCCTGTTTCTCCTCCTCCTCTTCCTCCTCTTCCGCCTCTTCCTACTCTTCTTCCTCATCTTCCTCCTACCAACGTGATGCCTCAGTCTTAGACAGTTACTTTTAATCTTAAGGTTTGTAATGCGGGGCATGCATGAGAGTAGTGTGTACTGAGAATACCTAACAGCTGTGCTTGGTAGTAGTAGTAGTAGTAGTAGTAGTAGTAGTAGTAATAGTAGTAATAGTAGTAGTAACAAGCAGCAGATGCAGCATTAGTAGTAGTAGTAGTAGTAGTAATAGTAGTAGTAACAAGCAGCAGCAGCAGTAGTAGTAGTAGTAGTGGTAGTAACAGAAGCAGTAGTAGTAATAGTAGCGTTACTTCCTCCTTAGGGTAATAGTTTTATTATATTTCGTTTTCCACTCCCCCCTCCGCCCCTCCACCCCCTCCACCGTGTCTTTCATTCCCCCTTGCAGCAGCAGCTGCCTAGCCGCTGCTGCCGCAAGTGCAGCTATTACTCGAGCAGCGCCTGCAGTTGCATTGCTTATCTCGGCTGCATTTATTAGCGTTGCAGCTGTCGGAGCTGCGTTCGAGCACCTCCTCCTCTTCTACAGCTGGTGCCGGGCCCGTTGGGGTGCCCTGCAGTCAAGTCTTGCAGCTTGTGTAATAATAATAATGATAATAATAATAATAATAATAATTAATAATAATGAAAACAAAAATAAAAAATAATAATGATAAAACTAATAATAATAATGAAACTACTACTACTAATAATAATGATGATAATGATGAAGATGATAAACGGTTTATTGAAAATATGGCAGCCGAAGGCTGAAAAATACACACATTAAGGTAAGAGGGATTAACATGGATGGTACATAATAAATGATTACCTATACATATTATGATACTGAAGTGAGCTATTGTTTCCCCGAACCGTAGATTTTCATTGATGTATAAGATCACTGTCACTCCTTATCGATTTTGCTACTAGTTCATCATAAAGAAAAACCGTAAGGAGTCAAAGTTATGATTATGAAGTGTCTTGTACAATTTAATTACTAAATAATACCAGAAGGTTATGTTGTGCTATGGGACGACTTCAAGCTGCAAGGGGAAGATTTAATGTCCTCCTGACAGTGATCCTGTGGCCGTTATGGTTGTGACCCTGTGTCGGTCGGTCGGTTAGAAATATTTATTCATAGTCACGTAGACTCGGAGAAGCTGTCCATTCTCTTAGGACGAGCCAAGACGGCGTTTCCGTCTCGGTCTTCCGTGATGATGTTTTAAGATCGGAGAGCTCCCCCAGCGCTCAGACGTGGTGCCACATCGGTATCAGGGTCAATTTGGTGGCCAGCAGATCCATGTCGGTGGGCGCGATTGTCTGGTAACCGCGTGGGTATTTCGGGTGTTCGTTCGAATCCTGGCCACGGCGGAAAGGTTAGGAAGGGTGATCACTCTGAGTCGGGGCCACCAACCGCTGGTGACCTCTGACCTGAGGTGACCTCAGCTTCCAGACATCATCACTTCAAGAGAGTCATACCGTGGAGAGACAGTTGCGGACCAATTGCAAGGTTGAAGTCCGGGCGAGTCCCAGCCCCGCATATAAAAATTAGTAAAAAAGTAGATAAAATAAATAAATGAATAAAATAAAAGATAATAAAATGAAAGATAATATAAAAAATAATAATATAAGAAATGATAAAAAATAATAACAAAAAATGATAATATAAAAATAATAATATGAAAAATAAAAATAAATATAAATAGAATAAATAAAATAGATAAAAGTAAATAAACCCTAAGTCTGTCCCAGTTAATCGAGGAGGAGGGGGAGGGAGGGAGGGAGGCAGGAAGGGAGAGGCAGAAAGGGAGAGGCAGAGGCAGGAAGGGTCGGCAGAGAGCGAGAGAGAGCCATGACCGGGAAGGGCGCGGAGGGCCTCGGGAGAGGAGGGATAGGGACCTCCACCTTCTTCAGCACAATGTCGTCCTTCACAGGATTCAGGTAAAAAAAAAAAAAAAAAAAAAAACACAACTTCGGTCAGGAAAGGGAAGGCATTGAGGTCAGACTTCGAAGGGAGTTCGTAGGAAGATGGAGTCTGCGAATGCGTGTAGGTATGGTGGAGGTCGGACGTGTTGGCGTATAACGAGCTGCTTGTTGGATAAGTAAGAGCGGTCATGCCCGCATCAAAGCGTTGGCTTGGAAGTAGACGAGACGAGACCAGGTTATAAATTGGTGCGGATTTGTGTCTTTGAGAGCTTCTCTTGGATTGGGTGTGCTAGCTCCTGGTGTCCAGTTTTTGGTGTTATGAGTAATAATGAACAATTATACACACACACACACAGCGGTCCGGGTTCGATTCCCGCCCTAGGCTGAAATAATTTTAATATCGCTGCGCTGTGAGTCGTTATTCCAACTCGTGGGCGGGGAGTTTGTGTGTGTGTGTGTGTGTGTGTGTGTGCGCGCATGTAAAGTCACAATATTACCCATAGATCGGTCATATATGAGCTCTGAGCTCTCTTACGGGAAGATAATAGCTGTCGGTCACGAGTCCAACACCTGATCCAAGACCATGGTGAATCACACACACACACACACACACACACACACACACACACACACACACACCTACACACACACACACACACACACACCTACACACACACACACCTACACACACACACACACACACACACACACACACACACACACACACACACACACACACACACACACACACACACACACACACACACACTCACTGCAAGAGACCTGGGGGTAACGGATTGATCGATTGATATATTATACTTGCACTCGATGCTGAACCACGAGCCGCGACAGCGACATCCGCCCAGTAACAAAAAACCGCAAGAACCGGCCGCGGCGGCGGCGGTGGTGATGGAAGGTTGAGTGGGTGTTGGAGATCGTGGCTGGTTTAGACAAGAACGGGTTTACCAACAGAGTAGTTAACGAATGGAATAAACTTAGTAATCATGTCGTGAGCGCTGAAACAAAGGGTTTTGAGAAGATTAGGTAAGTTTATGGATGGGGATGACAGGTGGTAATGGACATGGAACTGCCAAGTGTAGGCCTTATGGTCCCTTCCAGTCTCCACAATTCTTATGTTCTTATATACAACTCATTCCGCCCTCCAAGCGACGAAGATATTGCTAAATGTTGTCCAAATATGGAGATGTGTGTAACACTGAGGAAGACATTTTCCAACTCGTTGATATCAGAGTAGTTAACGAATGGAATTGACTCAGCAACCATGTAATGAGCGCTGAAATAATTGGTTGTTTTAAGAGAATATTAGATAAGTGTATGGATGGGGATGACAGGTGGTAAAGGACATGGAACTGCCCAGTGTAGGTCTTGTGGTCTCTTACAGTCTCCTCCATTCTTATGTACTTTAGTCTTCGGGTGAGTTCGTGGTTGTGCGAAGTCTCGACAACGTTGATGAAATCACGTTTGAGGTTGAAGGAGGAGATTTGGTGGGTGCTCCGGTAGTTGCCTCGGAGCCATCCGGTGGTCGAGGGGGAGGCTATGGTCCGGTAGTTAAAGTAATCCGGCTTCATCGTTAGCCCACAACATCCTTTATTTCGTAAAAGGGCTTCCTTCAGAATCCACAGGACTTGGGTTTGTTCCTACGGATTCTACAATACCTCGCCAGGAGCTTCCGCTTCCTTAAGTTCCCCCGTGCTGCAGCATGTCAGGAGATACCTCCACTTTGGAGATGATCTACCTAAATTTGATGTCAGTGGCGGTGTAGTGGTTTGAAGGAATGAGGACTTGACTGAAAAGACATTTTGACAACAAACGAATATTGCGTGAGGTTGTCAGCCTCGACAAATGTTATTGCACTGCAGTTGTGGTCAGGGAGAGAGTATAATTGAAAGAAGAAGAATTATGGCTTTAGTGAGATCACTCACTGACGGCGACAAAGATTAATCCTTGAGATCCATTGCACCGCGTAGATTTATGCCTCGTCAAATATAAGGTCATAAGAACATCATATTGGAGACTGCAAGAGACCATAAGGCCTACACTAAGCAGTTCTATGCCTATTACCACCTATCGCCTCCCATCCATAAAGTTATCTAACACTTTCTTAAAATAACCAATAGTTTCAGCACTCACTACATGGTTACTAAGTCTATTTCATTCGTTAACCACTATTGGTAAACCAGTTCTTTTCATTCTTCAATCTAAAATTGTCCAATTCATATTCATTATCGCGAGTCTTACCATGCTGTCTTAATATGATTACCTTGTCTACATCACCCTTGTTAAAGACCTTGACCCATTTGAATACCTCTATTAAATCACCTCGCACTCTTTCCAGAGAGTGTAAGTTAAGGTGCCCAGCCTGTCTTCGTAAAGGTTCTGAGCACATGTATCGCTGGCTGACCGGGTTAGGGCGCCGTTGCTTGCGGCGAAGGTCGAGGGGATGGCAGTTCGAATCCTGCCACCGGTGAAGTTGAACCAAGGGCATGGTTCGTTAAATTCCATGCTACAAAGTCTTCTGTGAGGGGCACCGTCGTAGCCTCCTGATAGAGGGAGTTTGTGACGTTAAACCATATTATCGTGTATCATTTTAGTCATTCTCTCTGTACTGATTCTAGTGAATTAATAGGGCGGAGACTATATACCGCATAGTCTAGGATGGGTCTAACCAACCCCAGATAGATTTTAATAACTACATCTGTACTTTTGTGTGCAACCGTCTTAGCAACAAATCCTAATGCCCTTTTAGCTCTATTCCTGGCACTAATGCACTGTTTCTTGGATTTAACTTCAGGATTCGTTAACTCTCCCAGGGGTCGAATGGTAGCAAACGGTATTCTTGAACGAAATTTCGGGGTCCCCGAAATCTTGTTAAGCAACTATGACCCTTGTTGCTTCTGAACACAAAGCTGTCAACTACCTTTTTGGGCTCTGGAAACTCGTTTAAGAATGCAGTTTTTTTTTTCATAATTTTTATTTTTATCATTTTATTTATTTCATTATTTGTTGTTTTTTGATTTATTTGTTTATTTATTTATTTGTTTGTTTGTTTAATTATTTATCTATTTTAATGCCTGACCACAGATTTAGACTTCAAAGCGCGTCTACATCCCAGCAGCTTCAGGACCGGCGAGGTACATGATGATGAGGGAGGGGGAGGATGGACTATCAAGGCGATATGTGCTTTTATGTATTACAGTGTAATACAGTACATTACATGTTTAAGGATTCGTACAGACGTGGTCGGCTAAACAGACTAAGAGGACACACCGGTACCTTGGTTGGGAATAATGTTAAAATGCAGATGGATATACGCTGGCTGATTTAACACACACGCGCACACACATACACACATACAGTACACGTAAACACACACACACATTACACGTAAACACACACACACATTACACGTAAACACACACACACATTACACGTAAACACACACACACATTACACGTAAACACACACACACATTACACGTAAACACACACACACATTACACGTAAACACACACACACATTACACGTAAACACACACATACATTACAAGTAAACACACACACACACAGTACACGTAAACGCACACACACACACACACACACACACACACACACACACACACACACACACACACACACACACACACACACACGCACACGCACACAGTTAGAGCTCTCACTAAATAGCTGTCGATCACGAGTCCAACACGTGATCCAAAAGACCAAGTGAAAGTGAAAGACCAAGTGAAAGTGAAAGTACACGTAAACACACACACACACACACACACAGTACACGTAAACACACACAGTACACGTAAACACACACACAATACACGTAAACACACACACACACGCGCGCACACACACACACACGCGCGCGCACACACACACACACACACACACACACACACACACACACACACACACACACACACACACACACACACACACACACACACACACACACACACAATGCACGTACACACACACACACACACACACACAATGCACGTACACACACACACACACAATGCACGTACACACACACACACACATACACACAAAACATTGCACGTACACACACATACACACAAACATTGCACGTACACACACACACACACACACACATACACACAAACATTGCACGTACACACACACACACACACACACACACACACACACACACACACACAAACAAACACTGCACGTACACACACACACACACACACACACACACACACACACACACACACACGCACGCACAGTCCACGTACACAAAGACACATTCGTACACAGTCTTTGCGGAGGCAAACGAACGAAGCGAGCCATCACACGCATAGCGAGCGGCATCTGCTTAAACACGGATAGACTGAAAGGCGAAGGCCGGCACCTGCACGCACCAAGTGGACAGACAAAGAAGGAATATCGAGGCCGGGGGGTGGGGGGCAGGGGGCAAGATTTTTTTTTTGGGGGGGGGACCCTGCGATGGATTATTATTATTATTATTATTTTGCTGGGGACCCTCCGGTGGATTTTTTTTTTTTTTTTTTTTGGGGGGGGGGACGTTTTTTTTTTTTTTTTTTTTTTTTTTTTTTAAAACCCCGCGATGGAACAACACGGGTGCTGCATGGGTGACCACGCCACTATGGACGCATTTTCACCTCCCCCCGCCCCTCCACCCGATCATTGAACCATGACGTGGTTTATCGATGAGGATGAGGATTAATTTCGAATTTGTTCAAATTAGATCAGAGTAGAGCTGCAGTGCAGTATTTCCCGTCGCCTTTGTTTTTCTTGTTCATCTTGTTCTGAACAGAACAACCCCCCTCCCCCCCTCCCCACATCCGCTCCAGGCTGGCTTTCCTTCCAGTTAATAGAATTAAGTTACCATTGCTTCTGGCAAGGAAATACACACCGTTCCTCGCTGTCTTGTCTTTTCTGATAATTCAGTATTGAACAAGCCATGTTTTTCCTGTGATTGTGTGTATGTACGTGGGTTGGCGTGTGTGTGTGTGTGCGTGTGCCAGGATGGATCGGCACCAGAGTGTAGCAGCGATATTGCCATTATTGTTGTCGCCCCTCTTTTTTCCTCTTCTTCTTCTTCTTCTTCAGGTTCTTCTGGTTCTTTCTTCTTCTTTTTGTGGGTTTTCTTCTTCTTCGTTTTCTTCTTCTTCTGTTTTTTCTTCCTCTTCTGGGACTTCTTCTTTTGGGTCTTCTTCTCCCTCTTCTTCTGGGTCTTCTTCGCCCCTGAGACCCTTTGTGTCTTGATGCACCGGCTCGTTGCCCCTCGACCCTGTTGCAGAGAAACATGGAAACGAAAATGAAGAAGCACTGAAGAATAATTTCCTATCCTTCGTCACTCCTCGTTCATCCCTTATACTCAGAGTCTTACTGAAGACGAAGACGACGACGAAGACGAAGACGACGACGACGACGACCCCATAGAACCACTTCTTCGGCTGGCCGTAACTCTTTCCAGACACTATGATTGACCTTGTTCCTGGAATTGATGTTATCCCTATTCTTGACCTTGTTCCTGGAATTGATGTTATCCTTATTCTTGACCTTGTTAGGTCACAGGAGCTGAACAGCCTCTCAGGTCATCACCTTTGCCCTATGTGTTCGAACATCCATCGGGATGGCAGCACCAGTCGCTAACAGCTGTTGGATACGAATCTAGGTCCAGTTGGTGCGACAAGAGCTCAAAACCAATGCGCTATAGCGGCATACACTGTTCAACTCGTACGCTTTTCCATGGAATAATTATAGTATTACAAGCTGTGTGTCTATAGGTGTGTGTGTGTGTGTGTACATTGCCTTCCGGGGGGACAAGAAAACCGACACCGTGCCTCCTGCGTGTCGTAAAAAGCTGCTAAACGTGGTAATGGGAACATACGAGAGATCTCCTCCTTTTCGTATGTTTCTTCCAAGTCTGGATTCTCTCTCTCTCTCTCTCTCTCTCTCTCTCTCTCTCTCTCTTCGCTCTTCGCTCTTTATAGGAGGATTTGAGGTGTTTTATGCAACTGTACAGTGTGTATATATGGAGGCAGTTAACTCCCCTCCCCTTTTCCCCCTTCTCCCCCTTCTCCCCTTCTCCCACTCTCCTCCCCCTTCTCCCCTTCTCCCCCCTTTTCCCCCTTCTCCCCCTTTTCTCCCCTTCTCCCCCTTTTCCCCCTTCTCCCCCTTTCCCCCCTTCTCCCCCTTTTCCCCCTTTTCCCCCTTCTCCCCTTCTCCCACTCTCCTCCCCCTTCTCCCCTTCTCCCACTCTCCTCCCCTTCTCCCCCTCCCCTTCTCCCCCTCCCCTTCTCCCCCTCCCCTTCTCCCCTTCTCCCCCTCCCCTTCTCCCCCTCCCCTTCTCCCCCTCCCCTTCTCCCCTCCCCTTCTCCCCTCCCCTTCTTCCCCTTCTCCCCCTCCCCTTCTCCCCTCCCCTTCTCTCCCCCTCCCCTTCTCCCCCTCCCCTTCTCCCTTCCTCCACTTCTCCCCTCCCCTTCTCCCCTTCTCCCCTTCTCCCCTTCTCCCCTCCCCTTCTCCCCTTCTCCCCTTCTCCTTCTCCCCTTCTCCTTCTCCCCTTCTCCCCCTCCCCTTCTCCCCCTTCCCTTTTCCCCCTCCCCTTTTCCTTCCCCCCTCCCCTTCTCTCCTCCCTTCCCCTTCTTCCTCTCCCCCTTCTCCCCTTCCCCTTCTCCCCCTCCCCTTCTCCCCCTCCTCCCCCCTCCCCCCCCCCCTCCCCTTCTCCCCCCTCCCCTTCTCCCACTCCCCCCTCCCCTTCTCCCCCTCCCCTTCCCTCTCCCTCCTCCCCCCTCCCCTTCTCCCCTTCACCTCCCTCTTCTCCCCTCCCCTTCTCCCCCTCCCCTTCTCCCCCTTCCCCTCTCCTCCTCCCCTTCTCCCCCTCCCCTTCTCCCCTTCTCCCCCACTCCCCCTCCCCTTCTCCCCCTCTCCTCCTCCCCTTCTCCCCCTCCCCTTCTCCCCCTCCCCTTCTCCCCCTCTTCTCCCCCTCTATTCTCCCCCTATTCTTCGCCCCCCTTCCCTTCTCCCCCTTCCCTTCTCCCCCTCCCCCTCTCCCTCCTTTGGCGAAGGGGGGCGGCGCCAACGCGGTGGAGGAGGAGGAGTCTGGCGTCGGCGACATTAATTAGCTCTGGTACGGAAGAGGTTAATGGAAAACAAGAGGTCTGCAGTCTTCGAGAAGAAGACGAAGAAGAAGAAAAAGAAGAGGACGAAGAAGAAGAAGAAGTGGACGAAGAAGAGGAAGAGGAAGAAGAAAAGGAAGAAGAGGAAGAGGAAAAAGAAAAGGAAGAAGAGGAAGAGGAAGAAGAAAAGGAAGAAGAGGAAGAGGAAAAAGAAAAGGAAGAAGAGGAAGAGGAAGAAAAGGAAGAAGAGGAGGAAGAGAACTTGCACCAGAGGCACATCCACTGATGGCCGGTCGGATGATGGACGGATGGATATTGTTTGAGAAGTACGAATAATAACATGAAGAGGAAATTGATGGATGGATGGATGGATAGATGGAAGAACTCAGACACCTGTCGACGCTGGAGGAATATAAATTGGTCCATTATTGAAAAGAGAATCGCCAGCGAGTCAGTAGGAACGTGAAGAAGAGGAGAAAGGTGTAAAAAGAGAGAGAGAGAGAGAAAGAGAGAGAGAGGAAGAGGAAGGAGAGGCGCTGCCTGCCGACCCTCTTTTTTTTTTTTTTTTTGTCCAATTTCCGGGACTGTGATGATGCAATTTTTCTTTTTCTTTATTTTCTTTTCTTTCTGTTTTGTTTTGTTTTGTACCTTTTCATGTGGTCAGGAATTGTTCCTGCCTCTCTTTTTTCACTCCTTCATGAAAATGTATAAAGCCCTCGCATTCAAACACACGCGTCGCTATTGTGTACACATGTACACATGTCTACGCATACAAACGTACACATACATAAACGCGTACTTGCATGCTTAAACGTACGCATGCACACGTACGCATGCACTGTTTGTATGCGTGTGTGTGATTCACCAATGCTTTTGGATCATGTGTTGGACTCGTGAGCGATAGCTATTTCCCTCCCGGAAGAGACCTCGAAGCTCATATATGACCGATCTATGGGTAATGCTGTGACCTTACACGTACACACACACACACCTAACTCTCCGACCACAAGAGTTGGAGTAACGACTCGCAGCTCAGCAATTCTGAAATCATTTCAGCTCTGGGCAGGATTCGAATCCGGACCGCCGTAGTGACAGTCTGAGACTCTACCAACCGCGCCACCGAGTCGTGTATGTGTGTGTGTGCGTGCGTGCGTGCACGCACGCACGCACGCACGCACGCACACACGTACGCTTGGAGATTGGGTCACAGCAATTTTACGTGTCCATATTTCTCGGCGGTGCCCATAAAGCAGTTGGGACCAAAGACAGCTACCTGCAGTGGTGGTGGTGGTGGTGGTAGTGGTGGTGGTGGTGGTGGTGGTGGTTGTGGTTGTGGTTGTGGTTGTAGTGGTGATGGTGGTGGTGGGGGTAATTGTGGTGGTGGTTGTGGTGATGGTTGTGGTGATGGTGGGGGTAATTGTGGTGGAGGAGGTGGTGGTGGTGGTGGAGGAGGTGGTGGTGATGGTGATGGTGGAGGACCTTCCTGCAAGACGTAGAGGCGTCACCACACTGCACTTTTTCCTCCAACCTCCGATTAATCGGCAGTACCGACCACCTCCAGCACTTTTTCCGCCGTGAAATCTCTATGGGAAACTATTTTGTTTTATCAACAAATAATACATAGAATGTCATTTGATGTGCTGGAGCAAAATCATCTTCCTCCAGCATATCAGAATTCTCCCCGAAAACTGCGGCCTGGAGATTTGCTTCAACAATCGGAGGAAAATTAGCCCAGTGTGATAGCCTTAAGTTAGCCTCCCACATGCGTTCATAGACTCATTGACAGCCTCACCTTGGATATGCAGCCCCGATGGGCTGTCACTCGGTGGCAGGATTGTATTTCCTTTCACCTTTTTACAAAAGAACCGACAACCGGCGACTGATCTCATCTTCGTATTGTACAAAGTTTCTTCCCAGAGAGACGAAGGACCGTTGCCGCTCACTTTGGGGCAGCGGATTCCCGGTCATCGAAACTCGAAAATATCGGTGGTATTCTTAAAAAAATCTTTCCTTATAGAAATCCTTGGAAGGGAAAGATTTATAAATAAGGAAAGATTTTTTTAAGAATACCACAGTAAGACCCTTATAGTGGTATTCTTAAAAAATTCTTTCCTTACATAAATCTTTCCCTTCCAAGGATTTATATAAGATTTATATAAAAAAAAATTAAATACCACCGTAATTCTTCATTAACTATTATGAGCAGTAGTACTATTTGTTAGTTTTTTATCCATTATTAATATCAGGACTATTACTATTACTAGTATTACTAATATTATTTCTTTCTTCTTGGGTTACTTGAGGAAAATTTCCCCAGTTAGGGACATTTTCAAAGGTCTCGTCCTCTCACCCAACACCAACCCCTCTCCCCCCAACCCCCCTCCCCCCAACCCCACCCCTCTCCCCCCAACCCCCTCCCCCCTAACCCCACCCCTCTCCCACCAACCCCACCCCCTCTCCCACCAACCCCACCCCTCTCCCCCCCAACCCCACCCCTCTCCCCCCTAACCCCACCCCCTCTCCCCCTAACCCCACCCCTCTCCCACCAACCCCACCCCTCTCCCCCCTAACCCCACCCCTCTCCCACCAACCCCACCCCCTCTCCCCCTCCCCCCAACCCCAACCCCTCTCCCCCCAACCCCACACCCTCTCCCCCCAACCCCACACCCTCTCCCCCAACCCCACACC
>NC_134791.1:4046152-4066152 GCF_046742065.1 Oratosquilla oratoria | reverse complement strand
TCCATTCCTCCTCTTCCCCCATTCCTCCTCCTCCTCCATTCCTCCTCCTCCCCCATTCCTCCTCCTCCTCCTCCATTCCTCCTCCTCCATTCCTCCTCCTCTTCCATTCCTCCTCCTCCCCATTCCTCCTCCTCCCCATCCCTCCTCCTCCCCATCCCTCCTCTAGTCCTCCTCCGTTACTCCTCTTCCTCACCTCCTGCTTCTCTTCCTCCGCTTTTCTTCTTTCTCCTTCACCTTCTCCTCATCCTCGTTCTCAGCCTCACCCTCACCCACATTTTCCTCCTCTTCCTTCTCCTCCTCCTCTTCCTCCTTTTTCTTCCCTCTCATTTTCATTCTCTTCTGTTTTACTTTGACCTCACTTTTGGTCGTCAGTTCCGAGTCCAAATCATGACTCTTAACCTCTAGAACTTACTTTCTCTATTAATACACGGATATACGTACCCACGCACACACACACACACACACACACACACACACACACACACACACACACACACACACACACACACACACACACACACACACACACACACACTGTTTTTGCTTTCCCAATGGATGCATTTCCATTCGTACCCTCTATAAATTCCACACTCTTTCCCTCTCTCCCTCTCTCTCTCCCTCTCTCTCTCCTTCTCTCCCTCCCTCCTTTCCTCTCTCCCTCTCTCTCTCCTTCTCTCCCTCTCTGCCTCTCTCCCTCCCTCCCTCTTTCCCTCTCTCCCTCCCTCCATCCATCCAACCATCCCTCTCATCCTCCCTCTCTCCCTCTCTCTTCCTCTCCTTCTCTCTTTCTCTCTCTTCCTCTCTCCTTTCCTCTCTCTGTTCTGTTGCTCTTCCTATCTTGTGTCTTTGTCCTTTGATCGGTTCCCGCCCTTTTGGGGTTTCCTCTCTGCCCCCCCCCCTCTCTCTCTCTCTCTCTCTCTCTCTCTCTCTCTCTCTCTCTCTCTCTCTCTCTCTCTCTCTCTCTCTCTCTGTCTTTTCGTTTTCTTCTTCTCCCATTCTTCCTATTTTTCGTTTTCCATCATTATTGTTATTATTATATTTGTTATTTTTCTTTTCATCTTCCTTTTTCTTCTTTTTCTTCTTTTTCTTTTTTTTCTATTTTTTCTTCTTTTTTTTCCTTTTTTTTTTTTTCTTTTTCCATTCTTCCTCCTCTTGCTTTCTCGATGCTGCACGTGACTCTTTGTTTTTTCTTTCCTTCGTGTTGGTCATTCGGGCGAGAAGTGAACTTCCTTCGCCCAAGCGAGGACTGGAAAAAGCTTTCTGCCCGCATGGAACTAACAGCGGCGCGGTCGCTACTCCATCCTAACTTCGGTCTGTATTCAACGGGTTTGTGACTTTCGTCTGTGATAAAACACGTGCTAGTGCTCGTTATACTGCGGGAGTGTGTGTGTGTGATATGAGCTGGGCGCGTTCCTCGGTGCGTTCATAGATGCGTTCCTCTGTGCTTTCCTAGATGCGTTCCTCGGTGAGTTCCTAGATGCGTTCCTAATGAGTAAATTTGTGCGTTCCTATATGCGTTTTGTGCGTTCCTAGATGCGTTTTTGTGCGTTCCTCGGTGCGTTCCGGTTTAGTTTGGCCGCGGTTAGCGTTCCCAAAGTATTAAAGCAATTATAGGTGCCGGTATATTGTGTGGCCTACCTTTTGGATGTGGCCTACCTTTTGGATGTGGCCTACCTTTTGGATGTGGCCTACGAACATTTTTTCTTTGTTATAGTATGTGGCCTACCGGACTTTCATTTCGGTATGAACCTGTCTCTTAAGCTTTGATAGTTTGGGAGCGCCAACCGCGGCCAAACTAAAGCGGAACGCACTGAGGAACGCGCCCAGCTTTGGTGATATGTAGATGTTTATGTCAAGTGTGTTTAGCATAGACAATAATAGCGTTAACGTTTTTATCAATTTGTCGTAACTCATGATCCATTCATCCATCCATCCATCCAATGTCTCCAGACACTAACAAAGAATTGCAAATGATTACTAAGGAGGAGCATGCTGACAGGAGACCTTTTGGTCCATAACTAGGTCGGATGGGGGAAAATTATAATAATGATAAATAATAAATAAATATTATAATATTATAGATAATAATAAATTCTCTCTTCTTGGTTTCAGGTCGGTGCACCGGGAGCTCCCGTCAGGATCTTCCTGCTAAAAAGGTAAAGATAGTTGTTGCTGGTTGTGGTTATGTTTGGCGATGGTTGTAGTTGGGTGTGGTTGTGGATTATGTTTGTGGGTGGTTGGGGTTGGGGTTGGGGCTATGGTTGGTTGTGGGTTGTAGTTGGGGATGGTTGTAGTTGAGGTTGGGGATGGTTGTGGGTTGTAGTTGAGGTTGGGGATGGTTGTGGGTTGGAGTTGAGGTTGGGGATGGTTGTGGGTTGGAGTTGAGGTTGGGGATGGTTGTGGGTTGGAGTTGAGGTTGGGGATGGTTGTGGGTTGGAGTTGAGGTTGGGGATGGTTGTGGGTTGGAGTTGAGGTTGGGGATGGTTGTGGGTTGTAGTTGGGGATGGTTGTGGGTTGGAGTTGAGGTTGGGGATGGTTGTGGGTTGGAGTTGAGGTTGGGGATGGTTGTGGGTTGTAGTTGGGCTGGGGTGATTGTAGTTAGGATTGGTGTGGTTGTGGGTTGTGGTTGGTTGTGGGTTGTGGTTGGTTGTGATTGGGGTGGTTGAAGTTGGGGTTTGGGTGGTTGTGGGATGTGGGTGGTTGTAGTTGGGTGGTTGAGGAGGTTGTGGTTGGGGAGGTTGTGGTTGTGGTTGGGATGGTTGTGTTTTTGGCTTATCGATGGTTGTTGGTAATGGTGGTGGGTTATGGTTGTGGTTGGGGAGGTTGTGGGTTATGGTTGTGGTTTTGGTTCATCGATGGATGTCGTTGATGGTGGTGCAAGTGTACGGGCGAGCACACACTGATCCCCATCTGCACCGGTTTGCACCATTGCATTTGCTGTGTCGGCCGCTGGCTATCAGGTCTCTCTCCTCCATCTCCCTCTTCTCTCTCTCTCTCTCTCTCTCTCTCTCTCTCTCTCTCTCTCCCCCTCCCCCTCCCCCTCCCCCTCTCCCTCCCTCCCTCTCTCTCTCCCTTTATCTCTTCCTCATTCTGTCTATCTCTCCCCATCTCTCCCCCTCTCTCCCTCTCTCCCCTCTTTCCCCCTCCCTCTCTCTCCTTCTCTCCCTCCCCCTTTCTCTCCCCCTCCCCCTTTCTCTCTTCCTCTCTCTCTCCCTCTCTCCCCCTATCTCTCTCTCCCTCTCTCTCCCCCTATCTCTCCCCCTCTCCCCTCTCTCTCCCCCTCTCCCCTCTCTCTCCTCCCTTATTCTCCTCTCTCTCTCCCCCCCTTATTCTCCTCTCCTCTCTCCCTCACTCCCCCCCTCTCCCCCTCTCTTCCTTTCCTCCTCTTCTTCCTCTCCACACCGACTGCGGAGGACCAGCTGTGAGTTCCCGTAGGGTCGTTGAGCGCGACTTTTCGTTTCATTCCGACGGAGGCGGCGGCGGCGGCGGCGGCGGCGGCGGCGGCGGTGGCCCTATACTGCCGGGAGGTGAATTCCTTCGGAATAAAGGGAGAGAGAGAGAGAGAGAGAGAGAGAGAGAGAGAGAGAGAGAGAGAGAGAGAGAGAGAGAGAGAGAGAGAGAGAGGGAGAGAAAGAGAAAGAGAGAGAAGGTGTGTCAGGCGCAAACTTTCTCCAGACCCGACCTGCAGTTGTGTCTGGTTTTGTGTACAAGTCATCCGACAATGCGGGTGCTCAGTGTCTACCGAGAAAGCGAAAAATACCTCCAGTACCCTCCTCTGTCTCCTCCTCCTCCACCTCCTCCACCTCCACCTCCACCACCACCTCCTCCACCTCCACCTCCTCCACCTCCTCCTCCACCTCCTCCTCCTCCACCACCTCCACCTCCTCCTCCACCACCTCCTCCCACCTACTCCTCCTCCACCTACTCCTCCTCCACCACCTCCACCACCACCTCATCCTCCTCCACCACCTCCTCCTCCACCACCTCCTCCTCCACCACCACCTCCTCCACCACCACCTCCTCCACCACCACCTACTCCTCCTCCACCACCTACTCCACCACCACCTCATCCTCATCCTCCACCTCCTCCACCACCACCACCACCTCCTCCACCACCACAACCTCCTCCTCCTCCTCCACCACCACCTCTTCCACCACCACCACCTCCTCCTCCTCCTCCACCTCCTGCTCCTGGACCTCCTCCTCCACCACATCCTTCACCTCCACCTCCTCCACTTCCTCCATCTTCACCTTCTCCTCCTCCTCCACCTCTTCCTCCTCCTCCACCTCTTCCTCCTCCTCCCCCTTGGCGTGCCCCTCGTTCCCCAAAATGTGGGGGGGGGGTGAGGGGGGTGAGGGTCGAAGCCAACTTCCTCCTGAAAAGACTAGTGACGGGCATAGCAGGTATTGTTGTATTTTCATTATCATTATTATAATTATTATTATTGTTATTATTGCTATTATTATGACTATTGCTATTGTTATTATTATCATTATCATGATTGTTTCTTCATTTTACTTTCTTTTTTAATTCTATTATATTTTCCCACTTTATTTTTATTCATTACTGATCTATTTATTCATGTATTTGTGTATTTGCATTATTCATTTTTTTATGATGGATGGCTTCGCTGAGGCAGAGTCTACTTCTGTACATTTTTGACTGCCGTGGGTGGTGGTGCTAGGGTGGATTGTGGATGGTGATGGGGTGGATTGTGGATGGTGGTAGTGATGGGGTCGATGGTGATGGTGATGGGTGGATTGTAGTTGGTGATGGGTGGATTGTGGATGGTGCTGGGGGTGGATTGTGGATGGTACTGGGGTGGATTGTGGATGGTACTGGGTGTGGATTGTGGATGGTGATGGGGTGGATTGTGGATGGTGATGGAGGTGGATTGTGGATGGTACTGGGGGTGGATTGTAGATGGTGCTATGGTGGATTGTGGATGGTGCTGGGGGTGGATTGTGGATGGTGCTGGGGTGGGTGGTGGTGGATTGTGGATGGTGGTAGGGGTGGGTGGTGGTGGATTGTGGATGGTGCTGGGGTGGATTGTGGATGGTGCTGGGGGTGGATTGTGGATGGTGCAGGGGGTGGATTGTGGATAGTACTGGGGGCGGATTGTGGATGGTGCTGGGGGTGGATTGTGGATGGTGCTGGGGTGGATTGTGGATGGTGCTGGAGTGGATTGTGGATGGTGCTGGAGGTAGATTGTGGATGGTACTGGGGGTGGATTGTGGATGGTGCTGGGGTGGATTGTGGATGGTGTTGGTGGTGTATTGTGGATGGTGGTGGTGGATTGTGGATGGTGATGGGGTGGATTGTGGATGGTGGTAGGGGTAGATTGTGGATGGTGGTAGGGGTAGATTGTTGATGGTGATGGAGTGGGTGGTGGTGGGGTGGGGTGGATGGTAGGGGTGGATGGTGGTGGTAGGGGCGGATGGTGGTGGTAGGGGTGGATGGTGGTGGTAGGGGTGTATGGTGGTGGTAGGGTGGATGGTGGTGGTAGGGGTGTATGGTGGCGGTAGGGTGGATGGTGCTGGGGGTGGATTGTGGATGGTGCTGGGAGTGGATTGTGGATGGTGAAGGGGTGGGTGATGAATGGTGGGTGGTGCTAGGGGTGGATGATGCTGGGGTGGTTGGTGGTGGTGTATGGTGGTGGGTCTTGGTCGCAATCGGCGGGATTTTCGCGCAGAGTGGGGAGGCTCGTTACCATAATTGGCCCATCTCTTTATCAAAACTGTCCAAGAATGTGAGAGGAGTTCTCGCCCTCCGAGAACGGCCTCGTTCTCGCCTCGTGATTTATGTAATCCTCGAACTTGAGGAGTATCTTAAATCATACCTGAACCTTTTTGCCTTAGGTTGACCTCTCTGTATAGTTGACTCTCCATACTGTATGGGCCCCGTTTTCTGTCAGCTAAACGCGTTGAATACTGTTTCATGTGTATGTAATGATAATGATAATGACAAAAATAATGATGACAAGTAATTGACAAAATTAATTATGACAATAATAATAATGATAATGACTGACAATAATAATAATGATAGTGACTGACAATAATAATAATGATAGTGACTAATAATAATGATAGTGACAATAATGATAATGACAATAATAATGATAATGATAGTATTAGTAATGATGGTAGTATTAAAATTATAGTATTAAAATATGAAAAATATTAAAAATATTAAAAATGATGATGATAACAATAATGATAAAAATAATGATGATAAAAGTAATCTGCTTATTGAATTAAGAGTGATAGTGATGCGCTGACATTGTACAATTTGAGTTAATTCTAGGATTAGATTTAATTGAGCTAATGATGTGCACTATGGACGGAATGGTACTGTTCCTGTAATGGACAGTCCTCGGCGTTCTGATGGGCGCAATTTTGTTGTGCCTGGTAGCGTGGCGTGGTAGGGGAACGCCGGATGGGAGAAAGTGTGTATACGTGCGGGTGTATTGAATATGTTTAGACATGTAAAGGGAAGTAATAACATAAGAACGTAAGAATGAAGGAGGCAGCAAGAGACCATAAGGCCTACATTAGGCAGTTCCATGTCCAGTATAGAGAATATTTTCACCCGAGATATCGGCCAGACGTAGATTTAACCCGGAAGTAGGTCGAAATAATTTCGCCAACTGAGTAGTCCACGGAAAAAAAGGCTTCGATGAGGTGAAGTTGTACAGGTGCAAGTTTTAAGATGGAGTGTAATAATAATAGAAAAAATGGAATAAAAAGGGGGGGGGCGTGAGGCAGAAGGGAATTTTTTTTTCTTCTTTTTTTATCTGTAGCCTCTGGTCCATGTTCGTAAATTTTTCTTCATCTCGTTTGCTTCCCTCCATCGCTCTCTCTCTCTCTCTCTCTCTCTCTCTCTCTAACACACACACACACACACACACACGCACACACACTCGGCCGACCTTATTATGACAGGCTTAGGCACCTTAACTAACACTCTCTGGAAAGACAAAAGAGTGCGGAGTGATCTCGGAGGTATTAAAATATGTCAAAGGTTTTAACTAGGGTGATGCAGGCAAGGTCACCATATTAAGACAGCAGGACAGGACTCGCAGTAATGGACTTAAATTGGACAAATTTTGGCTTAAGAAGGAAATAGGCAAGAAGGGATTCACCCACAGAGTAGTTAACGAATGGAATAAACTTATTAACCACATAGTGAGCACTGAAACAATTGGTTGTTTCAAGAGAAAATTAGATAACTTTATGGATAGGGACGGCAGGTGATGAGAGACATGGAACTGCCTAGTGTAGGCCTTATGGTCTCTTGTGATCTTCATTCTTATGACCCTCCCACGCGCGTTTGCACGACTCTGCGCTTTCACGAGAAGTGGAGGACCAGATTTACAACCTTATGGTTAGGGATGGGAGGTGATAAGAGACATGGAATTACCTAGTGTAGGCCTTATGGTCTCTTGCGGTCTCCTTCATTCTTATGACCCTCCCACGCGTTTAAAATGACTCTGCGCTTTCACGAGAACTGGAGGACCAGATTCGCAACGCCTCGTCGGTCTGACCTTTGGCAGACTCCTCTCTTGTCGGGGCCATTCATTCGTCTATTTGTGTCTTCCCTCTGCATTTTATGACCTGTGTTGCACTATGTTTAGCAGAGAGAGAATATGTATATCTTTATTTTTTCCTTCTTATTCGCGTTCTTCTTCGTGTTCTTCTTCGCGTTCTTTTTCTTCGTGTTCTTTTTCTTCGTGTTCTTCGCGTTCTTTTTCTTCGTGTTCTTCTTCGCGTTCTTCTTCGTGTTCTTCTTCTTCGCGTTCTTCTTCTTCTTCGCGTTCTTCTTCTTCTTCGCGTTCTTCTTCTTCGCGTTCTTCTTCTTCTTTTCTTCGCGTTCTTCTTCTTCTTCTTCTTCGCGTTCTTCTTCTTCTTCGTGTTCTTCGCGTTCTTCTTCTTCGTGTTCTTCGCGTTCTTCTTCTTCGTGTTCTTCGCGTTCTTCTTCTTCGTGTTCTTCGCGTTCTTCTTCTTCTTCTTCGTGTTCTTCGCGTTCTTCTTATTCTTCGCGTTCTTCCTCTTCTTCGCGTTCTTCTTCTTCGTGTTCTTCTTCTTCACGTTCTTCTTCGCGTTCTTCTTCTTCCTCTTCTTCTTCTTCTTTCTCTTCTTCCTCTTTCCTCCCACACATGCCCTCCTCCCCCCCTCTTCATCTTTCTTCTTTACACGCTCTAAAGGAGTTATCACATTGGGCTCTTTTTCCCTCGACTGTTGGAATAGATGTGCAGCCCGCAGCATTCCGGGAGGAATCGGATGTGCTGGAGGAAAATAATTTACCTCCAGCATATCAAATGATATTCTCTCTCTCTCTCTCTCTCTCTCTCTCTCTCTCTCTCTCTCTCTCTCTCTCTCTCTCTCTCTCTCTCTCTTTTGAGAAAACAAAATATTTTACCATGGTGACTTTTCGGCGAAAAAAAATCTGGAGGTGGACGGTACCGCCGATTAATCGGAGGTCGGAGGAAAAATACCGCAGTGTGATATTCCCTTTACTCCTTTTCCTATTGTTTCTTTTCTTCTTCCTCTTCCTCTTCCTCTTCCTCTTCTGTCTTTTACTCCTGTTCTTTATTTATTTCCTCTGAAAATTTTTCTTCTTTTACTTCTTCCTCTTCTTCCTTTTCTTCTTCCTCTTCTCTTCATTCTTCTTGTTTTTGTACTCTTTCTCTTTTCTTCCTCTTTTCCTAATTATTATTAGTTCTTCCCATTCCTCCTCCTCCTCTTCCTCCTCTTCCTTTTCCTTCACTTCCTTCTGTTCCTTCTGTTCTTTCTCTTCCTCCTCTTTCAGATCTTCCTCTTCCTCCTCTTCCTTTTCCTTCACTTCCTTCTGTTCTTTCTGTTCCTCCTCTTTCAGGTCTTCCTCTTCCTCCTCTTCCTCCTCTTCCTTTTCCTTCACTTCCTTCTGTTCCTCCTCTTTCAGTTCTTCCTATTCCTCCTCCTCTTCCTCCTCTTCCTTTTCCTTCATTTCCTTTTCCTTCATTTCCTTCTGTTCCTTCTGTTCTTTCTCTTCCTCTTCCTCTTCTTTCAGTTCTTCACATTCCTCCTCTTCCTCCTCTTCCTTCTCCTTCACTTCTTTCTGTTCCTCCTCTTTCAGTTCTTCCCACTCCTCCTCTTCCTTTTCCTTCACTTCCTTCTTTTCCTTCTGTTCTTTCTGTTCCTCCAGTTTCTCCTCTTTCAGTTCTTTCCATTCCTCCTCTTCCTCCGCTTCTTTTTCCTTCACTTCCTTCTGTTCCTTCTCTTCCTCCTCTTTCAGTTCTTCCCATTCATCCTCTCATCCTCTTCCTCCTCTTCCTTTTCCTTCACTTCCTTCTGTTCCTTCTCTTCCTCCTCTTTCAGTTCTTCCCATTCATCCTCTCATCCTCTTCCTCCTCTTCCTCCTCTTCCTTTTCCTTCACTTCCTTCTGTTCCTTCTCTTCCTCCTCTCTCAGTTCTTCCCATTCCTCCTCTTCCTCCTCTTCCTTTTCCTTCACTTCCTTCTATTCTCTCTGTTCCTCCTCTTTCAGTTCTTCTCATTCCTCCTCTTCCTCCTTTTCCTTTTCCTTTTCCTTCACTTCCTTCTGTTCCTTCTGTTTCTTCTGTTCTTCCTCTTCCTCCTCTTTTAGTTCTTCCTATTCCTCCTCTTCCTCCTTTTCCTTTTCCTTTTCCTTCACTTCCTTCTGTTCCTTCTGTTTCATCTGTTCTTCCTCTTCCTCCTCTTTTAGTTCTTCCTATTCCTCCTCTTCCTCCTCTTCCTGCTCTTTCCTCCATGATGTTTGCGTTTTTCACGTGTTGGCTGACCTTATTTCCGAAAATGATTTCGTCTTGTTACGATAAAAATGCTTAACGGTAAAAGTACAGTCGTGAACACATGGAATGTGTGTGTGTGTGTGTGCGTGTGTGTGTGTGTGTGTGTGTGTGTGTGTGTGTGTGTGCGTGTGTGTGTGTAAGTGTATGCGCGTGTGCGTGCGTGCCAGTAACTCATTTTACAGTAGACGAAAAGAGGAAGAGAGAGAGAGAGAGAGAGCGGAAACGAGAAATGGGGAGAAGGTTGTTGTGAGAACATAAGAATGAAGGAGACTGCAAGAGACCATAAGGCCTACACTAGGCAGTTCCATGTCCATTACTACCTGCCTTCCCCAGCGCTTCTATCCTCGTGGAGTGCGCGAGTGCGAGTGAGTAAACTCGCATGACCTCGCTGTTTCCTGGATCGACGATCATGTTGGTTCCACACACACACACACACACACACACACACACACACACACACACACACACACACACACACACAAACGACTCGACGGCGCAGTGGTATGGTTCGCAACCGCTACTACAGCGGTCCGGGTTCGAACTCCATCCAGGGCTGAAATAGTTTCAATATTTCTGCGCTGCGAGTCGTTACTCCAACTCGTGAGCGGGGAGTTGGGTGTGTGTGTGTGCGTGTAAGATCACAGCATTACCCATAGGTCGGTCTGAACTCTTCCGGGAAGGAAGTAGCTGTCGATCACGAGTCTAACACGTGGTCCAAGACCATGGTAATAGCACAAACATACATATTCGGTCATAGTGGCATTGGGAACACAGGAAGAAACCCGCTAGCGTTCGTGAGGCAGACTTCCCTTGATGTGGAGCTATGTACATTAGGTACGAGTATGTAATGACCAACACGTCAGTAGAGCATAGCAGACATCCTCTCCCACGGGCCTGCCGACCTGCTGACCCAACACCGATCGACCGACCGACCGTCTAACCGACTGGCATGAACCCGAACCACGTTTCTAAATTGAAAAAAAAAAAAAAAAAAAAAAAATTATTTCTCCGAGTAAAAATCTCCTGCGAACAGCGTGGGAGTCGAACATGTTGGTGGAAAGGTGCATTAAAACAAAGGAAAATGATTATCTCCTTCGTCTGATGTCTGTCGGAGTCGTTATGGACCGATGATTTAGGTATAAAAACAAAACAAAAAAAAACGCCATTTTGGAGATTTATGTCTAGACTCTGGGGTTAGGGTCTTTTATAGATTGATACTAACCCCTAAGTCTAGACATAATTCTTCAAATTGGCGGAGATTTTACCTAAATCAGCTGTCCATAATGTCGAGGTTATGTCTAGACATAAGAATTTAGGTCGCCGACATAGGGATTTAGGTAAAAATTTCCGCCATTAGTGTTAGGATCTTTTATGAATTAGGGTTAGGATCTTTTATAAACTAAGGTTAGAATCTTATAAATTAGGGTTGGGGTCTTTTATAAATTAGGGTTAGAATATTTTATAAATTAAGGTCAGGATCTTTTATAAATTAAGGTTAGAATCTTTTATAAATTAGGGTTAAGATCATTTATAAATTAGGGTCAGAATCTTTTATAAAATAGGGCTAGGATCTTTTATGAATTCGGCCCCAGGATCCTAACCCCCGCTCCACGCCCACTCCTGAGGGTCATGCCACGACCCGAGGACGAGAAAGAAGTTCTGCGTCTAAAGAGGATCATTTAACAAAGTCGACGACGTTCATGGTGTCCAAAGGGTTAACGAGAAGAACGGTCCCATCCGGACGCGCAGCACACACACACACACACACACCTCATGGCGCTGTGGTTAGAGCTCTGGCCTGCCACTACGGAGGTCCGGGTTCGACTCTCGCCCGGGGCTGAAATAATATCAGTATCGCAGCGCTGAGGGGTGTTACTCCAACTCTCGTGGGCGGGGAGTTGGGTGTGTGTGTGTGTGCAAGGTCATAGCATTACCCATAGATCGGACCTACGAGCTCTGAGCTCTCTTCCAGGAGGGAAATAGCTGTCGATCACGAGTCCAACACGTGATCCAAAAGACCAAGTGAATACACACACACACACACACACACACACCTCGGTGGCGCGATTGGTAGAGTCCCCGACTGTCATTACGGCGGTCTGGGTTCGAATCCTGCCCAGGGCTGAAATAATTTCAGTATCTCTGCGCTTTGAGTCGTTACTCCAACTCTCGTGGGCGGGGAGTTGGGGGTGTGTTTGAGTGTAAGGTGCATTACCCATAGATCGGTCATACGAGCTCTGAGCTCTCTTCCGGGGGGAAGTAGCTGTCGATCACGAGTCCAACACGTGATCCAAGACCATGGTGAATCACAAGCATGCACACACACATGGGATCTACATGTTCCTGTGTAGTCTGTAGATTCCCTTACGTTCGTGGTGTTCCGCTGTAGTCTTTGTAAATAGCGAGTTATCATTTCTTTATTCTGACTGCCACATCTCGGGCACGTCGTTCTCTCATGCGTTACGTTTGCCACTTGTCATATGGCTCTGCCTCGACCCGCCATCCAGAAAGGGTGGCGGTTCTACTGACAGGTTCCCGACTGCCTTGGCCAGACGGGGAGGTGACCCAACGTCGGTATAAAAAAAAAAAAAAAAAAAAAACGTATTGTCGCAACTGAACGGGTTTCTCCTCTACAAGGGGTTTCTCACTTCCCACTGCGTGGATGTGGGATGGCGAATAGGTGCTCCCCACGCCGGCCCCAGCGAAATATTTTACGAATAACTATGTTGTTGTTGTGGACTGTAATTTAACCAGCGCTTCTCTACCAATGGGCAATCACGCTCTCGTTCTCCCAAACTTGCACCGAATTAAACCAACTATGGTGCATGATTAACTAAAGCGAAACAAACGGCGTTGGGCATTTTCCAGACAATAGAATATTCAACATCGAATGTATACTATTTATGAAGATAATTAGTTCAACAGACTGTTTGGTTTTTATTCTTAATGAACGTTTGTGCCCAATAGCGAGCCTCCATTTTATACTTTTATTTATTTTTTTTTGTGGGTTGGGGCATAGTCAAAAGCAGAAGAATATGGAACCTGGAACCGCAAGACTGGAAGCCATGGAACTAAGAACACCGACTACCAGCTACATGGAACCTCTTGGGGGGGAAAGGGGGACTTCTTCAATGTAAGACAGCTTGTCGTCATTCCGGACAGCACTGTCCTCTAGACAGTTGCCGATTCTTTTTCCAACACGTAACTGTCAACTATTTATCAGCGCACTGTCAGACTACCCCCTCCTGTCAGCTACTTGTCAGCTCACTGTCAGTCGGACCCTCCTGTCAGCTGTGAGTAAACTGAAGAAGAGGAGGAGGTTTCTCTGATAGCTGTCAATACCTGACAGTACATTTGTCGTCGGCCGCTGACGGACGGCTGACGGACAGGCGCTGGCTGACTGACGGCTGATCGTGTCAGCCCGGCAGCTCTTCAGCTCTGCACAGTTACTCCTTCAATCCCTTCAATTCGGTGGTTGTAGTTTGTTCTGATTGATGCTCGACACACACACACACACACACACACACACACACACACACACACACACACACACGATGGCGCAGTGGTTAGAGTTCCCGGCCACCACTACGGCGGTCCGGGTTCGAATCCCGCCCAGGACTGAAATAATTTCAGTATCGTTGCGCTGCGAGTCGTTACTCCAACTCTTGTGGGCGGGGAGTTGTGTGTGTGTGCGTGTAAGGTGACAGCATTACCCATAGATCGGTCATATATGAGCTATGAGCTCTCTTCCGGGAGGGTAATAGGTGTCGATCACGAGTCCAACACGTGACCCAAGACCATGGTGAATCACACGCGGTGAATCACACACACAGAAAAGGAAAGTGAGTTGGAGTGTCGGCTCACAGCGCAGCGATACTGAAATTATTTCACCCCTGGGTAGGAATCGTACTCAGACCACTGGAGTAGCGGTTGTGAACGCTACCACTCCGCTGTCGAGCCGTGTGTGTGTGATTCACCATGGTTTTGGATCACGTGTTGGGCTCGTGAACGACAGTTATTTCCCTTGTGTGTGTGTGTGTTTGCGTGCGTGTATGTGTGTGTGCATGTGTGTGTGTGTGTGTGATTCACCATTCACCATCATGGTCTTGGATCACGTGTTAGACTCGTGATCGACAGCCATTTCAATCTCGGAAGAGAGCTCAGAGCTCGTATAACAGATCTATGCGTAAAACTGTGACCTTAAACTCACACACACCCATCTCCCCGCCTACGAGAGTTGGAGTAACAACCCTCAGCGCAGCCATACTGAAATTATCTCAGTCCTGGGCCGGACTCGAATCCGGACCGCCGTAGTGGCAGGCAAGAACTCTAACCACTGCGCCACGAGGGTGTGTGTGTATGTGTGTGTGTGTGTGTGTGTGTGTGTGTGTGTGTGTGTGTGTGTGTGTGTGTGTGTGTGTGTTGAACAGAGTATTCTCTGTGGTTAGAACAGAATACAAGGGTATCATATGTATCAAGTGTATTTCTTCATCAAAAGTTGGACAACGATATACTCCCTTCCCCCTTCTTTCCCTCTTTTTTCATATCATTCGCCTCTCTCTTCCCCCTCTCTTCCCCCTCTCTCCCCTCTTTCTTCTCTTTTTTCTCCTTTCTCTTTCTCCCCTCCTTTCTCCTCTTCTTTATCCTCTTCGTTCTCCCCTCCTTTCTACCCTCCTTTCTCCTTCTTTCTCTTTTTTTCTTTCTCCCCTCCTTTCTCCTCTTTCTCTTTTTTTCTTTCTCCCCTCCTTTCTCCTCTTTCTCTTCTTTCTCTTACTCCCCTCATTTCTCCTCTTTTTTCTTCTTATCTTTCTCCCCTCCTTCCTCCCTCTCTTTCTCCTCTTCTTTCTCCTCCTGTTTCTCATCTCTCCTCCTTTCTCGCCCCAAACTCTCTCCTCTCTTCCCCTCTTTCTCCTCTTCTTTCTCCCTCTCTTTCTCCCTCTCTCCCCTTCTTACTCCTCCAGTTTCTCATCTCCATGCCGATCTCTCCCCTTTTCTCCCCTTTTCTCCCTTCCCCCCTTTTTCCCTTCCCCCCTTTCTCCCTTCCCCCTTCTTTTTCCCTCTTTATCCTCCTCTTTCTCCTTTTCTTCCTTTCTTCCCCTCTTTCTCCTCTTCTTTCTCCTCTTCTTTCTTCCCTTCTTTTTTATCTCCCTTGCCGTCTCTCCCCAACTCTCGCCTCTTCCTCTGTCTCCCATGAACTTCGTGACAGAATCTTTCCTCCAAGGAGATCGAGATCGAGATCGAGTTTCGGTTAGCTCTTCGTGGACGAAGTGTCCCCGTCTTCGACCTCCATCAGCCCTGGTGCTCCTCGAGTGAGTCTTGGTCCTCTGCAGGCAACTACCCTCCCCGTACTCAGGCAAACCTCCCCTTCAGGAGGCCCCCCATCAGGCAGACTCCCCCTTCAGGAAGGGGCCCCCCCCACAAGCAGACCCTCCTTTCCTTCTAGCAGACATGCCTTTCTCAGGAAGACACCGACCTCAGACCCTCACAAAGAGACCTGTTCAGGGAGATCCTCTCAACCAGGCACCCTCAGGCAGACACCCTCAGGGCAGGGTCCCTCAGGCAGATACACCTACAGGCAGGCACCCTCAGGCAGGCAAACACCCTCAGGCAGGCACCCTCAGGCAGACACCCTCAGGCAGGCAAACACCCTCAGGCAGACACCCTCAGGCAGACACCCTCAGGCAGACACCCTCAGGCAGACACCCTCAGGCAGACACCCTCAGGCAGACACCCTCAGGCACACACCTTCAGGCAGACACCCTCAAGCAGACACCCTCAAGCAGACACCCTCAAACAGACACCCTCAAACAGACACCCTCAGGCAAACACCCTCAGGCAAACACCTACAGGCAGGGCCCCTCAGGCAGACACCCTCAGGCAGGGCCCCTTCGGCAGGCAGGCAGACATACCGGACAGGACCGGACTGGAGGCGAGCGGAGTTGTTGTCCGCATACCAGAGCCATTGGAAGCGCATCCTGTCCTGCTTGACCGCACGAAGAGCGGCGGCGGCGGCGGCGGGCGCACCCTCCCCCCCATAGTTTATTCCGTCGCTCGAGGATGACCTCCGTGCAGAGGAAGTGTCTCTTCAGCGTGTAATCATCATCATCAGCTGCTGCTACTGCTGTTGGCTTCTGCCGTATCCAGTGCAGTGCAGTCACCACTTTGCTCTTGTCTCACGGTCAGGGGTCGGTGTTGAGTTGTGGTGACTTAATAGCGTTAACGTTACTACTACCAGGATCATCACCTCCAGTATCACCACCACCTCCAACACTATCACCGCCACCAACAGCATCAGCAGCACCTGCACCACCACCAGTTCCTCCGCCACCAGCTCCTCCACCACCAGCTCCCCCACCACTAGCACCTCCACCAGCTCTTCCATCACCAACACCTCCACTACCAGCACCACCACCACCAGCACCTCCACCTCCAGCACCGCCACCTCCAACACCACCACCACCTCCAGCACCACCACCAGTTCCTCCACCACCAGCACCACCACCACTACCGCCAGCAAATACATGCACCGCAGAGAGGGAGAGGAGTAGATGGATGAGTTGAGGGGGGGGGAGTTTGTTTGGAGCTGTTTGGTCTCGTCTCGTTGCCCTGACAACGGATGTCCCGAGGATATGGTTGTTGTCAAGCTTGGAGAGAGAGAGGGAGGGAGGGAGGGAGGGAGGGGTAGCTTTCACGGTGACGGGACTTCTGTGTGTCTAATTAATTAATTTTTTTCCAACGGAAATATGCACCGTTTGTCTCTGGAAAGGGGATCAACCCTTCACACACACACACACACACACGCACACACACACACACACACACACACACACACACACACACACACACACACACACACACACACACACACACACACACACACACACACACACACACACACACACACACACACACACACACACACACACACACACACACACACACACCTACCTCTCTCTCATGGCGCTGTGGTTAGAGCTCTGGCCTGCCACTACGGAGGTCCGGGTTCGACCCTCGCCCGGGGCTGAAATATCAGTATCGCAGCGCTGAGGGGTGTTACTCCAACTCTCGTGGGCGGGGAGTTGGGTGTGTGTGTGTGTGCAAGGTCATAGCATTACCCATAGATCGGACCTACGAGCTCTGAGCTCTCTTCCAGGAGGGAAATAGCTGTCGATCACGAGTTCAACACGTGATCCAAAGATCACGAAGCCTGTTCTGTCACGCAGTTTGTCTGTCTGTCGGTGCTCGGAGACCAAAAAGTTCAGTACTCGAATTATTGTCCTTTATTTTTTTTATTTTTTTCTAAATCCAAATTTATTATTTTTATTCATATATATTTATATATATATATATATTTTTTCTTATTAATTTTTTTTTTTTTTAGTAGGTCTAGTAAACACGGTCGAGAACAACGATGGACACAGACACGAGCAGACTAAGTCTAACCATATACGATCAATTATATTGCGCAATTTCATTGTCAATACTCCGAATTGACAATTAAATTGATCGTGTATGGGGGATATATCGCCCATACACGGTCAATTTAATTGTCAATTCGGAGTATTGACAATTAGATTGCGCAATATAATTGATCGTGTATGGGCCGCTTTAGAGTCCGGGTTTATCCAAACATCTCTTAAATTAAGGGTAGACACGTCGTTTGTTCTGTGATTTCTCTTATACACCCGGGGGGGGGGACACACACACGCACACACACACACACACACGCACACACACACGCACACGACTCGGTGGCGCGGTTGGTATAGTCCCCGACTGTTACTACGGCGGTCAGGGTTCGAATCCTGACTAAGACTGAAATAATTTCAGTATTGCTGCGCTTCGAGTCGTTGCTCCAACTCACGTGGGGGGGGAGTTGGGTGTGTGTATGCGTGTAAGGTCATAGCATTACCCATAGATAGGTCATACGAGCTCTGAGCTCTCTTCCGGGAGGGAAATAGCTGTCAATCACAAGTCCAACACATGATCCAAAGACCAATGTGAACACGCACACTCACGACTCGGTGGCGCGGTTGGTATAGTCCCCGACTGTTACTACGGCGGTCCGGGTTCGAATCCTGCTCAGGGCTGAAATAATTTCAGTATCGCTGCGCTTCAAGTTGTTACTCCATCTCTCATGGGCGGGGAGTCGGGTGTGTGTGTGCGTGTAAGGTCATAGCATTACCCATAGATAGGTCATACGAGCTCTGAGCTCTCTACCGGGAGGGAAATAGCTGTCAATCACGAGTCCAACACGTGATACAAAGACCAAGGTGCGCACGCACGCACACACACACACACACACACACACACACACACACACACACACACACACACACACACACACACACACACACCCCGTTCCTTTCGACCACGAAGAGTCTGGGGTTAGTCACAATGGAAGGTGGGGGGACGTATCGTTGTCAGCCTTTGAAACGGTCAGATGGTGTTGATTTAGAATAACGCGGAAAACGCACAGAACAGCAGGAGCACCAGCTGTGGGCAGCTGGCGAGTGCGCAGCTGATGCAGCTGGTTGTTGCTCTGCCATCTTTTGACCACAGCTTTTGTGCATATTGTCATTTGTGTGAAATAACGTGTATACAGAACACTGTGTGTGTGTGTGTGTGTGTGTGTGTGTGTGTGTGTGTGTGTGTTCACCATGGTCTTGGATCACGTGATGGACTCGTGATCAACAGCTATTTCCCTCTCGGAAGAGATCTCAGAGCTCATATATGACCGATCTATGGGTAATGATGTGACCTTACACGCACACACACACCCAACTCTCCGCCCACGACAGTTGGAGTAACGACTCGCAGCGCAGTGATACTGAAATTATTTCAGGCCTGGGCGGGAATCGAACCTGGACCACCGTAGTGGTGACCGCTAACGCTACCACTGCGCCATCAAGTCATGTGTGTGTGTAATTCACCATGACTTCACCATTGTCTTGGATCACGTGTTGGACTCGTGATTGACACCTATTTCCTTTCCGAACGAGAGCTCAGGTCTGTGGGTAATATGTGACAATACACACACCTCCAACTCCTTGCCTACCAGAGTTGGAGTGCCGGCTCGTAGTGCACCGAAGCTTAAACGTGTTCAGCCCTGGGCGGGACTCAAACTCGGGTCGCTGAATTATCGGTCGAGAGCTGTACCACTGCAATGTCGAGCCGTACCATGTGTGTGTGTGTGTGTGTGTATGTGTGTGTGTGTGTGTGTGTGTGTGTGTGTGTGTGTGTGTCTCACTAGAGATACCAATGACGAATAAAACAAGAGAGTTTCGTGAGATAGACGTGAGGGAGAATACTCTCCCTGTGGCCCATCTTAAAAAAAAAAGTGAAAATTTTTTTTAGTTGTTTGGGTCGTGAGAAAACTTGAAGAGCGGAAATTGTCCCAATGAGTAACCCTCCTCCTCCTCCTCCTCCTCCTCCTCCTCCTCCTCCTCCTCCTCCTCCTCCTCCTTCGTGCAAATGGACGTCAATTCGGCAGAATTACGGACGGTCAGTCCTTAACGCGTTGCCCACGGGATGCAGGGTCCCAAACGGGGAGACGGGATGAAGGGTGAGGGGGTGAAGGGGTGAGGGGGGTGAAGTGACTCACAATACACAAAGAGGAAGGTGTATGGATAACTGGTACTGTACCATAGTGTATTGTGTACCATTGTAACGTATTTGTAAAGTTACTGTCATGTACCGTGTATGTATCTCCTGTATATGTTCATTTATGCAATGCCATCTATATGGCAACATTACATGGGGGTCCGTATTCCCGTATCTATTTTCCTCAATAGCCGACCGGCTTGTGTACAGTCGAGACTTACAAGAACATAAGAATGAAAGAGACTGCAAGAGACCATAAGGCCTACAGTAGGCAGTTCCATACCCATCACCACCTGTCATCCCCATCCATAAAGTTGTCTAACCGTTTCTTAAAACAACCGATAGTTTCAGCGCTCAGTACATGGTTACTAAGTCTATTCCATTCGTTGACCACCCTATTAGTAAACCAATTCTTGCCTTTTTCCTTCTTGAATCTAAATTTGTCCAGTTTAAGTCCATTACTGCGAGTCCTGCCCTGTTGTCTTAATATGATGACCTTGTTTGCATCACCTATGTGACTCTGTTATTGGATATAGTTAGGATGAATCTTCTATTACAGTCTGGAGTTTTCTTCCACCTTCACAAGA
>NC_134791.1:4006152-4041152 GCF_046742065.1 Oratosquilla oratoria | reverse complement strand
CTTGCTTGCTTGCTTGCTTGCCATGGTCTCGGCTCAACAGCGTACGCATCGTTTCAACACCACCACTAACACCGCCATTAACACCGCCACCAGCACCGCCAATACAATCGTGGTAAAGTGTTACCGTAATTGATTATAGTAAACGTGTATTCAGGATCGGTAATTCCTCCCCTTCCTCCCTCTTCTCCCCCCTCCTCCCTCTCTTCCCCTCTTCTCCCCCTCCTCCCTCTTCTCCCCCTCCTCCCTCTTCTCCCCCTCCTCCCTCTCCTCCCCCTCCTCCCTCTTCTCCTCCCTCTCCTCCCCCCTCCTCCCTCTTCTCCTCCCTCTCCTCCCTCTTCTCCTCCTCCTCCCTCTTCTCCCCCTCCTCCCACTTCTCCCCCTCCTCCCTCTTCTCCCCCTCCTCCCCCTTCCCTCTCCTCCTTCTCCTCCCTCCTCCCTCTCCTCCCTCTTCTCCCTCTCCTCACCCTTCCTCCCTCTTCTCCCTCTCCTCCCACTTCTCCTTCTCCTCACCCTTCCTCCCTCTACTCCCTCTTCTCCCTCCACCTCCCTGTCCTCCCTCATCCTCTTCCTCCTCCTCTTCCTTATCCTCCCTCTCTTTCCCCTTCCTCCCTCTTCACTCTCCTTCCCCCCTCTTCCCTCTCCTTCCCCCCTCTTCCCTCTCCTTCCCTTTCCTCCCCTTTCCTCCTCCTCCTCCCCTCCTCCCTCTCCTCCTCCTCTTCCTCCTCTTTCTTATCCTCGAACGGTGGTGTCTGAGCCCGTCCGTGCGACGAGCAACAGGTGTCGATGCTTAACTCGCATAACGCGTTCACATGTTGCGCAAAGAGATCCAGGAGCCTCTATGGTCGTAAAGTCATCCCCCCTTCCTCTAAAGAAAAGAAAAAGAGATAGAGAAAAAGAGAGAGAGAGAGAGAGAGAGAGAAAGAGACAGACAGAGAGAGAGACAGAGAGAGAGAGATCGACAGACAAAGAGAGAGAGACAGACAGACAGACATAGACAGAAAGAGAGACAGACAGACAGAAAGGGAGACAGACAGGCAGACAGACAGAAAGAGGGAGAGAGAGAGAGAGAGAGAAAATGAAAAGTACCCTGTGATTTACCTCTACATGTTCTCTAATTGGCCTGTAGGTTTCTCCTCAATATTCCATTTTTCTCCAACACCGTCTCCCTCTGCATTCACCTTGACCACATCCTTCCGTTACTTCTTCCCTTCTTCCCTTCCTTCCTTACCTCCTTACAGCCTTCCTTCCGTTACTCCTTACAGCCTTCCTTCCTTCCTTACCTCCTTACAGCCTTCCTTCCTTACCTTCTGACTTTCCTCGAACTGAAGAATTCAGCTGTTCTTCCTCCTCCTTCTCCTCCTCCTCCTCCTCCTCCTCCTCCTCCTCCTCCTCCTCCTCCTCCTCCTTTTCCTCCTCTTCCTCCTCTTCCTCCTCGTCGTCGTCCTGTGTTTGATGTGTCGTCGACTGATTCTGCTCTCCACTCCGGCGCATTTTCTTCGACTTCCACCCCACACTCCACTCCACCCTCATCCACTTCCTTGCAGTTGCTGATTTTGGCCCTTTCTCTTTCTCTCTCTCTCTCTCTCTCTCTCTCTCTCTCTCTCTCTCTCTCTCTCTCTCTCTCTCTCTCTCTCTCTCTCTCTCTCTCTCTCTCTCTCTCTCTCTCTCTCTCTCTCTCTTTTCTTCTTCTTCGCGTTCTTCTTCATCGCGTTCTTCCTCCTCCTCCTCCTCCTCCTCCTCTTCCTCCTCCCCCTCCTCCTCCCAGCGTTACGTTTTGTCCTTCGCCTCAATGTCTTCGTCTTGTATTCTTCTTTCCGGTCTTCCCCGTTCATCTTCCTTAGCTTTTTACCATTCACCCCCTTCCCCTCGCATCTTCCTCTTCCTCCTCCTTCTTCTTCCCCTCCCGCTTCCCCTCCTTCCCCTCGCATCCTCCTCTTCTTCCTCTCCCTTTCCCTTCACTTCTTCCTCTCATTTTCCCTACTCTTCTTCCTCCTTCTCTTCCTCCTCCTCATCCTTCTTCTTCCCCTCCCGCTTCCCCTCCTTCCCCTCGCATTCTCCTCTTCATCTACCTTTCCCTACACCTCCTCCTCTCCTTTTCCCTATTCTTCTTCCTCTCCTCTTCCTCTTCCTTCTCCTCCTTCTCCTCCTCCTTCTCTTTTCCCTCCCGCTCCCCTCCTTCCCCTAGCATCCTTCTCCTCTCCCTTTCCCTACACTTCTTCCTTTCCTTTTCCCTACTCTCCTTTTCCTCTCTTCCTCTTCCTCCTCCTCCTTCCCCTTCCCCTCCCGCTCCCCTCCTCCTCGCATCCTCCTCTTCCTACACCTCTTCCTCTCCTTTTCCCTACTCTCCTTCTCTTTCTCCTCCTCCTCCTCCTCCTCCTCCTCCCCCTCCTCCCCCTCCCGCTTCCCCTCCTTTGTATCTCCTCTTTGCTCATATCACAGACATTCCCCCCCCCCCCCAAAGAATCCTTCTTGTTTATTATTTCTTCTCGCGCTCGGAGGCATCGACTTCCTCTTCGCGATTCTATCGCGGCAAAGACACCGCCCCCTCCCCCCACACCCTCCCACACCCTCCCCCTCCCCCTCCCTCCCACACCCTCCCCCTCCCTCCCACACCCTCCCCCAACTTAGCCCGCTTTTCAAGAGGATTGCTGCGGAAGGAGGTGGGGGGAAGGGGGAGGGGGAAGGGGAAGGGGGAAGGGGGAGGGGGGTGATTAAGGTCAAGACTGTTGCAGCCACGTGCCGGAAGAGAGTGGCCTGAGAGATGCACCGTAGAGAGAGAAAGAGAGAGAGAGAGAGAGAGAGAGGAGAGCAAGGGGAGGGATTAAGGATAGCTACGAGTCCTGGAAATCTGTTCCAGCGAGGACCCCCCCCCCCCGACCCCCACGCTGGAGCGAAACCAGCTGGTACCATCTGTGGAGTAACGACGTCTTTAAGACGTCCTTGGGCCGGGCAGCGAGGTCACCGCTCGAGGAGGAGTCTGCGAGGGAGTGACCTGGTTCCTCTGGGAGTTGTTGACAAAAGCCGGAGAGGAAGTGGGCGGGGCTCTTGAGGAGTCCGCGCGCGCGCACACACACACACACACACACACACACACACACACACACACACACACACACACACACACACACACACACACACACACACACACACACACACACACACACACACACACACACACATGAACTAGATGCTGAGAGATACAAAGACGGGTAACTATGAGCATAGCTCCCCTTCCCGTATAATGCAGCTAGATAAACACACACACACACACACACACACACACACACACACACACACACACACACACACACACACACACACACACGTACATACACACACATACACACACACACGTACATGTAGTCAGTGGTGTCGGTCTTGTAGTCCCCCCAGTGCCGGCCTACCGCCCCCAGCCGGCTTCGAAAGCCACGGCACCCCAATAATGATGATGAAAACAACGAAGGATATGAATGAGAGGATCACACTAAAAGTACAAAAGCTATTCGTGTGTCAGCCTTTGCCATCATTGACAAATTTATCAGGACGAAGAAACGAGGGACTAGGCTTACAAGCGGCCGAAGCCGGTTGCACCTTTGCCCGTAGTGCTCAGATAGCCAGGTAAGAGGCCTTTGTCTTCGGGAGCCCCTGGAGATGGACCCAAGGGGGCCTCCGTGGTCCCGAGACGAGATCGAAGCCCAGGTCTCGACAACGAAGCCCGTGGGTCGAGATCCTGGGTTACCCTGGGCTCGAGGACGCTCGGCTCGTGTCCGCAAGTGGGTCGGTTCGAATCCCGCACGTGACTTCTGGATTGGCCGAGCGGCCGGCTGGAAACTCGAGAATAGCCGCTGTCCATCGTGTCTGGAAGCGCCCGCGGGAGATGATGGAAATGCCCCCGGGGGGGGGGATAATCTTCGAACCACGAAACTAGTCCGGCTACTCCACTCTCCCCCTTTCCCCCCTACTCCCCTATACATCCCTCCCTTCCCCTCCTCTCCCTTCCCTTCCCTTCCCTTCCCTTCCCCTTCTCTCCCCTCCCTTCCCTTCCTTTCCCTTCCCTTCTCTTCCCTTCCCTTCCTCTCCCCTCCACTCCACCCAACTCCCTTCCCTTTCCTCTCCTTTCCTCTCCTCTCCACTTCACTCCTTTTCCCTCCCCTCCCCTTCCCTTCCTCTCCCTTCCCTTCCTCTCCTCTCCCCTCCCCTCCCCTCCCCTCCCCTCCCCTCCTCTCACCTCCCCTCCTCTCACCCCACCTCCCCTCCTCTCACCTCACTTCCTCTCACCTCCCCTCCTCTCACCTCACCTCCCTTCCTCTCACCTCCCCTCCTCTCACCTCACCTCCCCTCCTCTCACCTCCCCTCCATTGCTAACTGGCCGGACGTACTTCATCAAGGGGTGATGGGCACCGGACAGCGATACCCTCCCTTTCTCTCTCCCTCTCTCTTTTTCTTTCTCTCTCATTCTCTCTTTCCCTCTCTCTCTTTCTCTCACACATACACACAAACACAAACGCACACACTCACACACACACACACACACACACACACACACACACACACACACACACTCCCACACACCTTCACTCCCACACTCCTACACACCCTCACTCCCACACTCCTACACACACTCACTCCCACACACCCTCACTCCCACACACCCTCACTCCCACACACCCTCATTCCCACACACCCTCACTCCCACACACCCTCACTCCCACACACCCTCACTCCCACACACCCTCACTCCCACACACCCTCACTCCCACACACCCTCACTCCCACACACCCTCACTCCCACACATCCTCACTCCCACACACCCTCACTCCCACACTCCTACACTCCCACACACCCATACCCCCACACACCCTCACTCCCACACACCCTCACTCCCACACACCCTCACTCCCACACATCCTCACTCCCACACACCCTCACTCCCACACTCCTACACTCCCACACACCCATACCCCCACACACCCTCACTCCCACACATCCACACTCCCACACATCCACACTCCCACCCACCCAGACTCCCACACAATCACATTCACACACACACACACACACACACACACACACACACACACACACACACACACACACACACACACACACACACACACACACACACACACACACAACCACACACAACCACACACGCACCACACACACACACTCACTCCCACACTCCCACACACTAATACTTCTACATGGTCAAGAGCCTTGTCCTCCCGTTCTCGTGACGACTCCACACTCACTCTCCCTAGCACGTACTCCTCCTCCTCTTCCCTCCCCCTCACTCCGCTCCCCCTCTTCCCACTCTTCCCCCTCTCCCTTTCCGTCTTTCCTCCCTTCTCGCTAGTCCTCCCTCCTTCACCTCCTACCCTCCATTCCTCTTCCCTTCCTCATCCTCTTCCTCCTACCATTCTCCCCTCCTCCGCCCCCTCCTCCTCCTCCCTTCCTCCTCCTCCTTTTCTCATTTTCCTCTTCTTTCTCCGTTCCTCATGCACTGTCTTCCTCCGCCTCCTCCTCCTCCCACTCCTCCACCCTCTCCTCCTTTCCTCCTCCTCCTCCTCCTCCTCCTCCTCCTCCTCCTCCTCCTTGAGAAAGCCCTGTCCAACCCGGTTCTTAATGGCGCCGTTGTGGTCGAGTCGACGTGAGGCGAATGAAATTCTCTCTCTCGCTCTCTCTCTCTCTCTCTCTCTCTCTCTCTCTCTCTCTCTCTCTCTCTCTCTCTCTCTCTCTCTCTCTCGTGTCGGCGACATTCGTCGGAGGAAGAGCTCGAACCAACAACAACAACAACGATAACAACAAACTATTGTACTACAAAAGAAGAGAAAGAGGAGGGGGAGGAGGAGGATTTGGAGGAGGGGGAGGAGGAGGATCAGGAGGAGGAGGAGGAAGGAGGGCGAGGAGGAAGGAGGGCGAGGAGGAGATCAGGAAGACGAGGAGGAGGATGGGAGGAGGAGGATATGGAGGAAGAAGAGGAGGAGGAGATCAGGAGGACGAGGAGGAGGAGGATCAGGAGGAGGACGACAAGGAGGAGAAGGAAGATCAGGACGAGGACGAGGAGAAGGAGGATCAGGAGGAGGAGGAGGAGGATGATCATCAGGAGGAGGACAAGGAAGAAGAGGATCAGGAAACGAGGAGGAGGAGGAGGGGAACGAGGAGGAAGAGGAGGACGTTCATCACGAATCTTAATGTTGGCTTGGAGGACTCTGTATCAAATGAAAAAGAAATATTCTCTCTCTCTCTCTCTCTCTCTCTCTCTCTCTCTCTCTCTCTCTCTCTCTCTCTCTCTCTCTCTCTCTCTCTCTCTCTCTCTCTCTGTCTCTCTTCCTCCCTCTCTCTATCTCTCTCAGCTCGCGAGATCGTGTTTCGGCCGTCGCGCGCGCGGACACGCTTGTGAAGTGATATATTTTGCGCGTTTCTGTGCAGCAGAGGAAGAGGCTGTGCCCTGAAAGCGGGTCTCGATCGTTCAAGCCCCCCTCTCCTCCCCTCCTCACTCCTCTCCTCCTCTCTCCTCTCCTCACCTCCTCTCCCCTCGCCTCTTTTCAACTCTTCTCCCTCCCCTTCTCTCCTCTCCCCTTCTCTCCTCTCCCCTTCTCTCCTATCCCCTTCTCTCCTATCCCCTTCTCTCCTCCCCTCCCCTCCTCTCCTCCCCTTCTCCCCTCCCCTTTTCCCCTTTTCTCCTCTCCCCTTCTCTCCTCTCCTCCCCTCCCCTCCCCTCCTCCCCTCCCCTTCTCCCCTCCCCTTTTCCCCTTCTCTCCTCCCCTTTTCCCCTTCTCTCCTCTCCCCTTTTCTCCTCTCCCCTTCTCTCCTCTCCTCTCCTCTCCTCTCTCCTCCTCTCCTCTCCTACCTCTCCTCCCCTCTCCTTCCTTCTCCCCTCTCCTCTCCCCTCTCCTCTCCCCTTCTCTCCTCCCCTCCCCTCCCCTCCCCTTCTCCCCTCCCCTTCTCCCCTTCTCCCCTTCTCTCCTCTCCCCTTCTCTCCTCTCCTCTCTCCTCCTCTCCTCTCCTTTCTCCTCTCCTACCTCTCCTCCCCTCTCCTTTCTTCTCCCCTCTTCTTTATTCTCCTCCCCTCTTCTTTATTCTCCTCCCCTCTTCTCTCCCCTTCTCTCCCCTTCTCTCCTCTCCTCTCCTCTCCTCCCCTCTCCTTCCCTCTCCTCTACCTTGGGAGTCTCTCCTCCCAGGAATTGCTTCATCTTGGCCAGAGAGAGAGAGAGAGAGAGAGAGAGAGAGAGAGAGAGAGAGAGAGACGCATCAGTATTCCCATTTCGAAAGTTTCTGTTTTTGTTGTTGGTATAGAGTCCTCATCCGAATTAGTACCACCGGAAACTCCTCCCACAGTCTCCAGTTATAACATCTTTCCTCACTTCCTCACTCCCTCACTCCCTCTCTCACTCCCTCCCTCCCTCACTCCCTCACTCCTCCCCTCACTCACTCCCACTTCCGTGGTTTTATGTAATGGACAGTTCCATCGTTGGTTCTCGTTTTGTCCAAAGATATTTTGACGACGACGACGATGGCGACGAATGTGAGGTCGGCTCTCGGAGTATCATTAGTGTGTCGCCAGAATAGAGTCTCTAATTGGCGCCACAGGTCACCTCCACCTCTTCCTTCTCGTCCTCCTCCTCGTCCTCCTCTCGCCCTCCTCTCGCCCTCCTCCTCCTCCTCCTCGTCCTCCTCAACCCGGCATTTAATTGCAGTTGAATAGGATAGTGGTAGCAGTAGTGTTAGTTCATCTTCTGCCCTGTTTTCTTAACTGTAGCTTATTTTATTAAACACAAACAGCCTCGCTAGGGCCAGTGGGCCAGCTGTTGTTTGTTCTTCCTTTGTGTTCCTTTGTGTTCCTCTTCCTCCTCCTCTTCTTCCTCCTCCTTTTCCTCCTCTTCCTCATCTTCCTCCTCTTCCTTATCTTCCTCCTCCTCCTCCTCTTCCTCCTATTCCTCCTCCTCTTCCTCCTATTTCCTCCTATTCCTCCTCCTCTTCCTCCTCTTACTCCACCATCACCACCACTCACCACCACCAGACCCGGACACTTGACCGATGGAGCATTACCTTAGGTGACCAACGCTAAATTGGACTGCCATGATTGCAGTGGTCTGCACTCTGTATTCCCGAGATGGCGGAGGGGGGGGTGGGCTGAGGTGAGGATGGGTGGGTGGGGGGAGGGGGTCATGTAGCCTCCTGCCTGCCTGCCTGCCTGCCTGCCTGCCTGCCTTCCTGCCTTCCTCTTCGGTTGGCATCGCAAGGGACTCGTCCATGTGCAGACAAGACACGTTCGTTGGCACCTGAGATTGGTGACATCTGACGCTCCAACCACTATGCCTGGAGCGAGAGTGAAGAGGAGAAGAGAGGAGAGGTGATTTTAGTTGAATCGTTATTCCTTTATTACCAACAGTGGAGGTATATAATGGAGAAACCTGCTTCTTCAGAGAAGAACGCCTTTTTGTGTGTGCGTGTGTGATTAACCATGGTCTTGGATCACGTGTTGGACTCGAGATCGACAGTTATTAACCTCCCGGATGAGAGCTCAGAGCTCATATGACCGATCTATGGGTAATACTGTGACCTTACACGCATACACACCCACACCTCTCCGCCCACGAGAGTTGGAGTAACACCCCGCAGCGAAGCGATACTGAAATTATTTCAGCCCTTGGCGGGAGTCGAACCCGGACCGCCTTAGTGGCAGGCGAGAACTCTAACCACAGCGCCACGAGGTGTGTGTGTGTGTGTGTGTGTGTGTGTGTGTGTGTGTGTGTGTGTGCGTGCGTTCAGGAACGGTAACTGGAATGGTATGAACGAAATGGGGAGAAGCTGAGGTGGCAATGGTGGCAAAGACATACCACCTACCAATCAGAAGAGGGGGGGAGGGGGGAAGAGGGGCACCAGGGTGGGGGGAGTGGGGGGAGGGGGGAAGAGGGGCACCAGGGTGGGGGTAGGAGGGGTTATCATCGTTATATCAGGTACGTCCGCAGGGACAAGATTTAAAGATATTATAGTACTAGTAATAATAAAGAAACCTGAGTAATAGAATAATTACGGTAATAAACAGTTGATAAATGTACATAGTATTTTATTCGTTTTGCATTTTCCGCGTAATTTTTTATTTATTTATTATATTATTTGCATTTCTTTATTTTCCATAAATTCCAAGGGGGGGGAATGCTCCCCCTTGCCCCCCTTTCTTTGCTCCCCTTGCCCCCCTTGCCCCACCCGTGTGGACGTCCATGATCGTTGTCTAAAGCGGTCACCTTTGCCCAGCGTGATCAGATATTGACAGACAGACAGACGGGGCAAGGATTGTCTGTCCCCGGAAGTCGTGAGGGAAGAAGTGACGTCACCGCCTCCGCCGCCGCACCGCCGCCGAACCGCAGCCGCGCGTTCTTCGCGTTTGCGGATGAAGACTCTTCGTTTCGGTTTTGCGGTTCCCGTGGTTCGGGTTGATCCCGAGTTCCATCCCACACTCTTTTTATTCTTTTTTTTATTTGACGTAAACGAATCTCTCTCTCTCTCTCTCTCTCTCTCTCTCTCTCTCTCTCTGTTCGCTAAATATTTTACACGACGAACCTCCACGATTTTTTTTTACTATTTTATCTATTTTATTTTAATTTATTTTAATTTATTTATTCATTGTGTGCCCTTTAACCGCATTGCCTCACAGGAAGAGGAGGAGGAGGAGGAAGAGGAAGAAGTTGGACTCTCTCGCTTCTGTTTCTGGAGTTGGGTCACGCGCGCTCACAAAGGGGTCGAGGGGCAAGTTTCGATTTACGTTCAAACTTACCAGACGCGGTAACCGGACCATCCCTCCGAAATGAAAGAAGAGAAGAGAGAGAGAGAGAGAGAAAGAGAGGGGGGAAGAGATAGAGAGAGGGAGGGAAGAGAGAGCGAGGGGGGAAGAAAGAGAGGTAGAGGGGGAAGACGGAGAAATAGAGGGGGTAAGAGAGAGAGAGGGGAGGTAAGAGAGAGAGAGAGAGAGGGCGGGAAGAGGGAGAGAGAGAGGGGGAAGAGAGAGAGAGAGGGGGGCAAGAGAGAGATAGAGAGAGGGGGGCAAGAGAGATAGAGGGGGGGCAAGAGAGAAAATTAGAGGGGGAAAGAGATAGAGGGGGGAAGAGAGAGAGGGGAGCAAGAGAGAGAGAGAGAGGGGGAAGAGAGAGATAGAGAGGGGCAAGAGAGAGATAGAGAGGGGCAAGAGAGAGATAGAGAGGGGGCAAGAGAGAGATAGAGAGAGAAGGGGCAAGAGAGAGAGAGAGAGAGAAGGGGCAAGAGAGAGGGAGGGGTAGAGATAGAGAGAGAGAGAGAGAGAGAGAGAGAGAGAGAGAGAGAGGGGCAAGAGAGAGAGAGAGAGAGAGAAGAAGAAGAACAACGACAAATCGTCTCCCGATGAAGAGGAACGCATAGAACCCCCGAGCGGGTTCAATTACGGGACTTTTCTTTCCCTGGACAGACGCTCCGCTCTCTTCTCCTCTGGAACCCCCTTCGCCCGACCCGCTGTCGTGATCCCTGAAACGTACCAAGCTTCGTCATGCCTCTCTCACCTCTCTCCCTCCCTCTCTCCCTCCCTCTCTCACTTCCTCTCTCCCTTCGTCCCTCCCTCTCTCACTTCCTCCCTCCTTCTCTCCCTTTCTCCCTCCCTTCCTCCTCTCCCTCTCTCCCTTTCTCCCTTCCTCTCACCTCTCTCCCTCTCTCCCTCTCTCCCTCTCTCACTTCCTCTCTCCCTTCGTCCCTCCCTCTCTCACTTCCTCCCTCCTTCTCTCCCTTTCTCCCTCCCTTCCTCCTCTCCCTCTCTCCCTCTCTCCCTTCCTCTCTTCCTTCCTCCCTCTCTTCCTTCCTCCCTTTCTCCCTCCCTTTCTCCCTTTCTCCTTCCCTCTCTCCATTCCTCTCTCCCTCCTCCCTCCCTCCTCCCCTCTCTCACTCCATCTCTCCCTCCCTCCTCTCACTCACTCCCTCCCTCACCCCGTCCTTCCCTCTCTCACTCCCTCCTTCTCTCTCTCACTCCCTCCTTCCATCTCTCACACCCTCCTTTCCTCCCTCCCTCCCTTCCTCCCTCCCACCCTCTCTCCCTCCCTCACCTCCCTCACCTCCCTCCCACCCAGTCTTTATTTCTTGAAGCCCGGCTTAATCTCCGAGTTGGTACCACTTAGAAACCTTTTCTCTTCTTTTCTCTCCTCGAGAGAGAAGTTGGTCTGATTATCTCCGGCCACAAGTTTCTGTCGCTTCTCTTCTGCACTCGGAAGAGGAGCTTGTGGCCCTGGGGCGGGGGGAGAGGGGGGAGGGCGGGGGGAGAGGAGGGGGAGGGCGGGGGGAGAGGGGGAGGGCGGGGGGAGAGGGGGAGGGCGGGGGGAGAGGGGGAGGGCGGGGGGAGAGGGGGAGGGCGGGGGAGAGGGGGAGGGAGGAGGGAGAGAGGGGGAAGGGCAGGGGGAGAGGAGGGGGAAGGGAGAGGTCAGGGGGAGAGGGGGAGGGCGGGGGGAGAGGGGAGGAGGTTTGCAGAGGCTCTTCGGATTCGAGAAGATTAGTAATTGATATGCAACAGTATTGGATTGCTTGCTCGCTGGTTTGTGTGTGGTCATCACTCGCTTGTCACTCGCTGCTCCTACTCCTCCTCTTCCTCCTCCTCCTCCTTTTCCTCCTCTTCCTCTTCCTACTCCTCTTTCTCTTCCTCCTCCTTCTCCTCCTCTTCCTCCTTTTCCTCATCTTCCTTCTCTTCCTCGTCCTCCTCTTCCTTCTCTTCCTTCTCTTATTCCTCCTCCTCTTCCTCTTCTTCCTTCTCTTCCTTCTCTTCCTCCACTTCCTCCTCCTGCTCTTCCTCCTCTTTCTATTCCTTCTCTTCCTCCTCCTCCTCCTCCTCCTACTCCTCTTCCTCCTTTTCCTCCTCTTCCTTCTCTTCCTCCTCTTCCTCCTTCCTTCTCCTCCTCATCTTCCTTCTCCTCCTCTTCTTCCTCCTCCTCTTCCTTCTCTTCCTCCTCCTCCTCTTCATCCCAATTCTCTTCTTCCTCTTCCTTCTCTTGGTCGTTTTCTTCCTCTTCCTTATACTTGCCGTCGTCGTCGTCGTTACGTTTTAGTGGTTCAAGTGGATCAAAAACTTGGGTGGAAGCTTCCACATGTACACACACACAGCACTGTAGACACAAACGCATGCGCGAACACATACACACACGCACATTGTATATATAGATATATGCATATGTTTATATATGTGTATTTGTGTGTATAATGTGTGTGTGCGCGCGCGCCCTTGCAAGCAGCCGTATTTTCCGAAGCCTTTTCTTTTTGGATGTCTATTTGCCCAAGGAGACTCGAAATGGGGGGGGGGGGAATAATAATAACAATAATAATCATCCTCAAGAGACGTCGATTGGTTGACCTGAGCAGCGGAAACTTTTGCGTCACCTTTGCCCTGTGTACTTGCATAACAGCGAGGAGGAATAGGTATTCACAGGTAGGTGTGTGTGTGTGTGTGTGTGTTTCTAGTAACCCTGCTAGTACAAGACCTAGAATTACACTTAATATCCAGACTAGACCTGTCAACGGGGCTGCTCCACTGTTCCCTAGATGCACCTTCCCATCTCGGAACGAGGCAAGAAAGGGATTCGCCTTGCCTTCCTGGGATGATGCAACCCCCCCCCCCCACACACCCACACCCACAGGCAACCATATCGTCACAAAAGAAACAGAGAGATAGAGAGAGAGAAGAGAGAGAGAGAAGCTCTGACGTCACGCTGTAGGCGACACTGAGAAAAAATATATATAAAAAACAAAAGAAGAACGGCGTGGGAATTGTAGCAGCATTTTTCTCTTTTTCAGAGAATTTAAGTCTCTCTCTCCCGCCGGCGGCCGAGAGGCAGAGGCCGGGGGAGGCCGGGTCCGGGGGAGGCCGGGTCCGGGGGAGGCCGGGGCCTCAGCGCCGCGGGCGGACCCTAATTGCGCCCAACAGGCTCTGCAGGAAACTTGTTAGTTGAGCCCAGGAAAACCGCCTACCTCGTCTCCCCCCTTCCCCCCTTCCTCCCCCTTCCTCCCCCCTCCTCTCCCCCTCCTTCCTTGCCCGTCTTCTCCCCCCCTCTCCCCCCCCGAATGAGGGAGGAGACGAGTCGTTCTTCGTCTTCGTCGCCTCCGTCTTCGTCTTCGTCGTCGAGGGATGACGAGCTCGTAACTCTAGAACCAACTGGCGTCCATTCCCAAGCTCGATGGTTTCCCGTGCTGCAATGTCGTATGGTCCCTCCCTGTATATGTGATCCACCATTGTCTTGGATCACGTGTTGGACTCGTGATCGACAGCTATTTCCCACCCGGAAGAGAGCTCAGAGCTTGTATATGACCCATGTATGGGTAATGCTGTGACCTTACATGCACACACGCACCCAACTCCCCTCCCACGAGAGTTGGAGTAACGACTCGCAGCGCAGCGATACTGAAATTATTTCAGCCCTGGGCGTGATTGGAACCCGGACAGCCGTAGTGGCAGGCAGGAACTCTAACCATTGCGCCACGAGGTGTGAATGTATGTGTGTGTGTGTACATATATATACATATATAATGTGTGTGTGTGTGTGTGTGTGTGTGTGTGTGTGTGTGTGTGTGTGTGCTTGTATTCTTTTCGTTATTCCTTCACCCCTTCTTCACTTCATATCCCTCATCTTCTTCTCTTCTTGGGCCCTCAGCCTTACACCTGGGACCTTGGCCTAGGTTCCCTCCTCGTTTGTAAACTCAGTACCGGGGAACTGTCTTCTTATAACAACACAGCTTAACGAAAAAATGTAGAGACTGAACAATTTTACACCAGGCTTAATGACCCCCTTATGGGTCGATAGACTTAAAAAAAAAAAAAAAAAAAAAAAAAAAAAAATTTGCTCATTCTGTCCACTTTGCACGGACGAGTTAAAGTCCTGACGAACGCAGATAGTAAAGGACCAATTCAATGTCGCAGGATTTTACATTTTGTGCGTCCTACGGTTATATGCGGTAGTTTGGCTTCCAAGGGAAACGTTTCTCTAAATTTTGATGTAACTTTACTCTTTTATGTTTTTGTTTTTGTTTTTTTTGTTTTTTTCATTGTCTCTAAATTTCGATGTACCTTTATTATTTCATTTTTCTTCCCTTTTGTGTTCATTGTCTCCTCCGTAATTGCTTTTCTCTCTGTTCTGCATTCTATTGTTGTTTTTATTTATTTATTATTTATTTATTTATTTATTCATCTTTATGTTCGAGAAAGGAAGCTCGCTGGCTGAGTAGGTTAGGGTGTCATTACCTGCAGCGAAGGTCGCGGGGATGGCGGTTCGAATCCTGCCACCGGCGAAGTTGAACCAAGGACATAGTTCATTAACTTCCACGCTACAAAGTCCTCTGTGAGGGGCACCGTCCTGGCCTTCGAATTGGGAGGAGTTTGTGACGTTAAACCATATCATATCACCATTTTTTTTTTTTTTTTTTTTTCTCTCTCGAAACGGGAGTCGTCGCGTTGGGTCACCCTCGGTGTCGACATCGTCCTTGAAACACACGTGCTTCTCCGACTCGAGAGCTCTTCTCGGAGCGCCGCGTCGTCTTTCGAAACGATCCGTGTGTTATTCTTTATCCTGATGACATGTTTGGCTTCGCCGTTTGCATCAAAGAGTCCTTCATTCATGTGGGACGGGCAGACGATACGTGTCATCATGTGCCCCTCCCCCACCCACCCCCGCCACCATCTCGTCAAAATAAAACTCCTCAAAGATAACCAGAAAGAAATATAAAAGTTCGCGATCATTTTAATTTCTGTAATCAGGGGCTGTCGACCGCTTAATTGAATACTTATAGTTCAAGTGTTTGCCCGAACGATGTTGATACACGTCCGCTCATGTGAAGCGACTGTGCGTGTGTGTGTGTGCGTGTGTGTGTGTGTGTGTGTGTGTGTGTGTGTGTGTGTGTGTGTGATCTACCACCATGGTCTTGGATCACATATTAGACTCGTAATCGACAATTATTTATCCTCCCGGAAGAGAGCTCAGAGATCATGTATGACCGATCTATGGGTGATGCTGTGACCTTACACGCACATACACACCCAACTCCCCGCCCACCGGAATTGGAGTAACGACTCGCAGCGCAGCGATACTGAAATTATTTCAGCCCAGGGCAGCTACCACTGTGTGTGTGTGTGTGTGTGTGTGTGTGTGTGTGTGTGTGTGTGTATGCGCGCACATAATGTTTGATATACATACACTTTTCTGAGTAGATTAAAGTGTGGATTTTTTGTCAACTGCTTGGACTGGGAAAGCGAGTCAACAACAGCCAGAACTGAGACAGATGTCCTCCTGACGGCGAAATAAAAGGAAGTTTTAGCGTCCCTCCCTTTCCATGCACAGGTGGAGGGAGGGGGACATAGGTTCTACACCTTACAGTCGAAGTCTCCCTGACGATGACCACAACGCCTCGACTCGGGCAGTCTGACCTCGTTTCGTGCGGCTGCAGTGTCGTGACGAGGCGATATGGCGACGGCGGAGGCGACGACGGCTAGAGAGGGACGATTGGCGCCAGGAGTGAGAGAGAGAAGGAGAGAGGGAGAGGGAGAGGGAGGGAGGGAGAGAAGAGAGAGAAAAGAGAGAGAGAGGGAGAGAAGAGAGAAAAGAGAGAGGGAGAAAAAGAGGAAGAGAGAAGGAGAGAGAGGGAGGGAGAGAGAGAGAGAAAGGAAGAGAGAGAAAGTGAGGGAGAGAGAGAGGAGAGTGAGAAAGAGAGAGAGAAGTAGAGAGAGAGAGAGAGAGAGTTGCGACCAGAGACAGTGACGACTATTTAGCAATTGATCATTCGGACGACGCGACGCCCGGACACGACGCCGCGCCGATCTCGCGTTCAGTTTTGAACAAAAACAAAGGGGCGTTTGGCCTCGGCGGCGGCGCCACGATTGATGGCGTCTGGTCCTCTGCGCCTTGTCCCTGTACTCTATGCTTCAATGTTTAAAATATATTCAACAAAGTCTCTCTCTGTCTCTCTGTCTCTCTCTCTCTCTCTCTCTCTCTCTCTCTCTCTCTCTCTCTCTCTCTCTCTCTCTCTCTCTCTCTCTCTCTCTCTCTCCCTCTCCTTCTCCCTCCCTCTGTCCCTCCCTCTGTCCCTCTCTCCCTCTGTCTCCTTCGGTCTCCCTCTCTCTCTCACTCTGTTTCTTTCGGTCTCCCCCCCTCTCTCTCTCTCTCTCTCTCTTTCTCTCTTTCTCTCCCTCTCCCCCCTCTCTCTCCCTCTCTCCCTACCCCCTCCCTCTCCCTCCCTTCCTCCCTCACTTATTCTCCCTGCCTCCCTCACCCTCTCTCCCTGCCTCCCTCACTCTCTCTCCCTCCCTCTCTCACCCTCTCTCCTACCTCCCTACCTCCCTCACCCTTTTTCTCTTTATACATAACTGTTTCTCTGTCCCTCTCTATCTCTATCAGTGTGTGTGTGTGTATGTGTTAGAATTCGTCCACTGCATCGATAACAAACGAGCTTCGATGTGCTTATCCTCTTTTGTCAGGCGACAAACGTCTATGGGTCTGATTAATTCGCTTTTCAAATAAATCCCTTTAAAGCTTAACGACGTTGCTCAAATGCGTAACATTATCTCAAGTGACTTTTTCCAGTAACTTCTACGATTATCATTTACTCTTTATTCGTGATTCGTCCGAGTTGTCAAGAAGGCTTAGGCTCGATTCACACGTATCGACTTTTCGCCGTGCGACGTCCACGACACGACGTCGTGGTCTCACATAACCATAGTTGTCTATGGACGCTTTCACACGTCACGACCACAAACTTCCGTGGTTATTTGAGAGCACGACGTCGTGTCGTGGACGGCGCACGGCGGACAGTCGATACGTGTGAAAGAAGTCTTAGTCTTCCTTCGAGTACAACTCGTCTTTGTAACGGAGTAACCAAGTTTGATAATGAAAAAATCGTGTTTTCCCACTGTGAACCAAATGGATCACTGTCACCAACCATACTCGTCTCACATTCGCGTAGTCGTGGGTTCGAATCCCGCATTCCTCTAAGATTCCCAGCAGTGAATGACAGCTGCCCCAAGCATATAGGATAAAGATGACTTCGGTCGCAACTGTTCAGCGCCTCCTGGCGTAGGCTCCTTATCTATGGTTACAACTGCTGATACGAAGATAGTCCACCGTTTTCTAAAGAAGTAAATTTGCTTTAAAAAAAAAAAAAAAAAAAAAAAAAAAAATACAGATTTGGAAAATTATATTAAAATAGACCCAGGGAAAAGCCGATTGGTGATTGGTGAAGGCATCCAATATATGAAAGCAAATGACAGTAGTTACAATTCCATGTTTTTTTGTTGTTTTTTTTGTGTGTGTGTGTTATCCTCGGCAATTGTTACTGTTATTTCGAACTGTATGTTCTTTTCATTATCTGCATTTCATGTATATTGATTTATTGCCAAATAAACTTATTATTATCATTATTATTATCATTATCATAATAATAGTAATAATAAATAAGATCTGTTATTGATCGCGTCGTCGTTTGTTTTACGTATCTGCCGTATCTATGTGAAATTTATTGAGGTGATGACACATTCTAGAATGCAGTACTGAAAAAAATATTAAGATAACGAAAATAACTAAAGTAACAAAATATATTCAGTAACTAAAAAAAAATGAAATGCTTAAAGATTATCAATTTACCCAAGTCATTCCTTAAAATTGTTGTTTTCTGTTATTTTCACTGGAAGAAAACGTACTCTTATTCACAAACCAAAAACAACAACTTAAAGATCATAAAGAAATGCAACATAAAATTTGGATGGAAAGGGACAGTTAAAATGAATAAATAAATAAATAAATAACAAGCTCTATATTAATATGTCAAACAAAACAAGAAGAATATTTAAGAAGCTATCGATATGCAGATGCTCCGTATTTACATTTTGTTCAAACGATTGTCGACATTGGAGATGATCTCGCCAGCCATCTGCCATAGACAGGGCTCGAAACAGATCGAACATAAGAATAGAGGAGACTGCAAGAGACCATAAGGCCTACACTAGGCAGTTCCATGCCCCTAACCTCCTTTTATCCCTATCCATAAACATATAAAACAACCCATTGTTTTCAGCGCTCAATACTACATGGTTACTAAGTCTATTCCATTCGTTAACCACTCTATTCGTAAACCAGTTCTTGCCTGTTACCTTCTCAAACCTAAACTTGTCCAGTTAAAATCCATTATTACGAGTCCTGACCTTTTGTCTTAATATGATGACCTTTGCTAAGGCGCGGTGGTCCTCCGCAGGTGGAATTTACTTGAAACTTGTTTGGTCGGCACGGACCGTTGAAAACGGGACGGGACGGGGAAATGGACCTATCACGTTGTCTCCTCTCAATGCACCTAACCTCCTCCTCCACCACCACCTCCTCCACTACCACCTCCTCCACTACCACCTCCTCCACTACCACCTCCTCTTCCTCCTCCTCTTCCTCCTCTTCCTTTTCCTCCACCACCACCACCACCTACTCCTTTTCCTCGTCCTTTTCCTTCTCCTTTTCTTCCTCCACCTCCTCCTCCTCCTCCTTTTCATCCTCCTTCTTTTCCTTCTTCGCCTTTTCCTACTTTTCCTTCTTTTTTCCTCTTTTTTCTTCTCTCTTTCTCTCTCTCTCCCTCTCTTCTTTAAGCTGGGGATGGTGGACAGTACCTTAATGTACAAGAAAAAGGCAAATAGCTTCCAGGAGTCGTCATCTTGAATCAAATATATCAAGTGAGCCTCACTCGGAAACGAGGGCGTGGAGGGGGCTGAGGGCGGGGAGGTGGCTGAGGGCGGGATAGGTGGCTGAGGGCGGGAAGGTGGCTGAGGTGGGCGAGGTAGCTGGGGGGCGGGGCCGCTCGAACCTTGGCACTCTGCAGGGTCCATTTCTTCGAGTGCCAAACTTGGAACCGTCCTTCCAGCTGATCCAGAATATATTAACGATCGTCACAGGCCCGGTTCCGGACGCAAGTTTTCTGGAATGTTCCTCCTCGCCACCCATTCTTCCTCTTCTTCCTCCTTCTCCTCTTCTTCCTCTTCCTCTTTCTCCTTCTCGTCGTCGTCCTCCTCCACCTCCTCGTCCTCCTCCTCCTCCACCTCCTCGTACTCCTTCTCCTCCGCCTCCTCTTCTTCAGTTTCTTCCTCGGCCTACTCCTCCTCCTCCTCTTCTTCAGCCTCTTCTTCAGCCTCTTCCTCTTCCTCCTCGCCACTCCTATTCTTTCTCCTCTTCTTCAGCCTCTTCCTCCTCGTCCACCTCTTCCTCGTCCCTCTCCTCCTCTTCTTCAGCCTCTTCCTCTTCCTCTTCTTCCTCCTCCACCTGCTCGTCCTCCTCTTTTTCTTCAGCCTTTTCCTCCTCCTCCTCCTCCTCTTTCTCCTCCTCCCCCTCTTCTCCTCATCTTTCCCCTCCTCTCCTCCCCCTCCTCTCCTCCTCCTCCTCCTCCTCCTCTTTCCCCTCTTCCTCCATTTCCGACGAAGCCTGGCGGAGGCCCTCGAGCTGAAAGTTGTCCAGCTTAGCGTCACCTGGTTAAAGGGATAAGTCGCTGCTTATGATCCGGTCGTCTGGTGGGTTGGGGGGAGGGAGGGTGTGGAGCTCCTACTCCTTGATGAAACAGATTCGTCCGGCGGCAACTACCGGAGCAATGCCCTCAGGAGCTTCCCTGGGCCGGGAAATAAATGCTCTTGGCCACAGTAACGATAGTATTCTTAAAAAAAAAGATAATAAAATAATAATAATAATAATAATAAATGAATTAAAAAATATTTCCTTATATAAATCCTTGGAAGGGAAAGGTTTATATAAGAAAAAAAAATAAGAATATCAATAAGATTCTTACGGTGGTATTCTTAAAAAAATCCTTATATAAATATTTCCCTTCCAAGGATTTATATAAGGAAAAAAAATACTAATATCACCGTAAGATTCTTACGGTGGTATTCTTAAAAAAGTCCTTATATAAATCTTTCCCTTCCAAGGATTTATATAAGATTTGTATAAGGATTTTTTTTTAAGATACCACCGTAAGAATCTTACGGTTGTATTCTTAAAAAATTATTTCCTTATATGAATTTTTCCCTTCCAAGGATTTATACAAGATCTATATGAGGAAATATTTTTATTGATTTATTAATTTATTTGTTTATTTATTTTATTTTATCTATTTTTATTTTATTCTATTTATTTTTATTTTTTCATTTTTCATTTCTTTCTTTATTTATTTTATTTTTGTTATTTATTTTATATATATATATATATATATATATATATTTTTCTTTCTTTCTTTCTTTTTCTTTTCTTTAAGAACACCACCGTAAGACGGCGACGTCGGCGGCGTCGTCGTCGTCTTCGCCTCCCGAACGTCCGCCTGAAGTATGGTTCTCCTTTGTCAAGCGATGCATCATCTCGTACGACTCCTTTGTCGTCCTCGCAATCCAGCTTCGCTTCCTCTCGCGCTTCCGACGACCGCTACCTTGGTGTAAAATCTCCACCTCCTCCTCTCTCCTCCTCCTCCTCCTCCTCCTCCTCCTCGTTCTGTAAAGGATGACCTACTTCGGGGTGTCCTTTGGCAAGTGTCGCGTTAAAAGAAGAGTTGAAAGGGAAACTACTGACGCTGAGGTTCTCTTCAGAGTTGATTGATTCGTGAGGTCTGCCATTTGGGTAGTCAGTTTCTGTCCAGATTCCTTTTCCTCCTTGCCCAGTTCTCCTCGCACCAGACACCTTTTCCGTCCAAGTTTTGTTAGGGGTGTGCCGATTAATCGGGATCGGCATGAATCGGCATTTTTTTTTTTTTTTTTTTTTTTTTTTTGTGAATCGGCATCGGCGAGAATAGTTTCTTCTTCTTCTTCTTCTTCTTCTTCTTCTTCTTCTTCTTCTTCTTCTTCTTCTTCTTCTTCTTCTTCTTCTTCTTCTTCTTCTTCTTCTTCTTCTTCTTCTTCTTCTTCTTCTTCTTCTTCTTCTTCTTCTTCTTCTTCTTCTTCTTCTTCTTCTTCTTCTTCTTCTTCTTCTTCTTCTTCTTCTTATTATTATTCTTATTATTATTATTATTATTATTATTATTATTATTATTATTATTATTATTATTATTATTATATATATATATATATATATATATATATATATATATATATATAACACAGGAACCCACAGTCGGAGAAAGAATAAACTTTGAATAAAGAATAATCCTATATTTCGGCTATCAACTGTAGCCCTCTTCAGGAAAGTACATAAGATAGAGAACAGAGGGGACTTATAAACTACAGTAAGAAGAGATGTGGACAGTAGACCTCACTCAGGCGCGGGGCAAACTGGGGTGGCGGAGGAGGGAGGGGGTGAGGAGACGGAGGATGTAACGTCCGCACTAGCTTATTTATTGCTGCGCGTGAGATTATGTCAGGTGTCCACTGCCCTTTAGAAATATTAATATTAGGGCATTCCTCAATTAATGCTGATTCGACTATTTTCCTCCTGAAACCACAGTGGGACTTGAACACTAATCTGGCCTTACCCCAGTCGAAAGAATGATTCTTATTTTTAACATGAAGAAATACAGCCGAATTTTCCTGCCCATACCTAATTGACCTTTTATGTTCTGCCAATCTAGTGTTCAAGTCTCTCCCGGTTTGACCCAAGTAAACCAAATCACAATCTTTGCAGGGCAAACAATAAACACCAGGTGACTCAACTTCCTCGGTTCCTGTGTGTTATTTACAAATGTGCTACTACATTTCTATTTAGAAATATATATATATATATATATATATATATATATATATATATATTTTTTTTTTTTAATGGCCGTTGTCATCGTCAAAATATTGCCGATTCTCGCCGATTCCGATTCTTGCCGATGCCAATGTCGATTAATCGGCACCCCTACTTTTTGTCTTGTACTTTCCACTCAATCCCCCTCCCTCCTCCGTTTGCACATCCTCGTCTCCCCTTTGAGAATCGAACTCTGGTCGAAGTCATAGACAGAGTTCATGGGGCAAATGCTGATCCCGATAACCAAAAGCATTTGTTTTGTTTTGTTTATTTATTTTGTTATCATTTGTCCGTTTGTTTGTTATCATTTGCTTGATTCTCATTTATTATTAGTTATATGTCAATTTATTATTGTTTACTATCAACTGTTTGTTTATTATTTAACTATACCTATGCATTTATGTTCTTTATTTATTATTTACATTATTATAGTTTTTATATATGTATTATTTATTATTTACATTTATAGTTTTTATTTATTTATTTATCATTATGATTTTTTCGCATCCGACCTAGATATGGACCAAAAGGTCTCCTGTCGGCGTGCTCCGCCTTTGTAATCCTTTGTAATACACAGTACAGTACACGTCAATTCTGCAGATGATCAATACAGTTCAATACGGACGCGTAATACACGAACGCTGTTTCAGCGGAAGACAAGTTCCTGTGTGCAGCTGAATGTGGGGTCCCTAGAATGAAAGGGGTCTCGACCAGTCGGGGATGGCCCGGGCTTCTGCATGGAAGCATGGAAGTTACCCCGTGTTGAGTAACGTGTCCGTTATTGTGAGGGAGTTGATGATTTCAGTATCGCTGTTGTTATTGTTGGGTGTTGTTATTGTTGTTGTTGTTGACGTGACTCCTGACTCGTTCTCTTTAAAATAGAGATAGATCTAAGTGTCGGAGGGCGTGTCAATGATGGCCCCGGCATTGTTTGCATTCTTGCTTTTCGGTGTTTTTCGAAGTGGTCCCGAGAGGGCGGGGGGAATGGGCTTGCGGTGGTATTCTTAAAAAAAAAAAAAAAAAAAAAAAATCCTTATATAAATCTTATATAGATCCTTGGAAGGGAAAGATTCATATAAGGTTTTTTTTTAAGAATACGTAAGAATCTTACGGTGATATTCTTAAAAAAAAAATTCTTATATAAATCCTTAGAAGGGAAATATTTATATAAGGAAAGATTTTTTTTAAGAATACCACCGTAAGAATCTTACGGTGGTATTCTTAAAAAATTCTTTCTTTATATAAATCTTTCCCTTCCAAGGATTTATATAAAATTTATATAAGGAAAGATTTTTTTTAAGAATACCATAGTAAGAATCTTATGATGGTATTCTTAAACAAATTCTTTACTTACATAAATCTTTCCCTTCCAAGGATTTATAAGATTTATATAAGGATTTTTTTTTTTAAGAATACCACCGTAAGAATCTTACGGTGGTATTCTTAAAAAACTCTTTCCTTATATAAATCTTTCCCTTCCAAGGATTTATATAAAATTTATATAGGGAAAGATATTTTTTAAGAATACCATAGTAAGAATCTTATGATGGTATTCTTAAAAAAATTCTTTACTTACATAAATCTTTCCCTTCCAAGGATTTATAAGATTTATATAAGGAATTTTTTTTAAGAATACCACCGTAAGAATCTTACGGTGGTATTCTTAAAAAACTCTTTCCTTACATAAATCTTTCCCTTCCAAGGATTTATATATATATATATATATATATATATATTTTTTTTTTTTAAGAATACCTCCGCAATAGTTCCTGAGTATCATGCAGGCAAGCAAGCAAGCAGGCAGGCAGGCAATCTCACTCCGGAGCTCCTTTGCCGAGCTCTTCGTCCTCTGCAGTGGAGGATCCGCCGAAGAGACGAAGCTTCCCCCCCCTCACCCCCTCACACCCCACTAGGAGAGTCACCGTAGAACTTTGGGGGAAAATGGCTTTTTAATTAGGTTGCCATTAAGTGCCGCTCTGGTAAGCACGCTTGGGCGTGTGAGCTCTCTCTCTCTCTCTCTCTCTCTCTCTCTCTCTCTCTCTCTCTTTGTCTCTGTCTCTCTCTGTCTATTTCTGCTTATCTCTGTCTCTGTCTGCCTCTCTATCTCTCTGTCTGTCTCTTTGTCTGCCTCCATCTCTCTCTCTCTCCTCTCTTTCTCTCTCTCTCTCTTGTTGAAACGTTTAAGCAGAATTTGCACAAGAATCAACAAAAACATCTATTTTATACGACCACTTTGGTATTACATAATTCTTCACTCCAAGGATCTGTTGTTGACAAAGAAACTGGACGGTGTGATGAAATGCAATTTCCATTTTTTTTTTTTTTTTTTTTTTTTTTTTTTTTTATCCATAGGAGAGGCAGTTAGCCTAATCAAGCGATGTACATGACATTTGCATGAATTGTGTTGCAAATCTCACTGAAGGTAATTCAGCTTCGGTTTATTTATTTATTCTATTTATTTATATTCTTTTCTTTCTTTCAGGTTGGGAGCATGGATGGCTTGCATTGTATAAAAGCAGATTAATGTTAAGTACAATTTTATTTATTTTACTCGTAGGTGTATAAGATAGTTAATTTGCAAAGGGCGGGGTAGTAAAAGAAGGACTGGGGAAGTGGGTGGCGGGAGGAGGGGGGTGGCCGCTGCTGTCTGGTGTACTAAAATGACGCCTCGGTGTTACGTCATCTCGCCTCGGTTTTACGTCACCCCCACCTCGGTCTTACGTCACCCCACCTCGGTCTTACGTCATCCCCACCTCGGTCTTACGTCACTCCACCTCGGTTTTACGTCACCCCACCTCGGTTTTACGTCATTCTACCTCGGTCTTACGTCATCCCACCTCGGTCTTAAGTCATTCCACCTCGGTCTTTCGCCATCCCACCTCGGTTTTACGTCATCCCACCTCGGTCTTATGTCTTTCCACCTCGGTCTTACGTCTTTCCACCTCGGTCTTACGTCTTTCCACCTCGGTTTTACTTCATCCTACATCGGTCTTACGTCATCCCACCTCAGTCTTACGCCATCCCACCTCAGTGTTACGCCATCCCACCTCGGTCTTACGCCGACGATTCCATTCGCTTAAGGTCGTAGTGGCACCGTCAGGCAACACCAAAACCTGGAAAGTGGTCAACCTTCTTATCTGGAAGGTAGAAGAGTGTGTGAGGAGGATTAGGGAGGATGGAGGATGGTCAATGATTCACTTGACTCCTGGCCTTGCTTGATTTTCATTTATTATTAGTTATCTGTCAATTTATTATTATCTACTCTATACCTGTTTGTTTATTATTTAACTATACCTATGCATTTATTCTATTCATTATTTATATTATTATAATTTTATTTATTTTTCTTGTATTTATTTATTATTATTATTATAATTTTTTCCGCATCCGACCTAGTTATGGACCATAAGGTCTTCTGTCGGCATGCTCCGCCTTTGTTTTTTTTTTTTTGTTTTTTTTTTGTTTTTTTTTAATCCTTTGTCGATCGCGTAGAACTTCTGTCGGGTCTGATCTGGTCTTGTAGCCCCGAAGGCTCCAGTGACTGACGGTGACTGCCACACGCCCCCCATGCTGCCTGATCACTTAGGGCAAAGGTGATGGGCCTTGGTCATGGAGAAGTCTGTCCCAAACGTATGTATCTGAGATCAATGAACTCACGTTCCGAATACACTGGTCTCCTAATCATTTTCACCCTTCCTCCTCTCCCCCTCCTCCTCCTACTCCTCCTCCTCCTCCTCCCCCTTCTCCTCCTCCTCCCCCTTCTCCTCCTCCTCCCCCTTCTCCTCCTCCTCCCCCTTCTCCTCCTCGTCCTCCTACCCTCCTCCTCCCACTTCTCCTCCTCGTCCTCCTACCCTCCTCCTCCCACTTCTCCTCCCCTTCCTCCTCCTCCATTTTCCTCCTCTTCCTTCTCCTCCATTCTCCTCCTCCTCCCCTTCTCCTCTTTCTCCTCTTCCCCCCTCCTCCTCCCCCTCCTCCTCTTCCCCCTCCTCCTCCTCCCCCTCCTCCTCCTCCCCCTCCTCCTCCTCCCCCTCCTCCCCTTCTTCTCCCCCTCCTCCTCCTCCCCCTCCCCCTCCTCCCCTTCTTCTCCTCCTCCCCCTCTCCTCTCCCTCGTGCTCCCACCCTCCTCCTCCTCCTCCTCCTCCTCGTTCTCACCCTCCTCGACCGCAAAAGAAGGGAGAAGGAGACAAAACCGAACGACATCAGCTGCAGTGTATTTGAAAAGCCAGCAGCATTGAAAAGGAACACAAAAGCCGTCTTTTGACACTTGTCCACAACCACTATTGTCTAACTCCCATTAAACCCGCGCGCGCGTGTGTATGTGCGAGAGAGACTTGGGAGTTCTAGTGAGTCCGGACCTTAAAACCAGGAAACAGTGCATTAGCGCCAGAAATAAAGCTAACAGGGCATTAGGTTTCATTGCTAGGACGGTAACGAATAGAAGTGCAGAGGTAATTATCAAACTCTATCTAGCGATAGTTAGACCCATCCTTGACTATGCGGTACAGTTTTGGTCTCCGTCCTATAGAATGGACATCAATTCACTCGAATCAGTACAGAGAAGAATTACCAAAATGATACATGGACTCAGAAATTTGCCTTACGAAGAGAGGCTTGCACCTTAACTTACATTCTGGAAAGACGCAGAGTGCGGGGTGATCTAATAGAGGTGTTCAAGTGGATCAAAGGCTTTAACAAGGGTGATGCAGAGAAGGTTATCATATTAAAACAACAGGGCAGGACTCACAGTAATGGATTTAAACTGGACAAAATTAGATTTAAGAAGGAAATAGGCAAGAATTAGTTTACTAATAGGGTGGTCAACGAATGGAATAGACTTAGTAACCATGTAGTGAGCGCTGAAACTATCAGTTGTTTTAAGAAACAGTTAGACAACTTTATGGATGGGTATGACAGATGGTGATGGATATGAAGCTGCCTAGTGTAGGCCTTATGGTCTCTTGCAGTCTCTTTCATTCTTATGTTCCTATGTTCTTATATGTATGTGTGTGTGATTCACCATGGTCAAGGATCATGTGTTGGACTCGTGATCGACAGCTACTTCCCTCCCGGAAGAGCTCAGAGTTCATATATGACCAATCTATGGGTAATGATGTGACCTTACACGCACACGCACACACACCCAGCTCCCCTCTCACGAAAATTGGAGTAACGACTCGCAGCGCAGCGATACTGAAATTATTCCAGCCCTGGGCGGGATTGGTATCCCGGACCTCCGTAGTGGCAGCCGGGAACTCTACCAACTGTGCCATCGAGTGTGTATATGTGTGTATGTATGTATAAGAAATGTTCTATGCTTAAAGGTTATTCGGGGTCAGCAGCAGCACTGCCTTGCTTCTTTGAGTTTGTCACGGCGACCACACACAAACGTAAATACACAAATACATACATACATACATACAAGCATACATACATACAAACATACAAACATACATACAAACATACCTACATACAAACATATACATACATACAAGCATATACATACATGCATACATACACATATGCATATAAACATACACAAATACATACACAAATGCATACAAACATACATGCAAACACACATACGTACCTACATACATATATACATACGTACATATAAACTTACAAACGTACATACATACAAACTTACAAACATACATACACAAATACATACAAACCTACATACATATATATATACACAAATACATATATACAAACATACATACATACATACATACACACATACACAAATACATACATACACGGTGCACATACCAGACAATCCAATCACCGGACCAGTGACAGGAGACGGGGGGGGGGGAGGGAGGAAGCTCCCTATTGGCCGCATGGCTCTGTCATCTCTGGCTGGCGTTATTTTTGCACTCCACACCACTCCACATACCCCACTCCACACCACTCCACATACCCCACTCCACACCCCCACTCCACTCCACACCCCCACCCCACTCCACACACCCCACCCCACTCCACACACCCCACCCCACTCCACACACACACACCCCACTCCTCACTCCCACCCCAGTCCACACTCCCATTCCACTCCACACTCCCATTCCACACTCCCATTCCACTCCACACTCCCATTCCACTCCACACTCCCATTTCACTCCACACTCCCACCCCACTCCACACCCCACTCCACACCCCACCCTACCCCACATCACCACCCCACTCTACACTCCCACACCACTCCACACTCCCACACCACTCCACACCCCACTCCACACACCCCACTCCACATACCCCACTCTACACTCCCACTCCACACCCCGCTCCACTCCACACCCCACACTCTCACCCCACTCCACCCCCCACTCCACTCACCACTCCACCCCACACTCCCACCCCATTCTACACTCCCACACCACTCCACACCCCACTCCACATACCCCACTCTACACTCCCACTCCACACCCCGCTCCACTCCACACCCTCACCCCACTCCACACTCTCACCCCACTCCACACTCTCACCCCACTCCACACCCTCACCCCACTCCACACTCTCACCCCACTCCACACTCTCACCCCACTCCACACTCCCATCCCACTCCAGTCCACACTCCCATCCCACTCCAGTCCACACTCCCACCCCACTCCACACACCCCACTCCACTCCACATACCCCACTCCCCATACCCTACTCCACTCCACACCCCATACCGCTCCACACTCCACTCCACACACACCTCAATCCACACCCCCACCCCACTCCAAATACCCCACACCCCACTCCACACACCCCCACCCCGCTGCTGCTGCTGCTGCTGCTGCTGCTGCTGTTTCAGCGTCATGCTATTGACGGAGGTAGAGGTGAGGGTTTACATTAAAAAAAAAAAAAAAAAAAAGGAGTGTGGTGGAGGAGGGATGGAGTACATCGATGTTACTGTGACGCGTCTGTAAGATCTCTGTCGTTGTTGTTGATGATGATAATGATTCCCAGAAGAGACAAGTGCTTCTTCTTCTTCTTCTTCCATTCTTCGTTTTCGGTCCTAATCAGAAACCAAAAATTGCTTCTTTTTCTTCTTCTTCTTCATCTTTGCGTTCTTCTTCTTCTTTGTGTTCTTCTTCTTCTTTGTGTTCTTCTTCTTCTTTGTGTTCTTCTTCTTTGCGTTGTTCTTCTTTGCGTTGTTCTTCTTATTCTTCTTCTTTGCGTTCTTCTTCTTTGCGTTCTTGTTCTTGTTCTTCTCCCATTCTTCGTTTTCGGTCCTTATCAGAAACCAAAAATTGCTTTTCTTCTTCTTCTTCTTCTTCTTCTTTTTTACATTCTTCTTCTTTGCGTACTTTGCGTTCTTCTTTGCGTTCTTTGCGTTCTTCTTCTTTGCCTTCTTCTTCTTCTTTGCTTTTTTTTTTTTTTTTTTGCGTTCTTCTACTTCTTTCCGTTCTGTATCCGTAGGATCCCACAAGTGTTGGATTAAGCGTCTGTGGGTCATTACTTTTGTCGCGCAGCAACACTTAAAATACCGTGATAGGACAATAGGTGACTGTTTTTTTTTTTTATATATTTTCCAGATTGTTTTATGATCTGAATTTTCGAAGGTTCAACGAGTCCTTCAGAACACACAACCCTGACGTTGGTTGAATGAAATTGAATATATGTTCATATAGATATAAAATTATAAATAATAAACAAAAGATGATAAATGGACAATAAAAAACACAACCCTGACGTCGGCTGAATGAAATTGAATATATGTTCATATCAGATCATTTTTATGGCCGTCGCGCATAGGACTCGAACCTACCGCTCTGAGGCCAAGAGGCTACCGAGACGGTAGGTTCGAGTCCTGCGCGCGACGGCCATAAAAATTATCTGATTGATGTCGCTGTCCACTAGCGAATTTCTCACATATGTTCATATAAAAAAAAAAAATCATAAATAATAAACAAAAGATGATAATAAATGAATAATAAAAAAAATATCAATAATAAATAGATAATGAAAGATTAAATAAAAAATAAAAAATATATATCAAATATGTGTTCAGACACTATCTCTAGTGCTGGGGCGTCGTCTTTCAGATCGAGTGACGCCTTTTGGGCTTCGAGTAGCTTCCGATCCACTTCTTCGGCAGAGATACCCCGGAGGAGGAGGAGGTGTGTGCGATTCACCATGGTCTTGGATCACGTGTTGGACTCGTGATCGACAGCTATTTCCCCTTCCGAAAGAGAGCTCAGAGCTCATATATGACCGAGTTGGAGTAACGACTGACAGTGCAGCAATACTGAAATTATTTCAGCCCTGGATGGGATTCGAACCCGGACGTCCGTAGTGGCAGCCGGGAACTCTACCACTGCGCCATGCGTGTGTGTGTGTGGGTGTGTGGTGGGATTTCCCCCGGGGTTCCTAAGAAAATAAATAAAATAGATAAAACAGTAATGATAATCAAGGGAATTTTGCGTGGCTGCGGCCGAAGCAGAGCCAACCTTTGCTCGCCGGGAGCCGTTCACTCGCCAGTGGTTGATCCTCCTAACCAGAAGATCCCCGTGATCGTTGCCGGAGGTTGGGGGGCTGAGGTGTCTGTGTAGAATGCTCCTACTCCTCTTGGTCCGAATCAATCTCCGTCAGCTACTAGAGCGTCCGCCGCCGCTCTAACAGCTGTGGCTTCTCCTTTCCACTGTGTCCCCTGTGATCCTCTTACATAAACACCACCGCACGGACTCAAACAAAGCCCGTGGGAGTGACATTTAAAAAAAAAAAAAAAAAAATTGCGCTGAAACTCGCCTTCGCTCGGAGAAGAGTTCTGATCAGTTTGAAACGTCTACCATCCTTTTGTTCAGCTACATTCCTTAAATATCTTGTTTTTACCGCCTTCATGACACCCCAAAGGATAGAAACGCCAGTGCATTGTCGGCGACGACATCAGAGAACAAGGCTGTAACAATGGTTAGCTTTTATTCGCATTTTATTCGCGCTCAGAGGGACTCGACAAGCTGGGCCTGATTGTTGAAATTACATCGTTGCTACTAGCGATTTGTTCTATAATAGTTACAATGGTGAAGCGAATAAAGGCTGTGTTACCGCCTTGATATCTGATGTTGTCGGGTTTCGTAGAAAACGGGTTTCAGGACTAGATATCAGTCGGCCCAACCCTGGATATAAGATAATATCAGGTTTCGAAACTTTTACATGATCCGAGTAGAGGAGCGGTGATGTTCAGAGGGACCCAGGTTTAAAGCTCGCGATGGCCGAGCCTGATTGTTTGAATTGCATTGATGCTACTAGCGATTTGTTCTATAATATATATATATATATATATCTATATATATCTATATATATGATATATATATATATATAAATATATATAATATATATATAATAATATATATTTTATATATGGTATATATATATATATATATATGGAAACTAGTATGTTATAACACATTTGTAAAAGATCACTGTTAACCCACTATCGGAGAAATAATAACGGAAAGTACAGAGAAACTGTATATTTCGACTACTCTCTGTAGTCCTCTTCAGCAGAATGCTTACATAAGGTTAAGGTACAAGTATATATACTTGTACCTTAACCTTATGTAAGCATTCTGCTGAAGAGGACTACAGAGAGTAGTCGAAATATACAGTTTCTCTGTACTTTCCGTTATTATTTCTCCGATAGTGGGTTAACAGTGATATATATATATATACATATATATATATATATATATATATATAATTTTTATGACAGTCGCATGTAGGATTCGAACCTACTGCTTCAACCATCGGTAAGATAACCTTGCATTGCGTTACCGACGGCTGAAGCAGTAGGTTCGAATCCTACATGCAACTCATAAAACTTATCAGATTAATGTCGCTGTCACTAGCTAATCTCTCTCATGTGTGTGTGTGTGTGTGTGTGTGTGTGTGTGTGTGTGTGTGTGTGTGTGTGTGTAAAACATGTATGTATGTATTATATAAAGGTTACATTCTTCCAGAGAACTGGAACCTCATTTACTATGCAGCTTTATGATTTATTCATATATTCACTTGTTTAAGTTGGCGTTTCTCGGAAAACGAGATCGAGATGGGTATGAGGCCTACCCCACTCCCTCCTCTCCTTCAGCAAGCAGAGGAACACCTAACACTACCGAAGGCAAGCCTCTAGGAGCACCTCTCCGCTGAAGAAGTCTAGGATCGTTTCACACGTATCGACTTTTCGCCGTGCGCCGTTCACGACACGAAGTCGTGCTCTCCAAATAACCATGGGTGTCTATGGACGCTTTCACATGTGACGTGTGAAAGCGTCCATGGTTATGTGAGAGCACGACGTCGTGTCGTGGACGGCGCACGGCGAAAAGTCGACACGTGTGAAACGAGTCCGAGCTCTCTGATCTGTCCGAAACTGTCTTGCTTGATCGGGTCAGAAGCTTCCAATAGAATGACGCCTGTCTGCCTGTCTGTCACTCACTCCTATTTCCCTGTCTCGTGTGTCTGTCCTTTCTATCTGAAAAGTCGTGATGCTAGCCAGGTCAGTAAGCCAGGTTCCTTTTTCGATTTCGGCCTCTGTGTTATTTGGGAACACGACGTCGTGTCGTGGACGACGCACGGCGAAAAGTCGATACGTGTGAAATGAGCTTCACCGTGCGTGATCATTCAGAGGTCATGGTGGGAGGATCCTCGGGGATGGAGAAGGGCGAGTGCGGCTGTGCCCAATGAGGGCACTTGTCTCCATGTTGGAGAAGGGGATGCACTGGGTGGTGACTTCACTTGATATACTCGGTGGGCACTGCACAACGGTCTCCTTATCCCCCCTCCCCCCGCCTACATATTAACAATCAAAGCTTATAGATAAAACTAGTTGGCTTCAGTAGTGGAGTACCAGAAATTTGGGGGTTGGGCGGGGGGAGGGGGGAGGGGGAGTAGATAAAGTGGAAGGGGGGGATACAAATAGACTGGAAGGCTTTATCGGAAAAAAAAAAAATAGAGTCCCATAAAGTATGGTGGAAGAGAAGAGAGAAATAGGGGAGGAGGAGGGGGGAAGAGAAAGTGGTTGATCATGTGGGGGGAAGGGGGGAGATGAGGGATATCCCACGTAGAGCAGGATGTGCTTAGTTGGGGAGGAAGGCGCGCGGGGTATGTTGGGGACTGAGGGGTTGGGGGGGGAGGCTGCAGGGGGGAGTGGGGGGTCGTCCTCGGAATGTGGGAAAGCGTCGGAGGATTTTATTTTTGGACTGAGGAAGATTTGTGTGATGGACTGGAAGTGGAGGGAGGGACTGAGTTCTCACGGTCGGAGGAGGAGTTTTGGGGGAAGGGGGGAGGGGGAGAAGAACCCAGGAGGTTAGGTAACCCCTTCAATGTAGTGATCCCCCCCCCCCGGCGCTCCCCCCCCACACACACACAATACACACACCTCAGCGAACTAGAATCCTGTGGTGCTCTTGGCGTCAGCAAAAAAAAAAAAAAAAAAAAAAAAAAAAAAAAAAAAAAACCAAAGGATGCCACAGTTTCGTCGTCATCGTCATGGCGAATGGCGTCGTCCTCGACTCAGTCGCTCCGCGTGGCGACGGCAACGGCGACGGCCCCATCGGTCAGTCAGACGGGAAAGGCCGTCATCCGGCGTCAACTTGAACGAGCCCTCTGAAGGGCATCGCGTCGCCCTTCGTCCAAGGACGCAACTCCTTCCGGCACCACAGAGTCGGAGGAGGAGGCGGGGGCTCCCGAAGACATGACGCACTCTTATGTTTACCCCATTGCAGGGCCCCGACAAGGGGAGGGACAGGGGGGGGGGCACGCTTTGGGGGGGGGGCGGCACTTTTGGTGAAACGAAGGTCAAGCAAATTCCCCCTAATATACTTTTAATGCATTATTTATTTATCATGAGTTGTGTGTATGAATGATGTGTGTATAAACGTTGTTTTGTGGATGAATGTTACACGTGAATCGTGCTAGTGACCATCAGATGTGGAAGGTGGTGGTAGTGGTGGTGTGGGGGGGGGGGCACTTTTCGACTCGCCCCGGCGCGGCCCCGTTGCACATAATTTTCTCTGTCCCGATCTGGTGACGTGTCCGCCAGTGGCACCTTTTCCTCCGCCAATGATGGTTCGTGGTTCTTTGTGATTGATGAGAGCGTTGCCCGTCCGACGTAAAGCCTGGGTAGTGTAACACGTCACACGTGTAGTTCCTGCCGGAGACGACGTGAAGGGACGGTGATGTACCTCCCAGAAGCCCCGTCTTTAGCCCGAAACGGGCTGGTCGTTTAGGTGGGTCGGGTCCCAGGGGGGAGTGGAGATGTGTGTAGTGTCTGTAGACTAATGGAGAGGCCTGTAGAGGAAGCTTTGGGATGAAAGGATCATTTGTGGCGGAAGAACAGGGCGTGTTTATGCCGTGTTTGCCTGTAGAGGAACATACACAGTGTGTGATTCACCATGGTCTTAGATCACGTGTTGGACTCGTGGTCGACAGCTATTTCCCTCCCGGAAGAGAGCTCAGAGCTCATATATGACCGATCTAAGGGTAATGCTGTGACCTTTACATGCACACACACACCCAACTCCCCGCCCACGAGAGTTGGAGTAACGACTCGCAGCGCAGCGATACTAAAATAATTTCAGTCCTGGGCGGAATTCGAACACGGACCGCCGTAGTGGCCACCGGGAACTCTAACCACTGTGCCATGAATCGTGTGTGTGTGTGTGTGTGTGTGTGTGTGTGTGTGTGTGTGTGTGTGTGTGTGTGTGTGTGTGTGTGTGTGTGTGTGTGTACACGCGTTCATATAACTACATGTTAACTCTCCGCAGTATAAGTTGAGGAGTCTCACCAGATGATTTCATTCACCGAGACCCTCTCCCCAACACTCACAAACACGACTCAAAGTTGCCAAACGCCCCAGCTGTCTCCGTGCAGCTGGTTGCAAATGAGATGCCGAGAGTTTCAGCAAGCAACCAAGCAAGCAGCGCCATCGAGAGAGTCATTGCTTGCTGGCCTGCGCTAAGATCGCAAGTTGTTGTTGCAAAGAACTCGAAATGCAAATGGGAGATGTTGCAGTCTCGAAAACAGACAAACAGACAGACAGACCACCCCCATTCGAAGTTTCCTGTCGCTGTTGATTACTCGCTTTTGCTCGAGATCGACTGAGCGCACGTCCGCCCTCCCGTTCTGGACAGGAACCCCCCCGTTCCCGGGTCACTTCGGCCTTCGAGCGAAGGGGATCCAGAAAGCGAGAGCCCAAAGAGGTGGAGATCTTCAAGTTGTGACGCAACTTCTTCTTCTTCTTCTTCTTCTTCTTCTTCTTCTTCTTCTTCTTCTTCTTCTTCTTC
>NC_134791.1:3901152-3998652 GCF_046742065.1 Oratosquilla oratoria | reverse complement strand
CTCCTCCCTCCTCTCCCCCTCCTCTCTCCCTCCTCCCCTTCCCCTTCCCTTCCTCTCCTCTCATCTCCTCTCACATTGGAGCGGTCAGCTATCCAAGTACCAAACACCAACAGTTTTGTAACTGGATTAGCCGAGGAAACTGACCACCAGGTGTGAAGAAAGCGGTGCAAAAGTGAAACCATTCCGTTCTTGATCCCCCGTTTCATTGGACAGATATAATTATCACCAACACCCACCACCACCAGCAGCAGTTGTTGTTGTGAGGACTAAAAATCAAAATACGACGGGCTCCAGCCTTCACGGAGGCCGCTGATCCCGCTTCGACTTCGGCCGTCGCCCCGCTTCTCTTTCTCGAAACCACGAGAGGCGAAACGGCTCTCATCGGGTTTCGATATGACGTAATTGAATCTGACTCTCGCCATCAGGGGATTTCGGCTTCTTTCTTGTTCGCTTCGCTTCGTTCTCGTTGGTCCTCTTCGGCGGCCACACGCGAGGCTCCCCTTCCCGATGTCCCACCCTTGAGGGACGAGACTTCGGGCGATTTCCTTCGAGTTCGGGAGTTTTAGGTCTTTGGTGTCATACCATTGAGAAACACATTATCGATTTCTGCACAGATAAGCTGGAATCTGATTGCGGAAATCCTCGTCATGGAGAAACGTTCCCTCCGCGTCTCCGCAACGGAAACTTCCTTCGTTTCTCCCAGAAGGAGCAGACGTCCATTAACGTTCCTTTGATGCCAACTACGACCTTGCCAAGCAACAGAAGACCTCAACCCAGACAGGAATCATCCAACGACACGAGACAAGAACCACCTCAAGCTCCACCCCACACCTTTCACCTCTCACGACCATGTAGATCAGGAGTGGGCAACCCTTGGCACGCGTGCAATATCTGGCACACTAACTACTTTCTCCCGGTACGGGAAACCCAGAGCTCACCTTAGAATACATAATTGATAAATCTCTAACTTCTTTTCTATGACCATTGGTAAACGCATGCTGCGCTGGGCGGCTGATTGGGGACCTAGGAGGAGGTGAAGGGAGCGAGGGAGGGGGCCCATACTCGTATGTAGGCTTATCATTTATGTTACTCTGTTGGCACGCAAAGAAACTTTGTGTCAAACATTTGGCTGATTTTAGCACCCACACTTAAAAAAGGTTGCCCATCACCGATTTAGACTTACACCGCTCGCTACACCATAAGACGACTCACCAGCTGTGGGCGAAATGCGCCTCGAAGAACAAAAACTAGTTGAGGTGTCTTTTGGACGTTGGTTCCTGAACGCCCCCAAGACTTTCCCAGAAAGGTGTCGTTTGTAACCTTGAAAGTCCCCAGTCCAAATTCAAGAAAGGTAACGTTGCTGTCGACTTCCTTTCTTCACACACACGTACGTGCGCGCATACACACACACACACACACACACACACACACACACACACACACACACAGTTATAAGTGTGTGTGTGTGTGTGTATTATATGTATACATTTATTTTATTTATTTATTTTTTATTTTTTTATTTACTGTATATTTTTTTTTTAATATCATTTATTTTTTTATGTTATTTGTTTTTATTTTATTTTTATTTATTTGTTTATTTATTTGTTATATATATATTTTTATTTTGTTTTATTTTATTTTATTTTTTGCTACTGAGGTGAAAGGAACTTTGGACTATTTTTCTCGCCGACTCTTGACATGGCGGCTCTGTGATTAATAGGACATGATCCCTTGGACGTCCACACAACACCAGGCCATCGGTCGTTGTCGTCGTCTTCTCCACCAATTAGGACGAGTCAAGTTGGATAACGCATCTTGGCAATCGCACGCCTTCAGCTGCAAAGAATTTGAACGGACCGTATCGTGTAGTAGGGAGTCTGTTGCTCATCCCGCACTGCCTAATACGCGCGCGCACACACACACACACACACACACACACACACACACACACACACACACACACACACACACACACACACACACACACACACGCACACTCTACACAACTCGATGGCGCAGTTGGTAGAGTTCCTACCTGCCACTATGGCGGGCCGGGTTCGAATCCCGCCCAGGGCTGAAATAATTTTAGTATCGCTGCGCTTCGAGTTGTTCCTCCAACTCTCGGGGGCGGGGAGTTGGGTGTGTGTGTGTGTGTCACAGTATTACCCATAGGTCGGTCATACGAGCTCTGAGCTCTCAACCGGGAGGTTAACAACTGTCGATCACGAGTCCGACACGTGATCCAAGACCATGGTGAATCACACACACACGAAAGGGAGAGAAAGAGAGAGAGAGAGAGAGAGAGAGAGAGAGAGAGAGAGAGAGAGAAGGTGGAGCGAGAAGGAAGAGAGGAAAAAAAGAGAACGAGCCTAACCCGAGACTGAAAGCTCCTCTTGTTTTCAGACCACAAACGACTGTTTGTAGTCCTCTATTGTACATTTGATCTATGATGATGACGATGACGTACGCCTCATGTCTGGCTTATACGAACGTAAACTTATGTACAAGATGTTGATAAACAACCTCGCGCGAGTGTGTGTACACACGATTACATTGTAACAAACAACCGACCCTGGCCGAGCACCCGAACTCGTGAGAACAACCGACCCTGTCCGAGCACCCGAACTCGTGAGAACAACCTACCCTGGCCGAGCACCCGAACTCGTGAGAACAAACAACCGACCCTGGCCGAGCACCCGAACTCGTGAGAACTAACAACCGACCCTGGCCGAGCACCCGAACTCGTGAGAACAAACAACCGACCCTGGCCGAGCACCCGAACTCGTGAGAACAAACAGCCGACCCTGGCCGAGCACCCGAACTCGTGAGAACAAACAACCTACCCTGGCCGAGCACCCGAACTCGTGAGAACAAACAGCCGACCCTGGCCGAGCACCCAAACTCGTGAGAACAAACAACCGACCCTGGCCGAGCACCCGAACTCGTGAGAACAAACAGCCGACCCTGGCCGAGCACCCGAACTCGTGAGAACTAACAACCGACCCTGGCCGAGCACCCGAACTCGTGAGAACTAACAACCGACCCTGGCCGAGCACCCGAACTCGTGAGAACAAACAACCGACCCTGGCCGAGCACCCGAACTCGTGAGAACAAACAACCGACCCTGGCCGAGCACCCGAACTCGTGAGAACAGATAACGAGCAAATGGGTCTGATTACGTTTGTGGTTCTTAACCTTTATTGTCCTTTGACCTCCGAGACTCTTCAGAGTTGCGTTTCAGTACCAGGGTTCCCCGGTACCCAAAGGTTCCGCAAAAGGTCGCTAAGGGTTCCGCGAGAACGAGATAAGCTAACACATTTTTTTTTTTTTTTAATTTCATATACGTAATATAATTAAACACGCACGACATATTCTTGGTTATTGTAATAATGTAATATAGACATCCTATCTAACCTATTATTACGATGAAAAAAAAGAGGAAGATATGGTATATATATATATATATATATATATATATATGTATATATATATATATATGGGTGTGTGTGTGTGTGTGTGTATATATGATATATATATATATATATAATTTTTTTTTTTTTTTTTTTTTTTTTTTTTTTTTTTTTTTTTTTTTTTTTTTTTTTGCGCAGTGGTTCCTTGAGACATGCAATTTATTTTAAAGGTCACGTAAGGGTAATTACCGTAACCCTTATAATAAATTTTGAAACTGCGAACCTTGTAAAAAGGCAAGATAAATCACTGGTTGTGGTTGATATGTTTACTGTATCAGGCCACCACACTTGTGACCCGTGTTTCACTCGTCAAACTGTTAGCCCAATTATCTAACTCAAACATGTGAAAATATATTATTGTACCGAATTCTTTGTGACCTATTAAGAAACCCCAAACGACCCCCTGGGGGGGGCACGAACCAGTCAGTAACACACCTCTGCCACGTCACTCCTGCTCATTTTTCTATTTCGTTTCTCTACATTCTGCCCGGTCTCCTTTTCCATGCTTCCCATCTTGCGGCGTCCAGTCAGTAATACACCTGTTCCATCTCCCATGACTCTCACGATCGCTCCAATCTCCACCACGTCACTCCTGCTCACTTTTCTATATCGTTTCTTTACATTCCGCCCGGTTTCCTTTTCCACGCTTCCCATCATGCGGCGTCCAGTCAGCAACACACCTGTTCCATCTCCCCATCATCCTCTCTTGCTACAGCTTGCTGGCTGAGCGGGTTAGGGCGTCGTTACTTGTGGCTAAGGTCGAGGGGATGGCGGTTCAAATCCTGCCACCGGCGAAGTTGAACCAAGGTTAATTAAATTCCACGCCCAAAGTACTCTGTAAGGGGCACCGTCCTAGCCTTCCGATAGGAGGAGTTTGTGACGTTAAACCATATATCTGTCTACTTCCCGAAATGATATTCTCTTCTGGGGGTTCTAATGCATATCTTCCTTCTTTGCAGAACAGAACGTGAGAGAAGACCCCAAACTACAGTTCGTCGTCGTCGTCGTCGCCGTCGCCAATTCACACCGGGTAAGTTCCTCGAGTTCTTTTTCTTGTGTGGAGGCAGGAACACAAGAATTCTCCCCCACCAGACTCCTTCTTGAGTCGAAAGATTTCCTGAAGAAACTTCGGGAGCGTCGGGTGATGAGTGAAACGTGGACGAAGTCCGAAGGGATCTCTTCTTGTCGACTTCGTAAATTCTCGGGTGAAGGAGTGGGAGGGTCACCATGTAATGAAGCTGTGGGGGTAAACCAGCTTCGTCTCTCAGACCCTGACGTGGAGGTGCTTCTGACCCAAGCATTGAGCTCGGGGAATGGAATGGTCCTTCATCTACAAGGAACTGAGGTCGAAGAGACGATGCTGGTATAGTATGTGGCCTACCCTATTTGAAACAGGTGTAGTATGTGGCCTACCCTATTTGAAACAGGTATAGTATGTGGCCTACCCTGTTTTAAACAGGTGTAGTATGTGGCCTACCCTATTTGAAACAGGTATAGTATGTGGCTTACCCTATTTGAAACAGGCATAGTATGTGGCCTACCCTATATGAAACAGGTATAGTATGTGGCCTACCCTATTTGAAACAGGTATAGTATGTGGCCTACCCTCTTTGAAACGGGTTGTAGTATGTGGACTACCCTCTTTGAAACAGGTTTAGTATGGGGCCTACCCTATTTGAAACAGTTATAGTATGTGGCCTACCCTATTTGAAACAGGCATAGTATGTGGCCTACCCTATATGAAACAGGTATAGTATGTGGCTTACCCTATTTGAAACAGGTATAGCATGTGGCCTCCGCCTTTGAAACAGGTATAGCATGTGGCCTCCGCCTTTGAGACAGGTATAGCATGTGGCCTCCGCCTTTGAAACAGGTATAGTATGTGACCTACCCTATTTGAACGTGTCCTACCTCAGGAAAATTTTGAAATAAGGTTAACTTAGGTACCTAACCTTACTTAAGCCTAGCCTAATTGGAAAGGTAGGCCACATAGTATGCAAAAGAAAAAAATTCGTAGGCCACATCCAAAAGGTAGGCCACATACTATACCAAAGAAAAAAATTCGTAGGCCACATCCAAAGGGAAGGCCACATATTATACAAAAAAAAAAAAAAAAAAAAAAAAAATCGTTGCCCACATCCAAAAGGTAGGCCACATACTATACCAAAGAAAAAAATATTCTTAGGCTACATCCAAAAGGTAGGGCATATACTATACCAAAGAAAAAAATATTCTTAGGCTACATCCAAAAGGTAGGGCATATACTATACCAAAGAAAAAAATTCGTAGGCCATATCCAAAAGGTAGGTCACATAGTATACAAAATAAATTTTTTTCGTAGGCCACATACTATACCAAAGAAAACATTTCGTAGACCACACCCAGAAGGTAGGCTACAGCACCAAAGAGACAACAGACGGGGAATTTTAAGGTGGAAAGGGACTTTTTGTGATGGCGTTGTTACAATTGTTGTTGCATTTGCTGTCATCACCATCATTGTTGTACGCGATGGGAGGATGTGATGTTGATATGCGGATATGTGGAAAATGTAAATAATGTTAATGGCACATGGTATGCGCACACTATTATGTGCGGCGGAGAAGATTGAGGGATGGAGGGATTTGATTACAAAGGCGGAGCATGCTGACTGGAGACCTTTTGGTCCATATCTAGGTCGGATGCGAACAAATATAATAGTGATAAATGAAAAAATAAAAATATAATGTAAATGATAATAAATAAAATACATAAACGCATAGGTATAGTTAAATAATAAACAAACATGTAAATATTAAATAATAATAAATTGACATATAACTAATAATAGATGAGACGAGTTCGTTGATACCAAAGACGTGGAGGTCAGATGTGTAATGGGGATAAGGGAGGTGCTCCAGCAGTAATAGGACGAAAATAGGAAGGATCCTATTTCCTGTTTCAGCCGATCACGAGTACAATTATTGATAGGGAGGCGTTGGTTGCTGTATACCGCCTATCCGTGAATAGACTCTTTTATAATGAAATTCATTGAGTTCATGTGGAGGTCTTGACATCATAATGTAAGTCGGGAAAGAACTTAAGGACAGGACCGGAGTTCTGAGGAGCGAATCGGGTTGTATTACAAAGGATTACAAAGGCGGAGCATGCCGACAGGAGACCTTTTGGTCCATATCTAGGTCGGATGCGAAAAAATAATAATAAATGAATAAATAAAAACTATAATAATGTAAATAACAAATAAAATACATAAATGCATAGGTATAGTTAAATGATAAACAAATAGGTAAATAGTAAATAATAATAAATTGACATATAACTAATAATAAATGAATCAAACAGACAAATGATAACAAAAAAACAAATATTCGTAGGCCACATCCAAAAGGTAGACCACATACTACCAAAGAAAAAAATTCGTAGGCCACATCCAAAAGGTAGTCCACATACTATACCAAAGAAAAATTTCGTAGGGCACATCCAAAAGGTAGACCACATACTATACAAAATAAAAAAAATTCGTAGCGTAGGCCACATACTATACCAAAGAAATTTTTTTCGTAGACCACACCCAGAAGGTAGGCTACAGCACCAAAGAGACAACAGACGGGGAATTTTAAGGTGGAAAGGGACTTTTTGTGATGGCGTTGTTACAATTGTTGTTGCATTTGCTGTCATCACCATCATTGTTGTACGCGATGGGAGGATGTGATGTTGATATGCGGATATGTGGAAAATGTAAATAATGTTAATGGCACATGGTATGCGCACACTATTATGTGCGGCGGAGAAGATTGAGGGATGGAGGGATTTGATTACAAAGGCGGAGCATGCTGACTGGAGACCTTTTGGTCCATATCTAGGTCGGATGCGAACAAATATAATAGTGATAAATGAAAAAATAAAAATATAATGTAAATGATAATAAATAAAATACATAAACGCATAGGTATAGTTAAATAATAAACAAACATGTAAATATTAAATAATAATAAATTGACATATAACTAATAATAGATGAGACGAGTTCGTTGATACCAAAGACGTGGAGGTCAGATGTGTAATGGGGATAAGGGAGGTGCTCCAGCAGTAATAGGACGAAAATAGGAAGGATCCTATTTCCTGTTTCAGCCGATCACGAGTACAATTATTGATAGGGAGGCGTCGGTTGCTGTATACCGCCTATCCGTGAATAGACTCTTTTATAATGAAATTCATTGAGTTCATGTGGAGGTCTTGACATCATAATGTAAGTCGGGAAAGAACTTAAGGACAGGACCGGAGTTCTGAGGAGCGAATCGGGTTGTATTACAAAGGATTACAAAGGCGGAGCATGCCGACAGGAGACCTTTTGGTCCATATCTAGGTCGGATGCGAAAAAATAATAATAAATGAATAAATAAAAACTATAATAATGTAAATAACAAATAAAATACATAAATGCATAGGTATAGTTAAATGATAAACAAACAGGTAAATAGTAAATAATAATAAATTGACATATAACTAATAATAAATTAAAATTAAGCAGACAAATGATAACAAAGAAAAATTTCGTAAGCCACATCCAAAAGGTAGACCTCATACTATACCAAAGAAAAACTTCGTAGGCCACATCCAAAAGGTAGACCACATACTACCAAAGAAAAAAATTCGTAGGCCACATCCAAAAGGTAGGTCACATAGTATACAAAATAAAAAATTTTCGTAGGCCACATACTATACCAAAGAAAACATTTCGTAGACCACACCCAGAAGGTAGGCTACAGCACCAAAGAGACAACAGACGGGGAATTTTAAGGTGGAAAGGGACTTTTTGTGATGGCGTTGTTACAATTGTTGTTGCATTTGCTGTCATCACCATCATTGTTGTACGCGATGGGAGGATGTGATGTTGATATGCGGATATGTGGAAATGTACATAATGTTAATGGCACATGGTATGCGCACACTATTATGTGCGGCGGAGAAGATTGAGGGATGGAGGGATTTGATTACAAAGGCGGAGCATGCTGACTGGAGACCTTTTGGTCCATATCTAGGTCGGATGCGAACAAATATAATAGTGATAAATGAAAAAATTAAAATATAATGTAAATGATAATAAATAAAATACATAAACGCATAGGTATAGTTAAATAATAAACAAACATGTAAATATTAAATAATAATAAATTGACATATAACTAATAATAGATGAGACGAGTTCGTTGATACCAAAGACGTGGAGGTCAGATGTGTAATGGGGATAAGGGAGGTGCTCCAGCAGTAATAGGACGAAAATAGGAAGGATCCTATTTCCTGTTTCAGCCGATCACGAGTACAATTATTGATAGGGAGGCGTCGGTTGCTGTATACCGCCTATCCGTGAATAGACTCTTTTATAATGAAATTCATTGAGTTCATGTGGAGGTCTTGACATCATAATGTAAGTCGGGAAAGAACTTAAGGACAGGACCGGAGTTCTGAGGAGCGAATCGGGTTGTATTACAAAGGATTACAAAGGCGGAGCATGCCGACAGGAGACCTTTTGGTCCATATCTAGGTCGGATGCGAAAAAATAATAATAAATGAATAAATAAAAACTATAATAATGTAAATAACAAATAAAATACATAAATGCATAGGTATAGTTAAATGATAAACAAATAGGTAAATAGTAAATAATAATAAATTGACATATAACTAATAATAAATGAAAATCAAACAGACAAATGATGATAAAAAAACAAATAATATGAAATAAATTATAATCATCACAGCATCTTGCTTAGGTGTTTATCTGTATGCACGAATGTATACAATACATATTCGCACGTATGCGTTAATGGATATATGGTGATTTTTTTTTAGAATTATGGTGAAGGTTGGGAGTTGCTGATGCAGAGGAATGTGGAGGAGCGGGTTGGGAGTGCGGGAGGGTAGTGTGCACTAAACTGTGGAGTAGGTGGAGGGATGGAGTGGCGTTCGGGTTGAGATGAAGGTCCCTGAGGTACTACGGCGAGGGAGAACCGTTGTGGCGAAGAAATGTAACGAGACGTGAATATGGAAGTATTTCGCTGAGGAGTACCGAGATGCGTTGGGTGGGAATGGAGAAGATGCCAAAGTGCTGGAGTTCTCGAGTGGCCTTTTTTTTAAGGGGAGCTGCTCTGGAGCGAGGATGGCACGCGTGCCAAGGGTTGCCCACACCTGGTAAAGACTCTCTCTACTCTCTTTCTCTCCGTGGTTTGCGGAGCTGGTACCCGACCGGACCTCAACCTAGCGAAGTTTGCACGCGTGCCAAGGGTTGCCCACACCTGGTATAGACTCTCTCTACTCTCCGTGGTTTGTGGAGCTGGTACCCGACCGGACCTCAACCTAGCGAAGTTTGCACGCGTGCCAAGGGTTCCCCACACCTGGTATAGACTCTCTTCTCTCTCTCTCTCCGCGGTTTGCGGAGCTGGTACCCGGCCGGACCTCAACCTAGCGAAGTTTGCACGCGTGCCAAGGGTTGCCCTCCCCTGATATAGACTCTATTATCTCTCTCTCACTCCGCGGTTTGCGGAGCTGGTACCCGGACAGACCTAAACCTAGCGAAGTTTGCACGCGTGCCAAGGGTTGCCCACACCTGGTATAGACTCTATTCTCTCTCTCCTTTCTCTTTCTCTCTCTCTCTCCGTGGTTTGCGGAGCTGGTACCCGACCGGACCTAAACCTAGCGAAGTTTGCACGCGTGCCAAGGGTTGCCCACACCTCTCTCTCTCTGTCTGTCTCTCTCTCCTTCCGCCCCCTCCCTCTTCCTCCTTCCCTCCTTCCCTCCCCACGGTATGCCACTCTTGCATCAACGATACCCGAAGGAACCTGAGGTCACCTCGGACCCTTCCGAGGTCAGCAACGGCTGTTGGCCATTACTTGGATACTGACGGTGGGAGTGGGAGGGAGTGAGGGAGGGGGAGTTTGCATGATGAGTGGAGAAGGAACCGAAGAGGACGGGGCGCTCCGTGTAATTTCTGTTTATTAGTTTTAAGGCCGCGACGCTCGGCTCGGACAACAGGACCTTTGTGTCGCCATCTCGCGCGATGCCAGGGACAGTCGAGGTCCCTCTGCTGCTTTACCTCCCGTTGGTCTTCGCTTTTCTTGTACAGAGTTTCTCCGTTATTATCTTATGTGCGTTATAAACCCAGTTTTTCATTTCGTTGTATGCCTGTGTGCCTAGATACATGCAGTATATATATATATATATATATATATATATATATATATATATATATATATATATATGAGAATAAATTCACTAGTGGACAGCGACATCAATCGTCTATGGTTAAGTGGTCTAAGGCGGGTGCTGCGGACTCTCTTGAGTCTACTGGCGGTGGTTCGAATCCTCTGCGCGACGGTTATTTAGATTGTATATATATATATATATATAATGTGTGTGTTTATGCATGTATAACACAGAAAACCACTGTCGTAGTTAAAGAAAAAATGTGTGAACGGTAACTTCTATATTCCAGCTGCAAACTGCCACCCTCTTCAGGAAGAGGGCTGCATTTGGCAGACGAAATATAGGAGTTAGCGCTCTCACAATTTTTTTTCACTCCAACAATGGGTTTTCTGTGATATTTACAAATGTGCTACTACATTTCTCCCTAGTGGATGTGTGTGTGTGTGTGTGTGTACATGTATATATTCTATTTTATATTAATTTTCACTTGTATTTTTCTTTTTTCAGAATCATGGCGTTGGACTGTGGAGCCACTTTCGCCAAGTACCTCTTATGTCTCTTTAACTTCATCTTCTTCGTAAGTATTCAGACCGAGATGCCCCTCATTTCTTCCATGACCATAAGTCTGTAAACATGGCGTTGGATTTTTTTTTTTTTTCGTATTAACAATTATCCTACGTTCTTAAATACCACCTGTAATAGTGTTAACTATATACATATATATAAAGCTCGACATGATTTATTTATTTATCTTGTTTATTTATTTTTCACCGCTCTGTTCTTTTTGCCCCCCACAGGCGGCCGGCGGGATGGTGCTGGCCCTCAGCATCTGGCTGGCTGTGGACAACACTTCCTTCCTCCTCCTCACCCGCATCACCGAAAACACCAGCTTGCAGGTACAGGCACTACACTCTCACATTTACGGACCGTTTGTAAACATGGGCACTGTGTGTGTGTGTGAGAGAGAGAGAGAAAGGCAGAGAGAGAGGATAATGAGAAAAGCAGAGAGAGAGAGAGAGAGAGAGAGGCAGAGAGAGGGCAGAGAGAAAGGTAGAGAGAGGGCAGAGAGAGAGAGAGAAAGGCAGAGAGGATAGAGACATGATATAATAACCCACATCATGTCAAACTCCATAATGATACATGTGGCCAAACCTGACCACCTTCCAGACCGAGACAGCACAATTATTCTCCATGAAGGATCCACAAAAAGACAGGAAAACAATTTGAAGCAGCTTGTATTAATACTAATGATAACATTAATCATGCAGAAGGTTTTATATGCTCAGCAAAAGCCACAAGTTCATTAATGATAATAACATTAATCATGCAGAAGGTTTTATATGCTCAGCAAAAGCCACAAGTTCATTAATGATAAAAGAAAATAAACATCACACAAATAATCAGTCAGGTAATAAAGTCTCCCAGGCATCTCATGAGGTGACCCGATTGTGTATATAATGTCCCTGTCTTACTTAAGTTTTTTGTGATCAAAACCGTAAAGTTCGAAACGTTAAAGCGTTGAAATTCTCTCTTTAATCTTCGTCTACTTCTTCCACCTTCAATTTTATTTGTCAATATATATTTTATTTAACACGTATACACACACACACACACACACACACATATATATATATATATATATATATATATATGAATTGCATATTTGTTCATATGTACCTACGTATATATACATACATTTATATGACCTACCCGCCTCATCATCTGTACTCCCCCCACTCTGAGTCTGAGTCTGATTTGGAGCCGGACACTTTCCAGTAGAACACACGGAGCCCCTCCTCCGGAGTCACCGTAATAGATAAAAGGGAATGTGTGTGTTTGTGCTGATGTAAAGATGAGCACCTGTGGAGCGGGGCGACTTCAATTATTATCAGTATGAGCTCAGCGGCCAGATACCTGTTGTCCTTCTCTGAAGAGGCGTGACTGAGGCAACAACACCTCAAAAGCCCGCAGGATGAGGAAGTTTGGCCGTCCTCCTGTTCCAGTAGGCACATGAAAACATGGAAGAACTCCTGGAAGATTCCCATAGTAATGCTGCTGCTTCAACTTTCCAAAAGGTTCTCTTGGGAGAAACTGCCATATGAAAAACCAATTTGCTTTCGTTTTTTGAAATTGGGCTTTCGAGGGCCGTATATTTTTTTTGTTATTTATATGTGGCATAATCGGAAGCGTGCTGGTCTTGCATTCGTATAGTCGTGGGCTCGAATCCCGCACTCCTCTCCGATTCCCAGCAGTGACTGTGACCTGCCCCAACAATCCAATCGCATTGGGCAAAGATGATGGCTTCGGCCGCAGTTACGCGCCTCCTGGCTCAGGCCCCTCACCCTCCCTCTGCTACGTGTCGCATTTCCCTTGCCACCTGACTGCCGCCTGGAGATTTTATTCATCTTCAGGATGACCCTATGTGGTCATGAACGGGCTACAGCCTCTATCAGGGAGAAAGTGCCCCCCCCTTTTTTTTTTTTTTTTTTTGAGTGAAAAGTCACTCGATTGGCTATGTCTTCCCCATTGGTCTCACTGTCGATGAACCAGACACGGAATGAAGTGGACTCTCCAACTCCAATAAGATGTTTACTCGTTAAAACTAGAGTTATATCAATACTACAACTACTACCACCACCCCCACTACTACTACTGCTACTATCACTACTTTATTATTGTTGTTGTTAACCCATAGTTATATGGGCGAGATTCCTGGTACAACCTTCAAAGTCCGCACTGAAGCTTGTATATATTAATTTCTTCTCCCACTCCCATGCATACACCCGCGCGCGCACACACACACACACACACACACTGCTTGATGGCGCAGTGGTAGAGTTCCCGGCTGCCACTACGCGGTCCGGGCTCGAATCCCGCCCAGGGCTGAAATGATTTCAGTATCGCTGCGCTGCGAATCGATACTCCAACTCACGTGGGTGGGGATTTTTGTGTGCGTATAAGGTCACAGCATTACCCATAGATCGGTCATACATGAGCTCTGAGCTTTCATCCGGGAGGGGGGGGGGGTAGTAGCTGTCGATCACGAGTCCAACACGTGATCCAAGACCATGGTGAATCACACACACACACACATTCCCTGATGTCCACCACTGACACACTGACGGACTCTTTGGTTTGTCCCGTTCTCGTTTCTGACACTTCCAACTCTTCCCCCATAGGAGTACAACCAACCCAGCGTGATGGACTACGGCGCCTACGTCCTCATAGCTGCTGGAGGACTTGTCTTCCTCATCGGGTTCTTGGGCTGCTGCGGCGCTGCCATGGAGTCACGCGCACTCCTCACCATGGTAAGAACAAGGAGGAAGAAGAGGAGGAGGAGGGCGGCGTCATCATCAGTCTCGCCCTTTGTGTCTCGCATCCCGCGTTGTGCGGCCGGTGCGCCTCACGTTATTAGTATTAAGTTTGCCGGAACCTTATGCACATATTTGCTTGCTTGCTTGTACCAATTTCTTTCTGTATGAATGGAGAGTAAGCGTTATTATTATGATTATTATTATTTCTATTATGTATTTATTATCATTATTATTATTACTATTATTGTGATTATTATTTTATTTTATTATTTCTTATTTTATTTATTCATTTTTTGTAAGTGTGGGTGTTCATTGAAAGCTCCTCTTCCTCCTCCTCACTCTCCTCTATCTCCTCCTCTTCCTCCTCCTCCTCTTCCTTCTTCTCCTCCTTGTCGCCCACCACAGTGACGTGACATGACCAGGTTGATGAATGGATGAATGTACGGACGGATGACTACACTTGCTGGGTGCTGGTCAGCCATATTTTTCAGTCCTAGAAGTGACGTCACGGCTGTTGAACGAATCAATGTGATGAATATTGGATTGTCACAATGTTTCAGGCGCACATATTGCGCAATATTTAGGAATAATCCCGCCGCTAAAATCGTGACAGTATCTTCTTGGTCGGCAACGACTAGAGTGTCTCTCTTGTGTGTTTGCAGTACGGGTTGATGGTCATCGTCATCTTCCTGCTCGAGGTGACTGCTGGAGTCCTGGCCGGCATCTACAGAGCGGAGGTAAGGAATGTTTTTATCTATTTCTTATTTCATTTATTTATTTTTTTATTATTATTCTTATTATTTTCTTTTCTTATTTAATTTTATCTATTGTATTAATTTATTTTGTATTTATTTTGTATTTATTTATTTTATTTATTTTTTATTGTTATCATTATTATTATTATTATTATTATTTTTTTATTTTTTTTTTTTTGGGGGGGGAGGGTAGCTGTCAACCTCCCGGCCCTCAACCTTGCGGCCGTCCGGGACGTTGTTCTTGTTTTTGTTGCTCAATAAAAAAACCGAGAAACGGAAGAGGAGGAGATTGCACGGAAACAGCAGATTCGCGTCCACCCACACAAAAATCATGAGATGGACGTTTATGTTTCTTCGTGTTTGTCTTCCTCATTGCTCGTACATTTTCTTTTGTTTTGTGTGTTTCTTGTCTTTTTCGTTTTGTTTTCTCTGTTAAATGTTCCTAATTTCATCCTACTTCAGTGATGCATTCGCGCTTGACTGGTACCAGCTGTCTCGTTATCTCTTAAACTTTTCTCGATTTCTAAGTACTCATAGTATCACTCCCTCTTTCTATACGTCTTTATTTATTTATTTTTATCTATTTATTTTATTTATTTATTTTTTACTTGTTCTTCCTGTGCTTGAACCACCTTCTCTGTCTTTCGTGTAATCTTGGATTATTTCCTCGTTCTCTCAGACCTTCTTGGTGTTTCTTTTTTAATCTTCTTTTCTTTTTTAATCTTCTTTTCTTTTTTCGTTGTCTATCTTTTTCTTTCTTCTTAGCCTTCCAAATCGACTTTTTAATTTGTCTTTCGATATTGTCACACCACTTAATTGACTTTATAACTCTCTTCATCATGTCGTGATGTCATCGTGTGTGTGTGTGTGTGTGTGTGTGTGTGTGTGTGTGTGTGTGCGTGTTTAATGTCTCCTCAAGTTCCTTGATTCTTTCTTTTTTCGCTCTTTTGGTCTTCTTGCGCGGCGTCGGAGGTGTCTGCGGCGTCGGCAGCCCTGAATAGTGATCACACTGCTATTGTGTTTCTCTCCTGCAGGCCGAGGAGGAGCTGCAGAACTTCCTGAAGCACACGCTCAAGAACTACTACTCCACGGAGAGCACCGCCAACTCCGTCACCGTGGCCTGGAACGCCCTCATGGCAGAGGTGAGCAAAGCGAGGTGGTGGTGGTAGGGTTGGTGGCGGAGATGGGGATGATGGTGGAGATGGGGTTGGTGGTGGTGATGGGGTTGGTGGTGGTGGAGATGGGGATGGGGTTGGTGGAGATGGGGATGGTGGTGGAGATGGGGTTGGGGGTGGAGATGGAGTTGGTGGTGGAGATGGGGATGGGGTTGGTGGTGGAGATGGGGATGGTGTTGGAGATGGGGTTGGGGGTGGAGATGGGGTTGGTGGTGGTGATGGGGATGGTGGTGGAGATGGGTTTGGTGTTGGAGATGGGGTTGGTGTTGGAGAAAGGATGAAGCAGGTAAGAAGGCAAGACGATCTGTGGAGGATGAGGACGAAAGTCGTGGGGAGGAGCAAATAAAAAGGTGGAGAGAGAGAGGAGGACGAGGAGGAAGAGGAGAAGGAGGAGAAGTGTCAAGGAAAGGTAAGGCGAAAAGAAGAAAGTGTGAAAGTAATAAGATTTTTATAAAGGAGAATTTTTTCGCGAATTTTCTCCGCATCCTTTGTTCTTTGGAAAATGGGCCAGGCAGGCAAGCGGCCAGGCGAGAAGTCAGGCAGACAGACAGACAGACAGGCGAACAGGCCGAACGTGCAGTCCGACCGGCAGTGAGGAAGGTGGACGTTCAGTCTGGCGTCCTTCAGGTCCCTATCCCGTCCCTGCCCCGTCCCTGTCCCGTCTCTGCCTCGTCCCTGTCCCGTCCGTACCCCGTTCTTACCCCGTCCCCGCCCCGTTCTTACCCCGTCCGTACCCCCGTCCCCGCCCCGTCCGTACCCCCGTCCCGTCCCGTCCCGACAAGATCACCCGTCAATGAGTCATTCTCGATTTGGAGCTGAGGAGGAGGATGGAGGTGGGGGGAACTGCGCGTGGAGGAGGAGGAGGATGGAAGTGAGGGGAATGGCGCGTGGAGGAGGCATGAGGACAGAGATTCCACGATAATGTTGTGTCCTGGATTTTTTTTTTTTTTTTTTTTTTATCATTATAAGCTTGCCGAGCTGTATAGCCCATATGTATTTTTTTACCCGGGAACTTTGTCATTGAGACAACCACTGCCCATGTACATTCACTACCATGTGTCTCCACCATTGTATCCATGTTGAAGTACATATCAAGAGGCAGGACCAACCATACGAGGCACGGGGCTCAATTAGGAACAATTTTGGTCTACCCCAGATGCCCAGCCAACTTGCACCAAAGTCTGTAGAATCATAAGAATATATACAAGTCTGTTATAGACTTTATATCTCTGTGGTAGAATGGAAAGCAATCAAAATGTGCGTTTAAAGAATGCATGCAAGTTAGGAGACCAAATAGATTTAAGCTACATTTTGATATAAAATTGTATACATATAAGCCTAGCACGGGGATTTCCTTAGGCGCGGGGCCCAGTTGGGAGTAATTGGTCCAATTGGCTTAAGGCTGACCCTGTCAGGAGGGGTGATGGGGTTAATGAAAGTCCGATGTGTAATAGTTTGTGTATTATGCATTTGTACGTGGCGGACACACGCACCTTAATTCCTCAAAGGAATTCGACGATTACATCATTATATAGATAGCATTTGGTCAAGTGATGCTTGGCCCCTGTTCACACTAGAAGTTTGAACCGCGAGTAAACCGCGGCGGTTGAAACCGAGCGTGAAAGAGTGTATGTGATGCAGGCACGAGTCATATGGCTTGTGATAAGATTAGAATACGCTGTTACATCACCATTTGTCACCATCCCCGCTACATCCAACCTTCCCTCCTTCCCATCGCTTAGTAGACTACTACATTTCAATTTCAGCATGCGCCTAGATGGCTTAGAATTAAAGTGCATTGTGGTTGATAAAAATGCATCTCTAATCACTAGCACCCATTCAGTGTTGTACAAATTAAGACGTGTATTGTTTTTTTTGTATCTGTGTGTATGTTTGTCTCTTTGAACAGCTCCACTGCTGCGGCGTCAACAACTTCACGGACTTCGAGCAGGCACAGCGGTGGCAGGAGAATAAGACGAGCGACACGGTGGTCCTCCCGACGGCGTGCTGCATCCTGACGGGGGAGCCCACGAAGTTCAAGCCCGCAGACCCGACGTGCACCTCACAGCCTAACACTTCCAAATCCTACTACCTGACCGTGAGTTACTCCCTCCAGCCTCCCACTCCACCTTCTTGATCTCCCCCCAAACCCATCCACCCTCCCATCCCAGTAACACTCCACCCCTCGGCGTCATGTCTCCACCGCTGCGCTCGCGGGCAGCCCATGGGTAGCCCGCGAGTATAGCTGGAAGCCTTACTGTACCTCACCCATTAACTTGTACTTCTTGGGGAGTAGACCTTGGCAGCCACATCTCGGTTGCACATCTTTGGAGAATTTTCTTGAGTGCGTGTATGTATGTGTACGTATGTATGTATCTGTTGTAAGTGCACATACGCGTTTGTGTGTAGAGCATGATCATATGTGTTTACGAGTCTGCGAGCATGTTTTATTATTATTTTTTGCGTCTATAGTAGAGTAGTGTCGATGTATGCATAAAACTGTATTTTTTCACACGCGTCTGCACTAGTTTTCATGTTATTAATAATCTGTTGCAAATTCATTCGTAAAGAACACAACTCTGACTTGATTGAACAAGGATATCATCAGGTTGATATATATATAATATATATATATATATATATATATATATTATATATATATATATATAAAATAATAAAAAATCGCCCTCAAAGTTTTTATAGGTTGCGTTAGAACCGTGACATATTGTACAGTTCAGTGAAGTACAGCTTTCGGAGAAAAATAAGCAAAAAATATAATTTAATCTTGTATGTGTGTGTGTATGTGTGTCTGCTTGTGCGTGTCTGCATGTGCATGTGTACAGATATGGGTATATGTCCCTATACTATCACCTTATTGCCATTAGAATAGGGAAACCCTCGGAACGGGGCCTACCTGAAGCTCTCGCCGGGTAATCACCTCTCAGTGGAGCCACATCGACTTTCTCCAGAACCAAGAGGCAGGTGGGGAGGAGTGTCTCTCTCTTTGGACGCCCCCCACCCCACCCCCTCACACCCTCGCCATCTCGCAAGTGATGGAGACTGAGATTCCCGACCACGTTCAAATACCACATCGCTTCAATGCCCCTTCCCCCTCCCCTCCTGAAGCTCTGAAGGGATGGTAGCATAAGAAACATAAAATTAAAAGAGACTGCAAGAGATCATAAGACCTACACTAGACAGTTCCATTTATATTACCACCTATCAACCTCATCCTTTACGTTATTTAACCTTGTCCTAAAACAACCGATAGTTTCAGCGCTCACTACATGGTTTTCTAAGTCTGTTCCATTCATTGACCACTCTTGGTAAACCAGTTTTTGCCAGTTTCATTCTTTAAACATGTTTCACCTGTGTGCTCGCGGCCTGATCGTCGGTTGCACTCTGGTCTCGGATGTGGTTCCCGAACTCGCCTCGGGTTTTTGCATTTCACACTCGCGGTTGCGGTTTTATCTCACAAGAGCGGTTGTTTCCGTGGACATGACAATTGGGTAGATACAGTGAGACCTCTCATTACCGGACATTAGCTGTGTTTGCTGTGTTTTCGGTGTTTTTGGTGCTGTTGTTAAGTCCTGTGCAGTCACTATGCCACCCAAAAACCACTCCAAATCAACGGATTATTCACATCAATGGACACCGTTACCCCGCTTTTAGTCCATTAATGAGAGGTAGTACTGTACTGTAGTATTTACACACACACACACACACACACTCACTCGCGCGCGCGCGCAGTGCAACTGAACCCGTCTTTCGGGTCAATCTCTTTACTGACCGAATTACTTCTTTTTTTTCAGTAAGGTCCGATCGCTTCGTGGTGGTTATAAGATTTGTTCAAGAGTCACACACATACTACTTCTCTCATCTTCACGCTCTTTCTTCCTTTACCTCAACCCTGCCCAAAACCCTCACCCTTTATCTCCTGCTCCCCTTATTCCCCGATTAGATGGTATAGAACAGAGGTGGGCAACCTTTAAAAGTGTGCGTGCCAAAATCAGCCGAATCTTTGATACAAAGATTTCTCCTGTGCCAACGGACGGAGTAGAATTATAGGCCTATACGGGCCCCCTTCTTTTTTTGCGAGTTTCTCTGGAGCGAGGTTTGCACGCGTGCCAAGGGTTGCCCACACCTGATATAGACTCTCTCTAGTTCCATTTTCCAGTCTCCCCACTCGCTCCCTCCCGTCTTCATTCGTCACTAATACCCAGCGTGATATTTCCTTCTACGCCTCTTCCTTCCCCAGCATCCTCCTCTTTCGTCCTCACTAGTGTTGTCTTCCCCCTCCGCTCTTTTTTTCTTTTCCACCCACGCTCACGACTCGCCTCCTTCACTTTTTTTGTTTTGTTTTTTTTTCTATTGCTAAGACCGCCATCTTCCCTGCCACCTGGTGTTTTCTCCTCCCGTTTTCTTCCAGCCGCCCGGGCACCTGACCAATCCAGCTCCCTCTATTCCAGCCCCCAGACCCACCTCGTGTCTCTCATCAGCCTGGGTCGGGGTAGGGACGTCGTTGCTTAGCAACCAGACCAGGAGATATGCAATTAGAAGAGGGAGCTACCCTCTTCGACTTTCTATAATGGGTTTTCCTTTCTTCCTACCTTCCTTCCTACCTTCCTCTTCCTCCTCAGCAAGGGACACTGACTGTACAGACTTTATACAGTTAAAACTTTAGGGATCAGAGTGCCACCCTAACGGCCTAGAGTAACGCATTATTCTCATTACGATCAAAGACTAATTTCCATTCAAAATTATCAGATTTATCGTCAAATCTCCCACTGTTCTGCTTCTGGTCTCTCCTAAAACTCTTTCACAACCTTCGTGATAGTTCCCAAGGATGGAACCGTTGCTTATCAGTGACGAAATACAGCTACAAATTGCCTCTTCCACAAACAAACAAAGATATAACAGCCAAGTAGGCGGACAGGCTGGCTGGCGGGCGAGACTGGCTAGACTGATCCAACCTAAAAGGGTTTTCTTCACAGAAAGCGAAATAGTTTTTTTTATTTGCAATCGTTTCTTATATTACATTATTCTATTATGTTTAATTTAATTTCATTGTATTTCGTTTTACTTAATCCATTCACTTGTTAATCCTGTTTATCCTCACCGCATTATAAAGTAGTGGGGAGGCGAACTAGTTCCAGCTGCCGAGCTTTGCTATGGAAGGAATTGCATACAATTTTAATTATTTTGTTTTTAATTAGACTTAAAGTCGAAAATAGACCGCGCAGTACCGAGTGGATACCGTATCGAACTCATGAGCAGGTGGTCATGAGTTCGATTCCCGAGACCCTCTGCATGGTTCTTCCGTTGGTTCTCGATAGCCCCGACCAGGCGGGGAGGCAACTCAAACATCGGCCTAAAAAAAAAAAAAAAAAAAAAACAGGGGGGGGGGTGCGCTTGCCGCAATTGACAGGGCTTGTCCTATCAGGGGTTTCTCACTTCCCAAAGCGTGGGAGTGAGATGATGAGTCGAGCATTGGAAAAATTATCTTTGAAAAATAACTTTTATTAGGTTTTAAAAAAAAAAAAAATTACAACTAATAAATCACTTTTCATATGTAGTCGACGATCTCCCTCTGAATATTTGAAAGGAATTGCACACAATTTAAAGTCATCTTTTGAATAAAAAAAATCAAGTATTAAAATTTTATCTTTGCGCTACCACTACTATTTCGTGTGTTTACCGTGTTTGTATATTACACTCTCCACCCAGGTAATGTCAGATGAGAATGTGGCCGTTGTTTTGTAAACAAAACTCGCTCGATCTCTAATCCGTCTATACTGCCGCCAACACGCTGGTGATTCACAAAATTACTTGTTCTCCAACTTCTCCAACGAAACCCCTTTTTTCATTAATTTTCAATAAATTTGTTATGAAGCAGTATTTTTCTCAAAATACCGATTTTTTCCCCTCTCAAAATCTGATAAAATAGGGGTGCATTCTATACGAAGGTACGTCTTATACACTGGCAAATGTGGCATATACATACTGTACATACATATACATATATCCACTTCCTCCAGTTGCTCTCCCTTAATGCTCTGGAAGTGAGCATTAAGGGAGAGCAACTGGAGGAAGTGGATAGTTTTAGATACTTGGGTGCAAATGTGGCAGGAAAAGGTGGAGTAAAGGTGGAGGTAGAATGTAGATTGAGAGAAGCGAGTAAATGCCTTGGTGGGTTAAAAAGTGTAATGAGGAATAGAAATTTGGGAATGGATGCTAAGAGGAGACTGTATGAAGGAGTGATTGTGCCAACAGCACTGTATGGAGCAGAAACATGGAACATAAGAGAAGAAGAGAGGAGTTTGAATGTGTTTGAGATGAGGTGTCTGAGAAGTATGATGGGGGTTACTAGGCTAGATAGAGTGAGAAATGAGGAGGTGAGGAGGAGAACAGGGGTGGAAAGGGAGTTGGGAGATAGGGTTGATGAAAGAGCATTAGGATGGTTTGGACACATGGAAAGAATGAGTGAAGAAAGACTATTAAAGGAGGTATGGAAGGCAGATGTGGAGGGAGTGAACGTGAGGGGACGTCCTAGGATGAGATGGATGGATGGGGTGAAGGGGGCTTTGGGAAAGAGGGGAATGTCTATTGAGGAAGGACGGGAGAGGACAGAAGACAGGGGTGAATGGAGAATGGTTGTATATGGAAGATGTTGTGATGCATGAGGTGGAATGGACGGGGGGATGGGGGGTGAGGTAGTGTGTGTGAGCAAAATTTTGACGCAGCCTGAAAGGATTTCTCACCGTCCTCTCCTTTATATGGGGGGACGGAGAGGGGGGGTTGCCGATTTAATGAAGCAGCCTTGCTGTGGATGTGCTGTGTCTTGCGACACTGCTTCTGACCCAGGGCAGTGGACAGGGTGCAGGGATGACCCGTCATCTAGGAGGTGCTAAGATGGGAGGGAGGGTGGAGGGGTGTGGAGTGTTTTCAGGGATGGAATGGGTGGGAATGATTTTATGCCTTTTCCTTTTTGGCTACCTCCCTAGTAAGGGAGAAAAAGCCTTGGTATATGTATGTATGTGTATATGTATATATATATATATATATATGTATATGTATATATATATATATATATAATATGTACGTATATATATATATATACATATATATGTATATATATATATATGTATATGTATATATGTATATATATGTATATATGTATATGTATATATATATATATATATATATATTTCTATATATATATATATATATGTATATATATATGAATATATATATGTATATATATATATATACATATACATATATATACATATAAATATATACATATACATATATATATACATATATATATATGTATATATATGTATATATATATATATGTATATATATATGTACATATATATAATATATATACATATATACAATATATATATATATGTATATATAGATAGATATATATATACATATATATATATATACATATGCATATATGTATCTATATATATATATACATATATAAAGAAATTTATATTGTGTTTTCCGTTAAAGAGAAATAGTAGGCCTAGAGATGTTTTGAGGGCAGGAGATATTCATGTATTTTTAACATCGTGGGGGTCTGTGTTACTTCACCCTCATGAATGTTAAGGGACCACTTCATTAGTAATTAAATAACCCTATTGTTGTTGTTGTATTAACCTCAGATACTAGTATCCTTATCATTCAGTAAACTATCAACAAATGCCAGAAAATTCGTTTTCGAAAACACTAATTCCACTCTCAAAGTCACAACTACCCGTGCGCCCTGCACCACAGACAACAGTGAGCTCTGTCATAATGTGGATTGTGATGATATTTTACTTTTCCGTTTTTTGTTTTTTTGTTTTTTTTTTCTTTTAATAGTTTCTGAATGGAACTGCAAGAGCCTGCGAATTATTCCACGTTTCGTATTATCAGATTTAGGAATATCGAGTTTCCACTACATTTTGCAGCTTCAACCGATTGTGGTCACTAAACTAAATGTAGTGTTTTCAACTTCGCCATCACTTGCCATATTTTCGCGAATAGATTACCATGTTATAATTCGTTGGATTGTGGGCTCCACTGAATAATTGTCACTGAGCAATACAGTGACCACCTGATACACTTGTCACAGTGATTTTCCATTATTCCTCACTCCTTCCCATCATCTTCCTCTTCCTCTCCATCAAGTTTCATATTTAGGAACATGTGTACCAGCTCCCAGTGAAACGTAATTTTTATTTTCTCATTTTTTGCGTGTATGTCGGATCAATATATATTGTGACAAATTATTCAATTTAGGCAAAATTCAACTGTATACGAGTAAAACTGTTTTCAGATTGGTTCTTATGTGTAAATATGCTTGTGTGTGTGTGTGTATGTCTGTGCATGTATGTGTGTGTGTGTGTGTGTGCGCACACTCATGCGCACTTGCACATGTGTACACCTGTCTATGTGCCTTCTTCCATGCCTTGATTAAGTGCTCTTTTGCAGGTGTTTTTTTCGAGCTGCACAAGTAGCTATTATTAATCGTTTTTCCCTTTAAGGTGTTGCACATATTCTGTAATTGCACTGGAAGACACTTCTTACTAATTATAGTTTCTGTTTAATTCGACTAATATTTGTTTTACCTGAGAAAAATATTTCTCCTATCTAATGACTCGTCTAACATAGCAAAGATTTTTTTCCATCTCACATTTTCTGACAAATCTAACATGTGCTTAATCCCACTCCCTCCCATGACACTACCATATTCCATTTTTAGCTAATACTCTAACAGCCCGCCTGGTGAAGTTGGTAATTTTTTCCCTAACAAATCTTTTCATTTTAACCATTGTTCTTTTTCTCCTCCCCCTTGCCCCTCCCCCCCACCTATTTGCATCCCCCCTCACCCCCCAAGGAGACGTCCCCAATCTAACTGGTCATGTCTAACGCATTGCAGGGTTGTCTACAACGGGTGCACGAGGTTCTGTTCAATTATCTTCTTACCAGTTGGTCGGTGGGCATCGGGTTAGGGACAGTGCAGATGCTACTAATCACACTAACCTTTTACCTGTGTAGAGCCATTGGCAGGGTTCTCAAGTAAGCCTACACGTTAAGGTGGCATTGTTATTATTGCTATTATAATTATTATTGTTTCATTGATATTTTTTTGTCATTACTGTTATTAGGACTTTTTTTTTTTTTTATATAGCCTATGCAGATGTATTTTATATAACCAGTTTTACTTTGTAAAATGTTTCTGTGCCTTGTGATTGGCATTCCTTGAACATTGGCTGAGTTAGTGCATTTTCGACCGTGAATGTTGTTTGAGATGTAAAGCGTCGGTCACTGCAGCTGTCTTGTCTGTGAGCATTAGTGTTTTTGACAATTGCAAAAGTCTGCTGTCCTAGGCCCCTTTCACCCCATGTGCCCCTGTGCCTGATGAAATATGTGCAATTTACATACATGCATACATATACATTTATAAAGTATCAATAGGTCCCTGCTAGTGGTGACCAGTCCTTCAAGGCCAGTCAACACCCTTATCATCATCACTCAGTCTCCGAGATTTGTCAACATCACTATCCCCCCTCCCTCTCTCATGTGCATATACACGCTTACACATGCTGAAATAAACAAAAGTGGAGTGGTCACACATAAAGAAAGATTTAAGAAAAACAGAATTCAAAGGGCAACAATTAAGATAATCCAAAGTCAGAATGACAAGATGTATGAGGAATGATTAGAAAAAAATGTACTTTCCACATTGGAAGAATGAAGAAAGTAAGCGAGGTGACATGGTAATTAGATATAGGTCAGAGAAAGGTATAGAAAAGATTTGCTGTTCTGGGATTAAAGATCATAGTAAACAGGTGTAAAAAGCAAAATTTTTTTAAATGTATAGCTTTCCACAAAGATGTGTACACTAATGAGAAAAAAAGTGGATGAAATGTAATCTAATCAAAATTGTAATCAAATTTAAGGCAAAATTTTTTGAGTGGAATCAGTGACAGTACTCCATAAGCACAGCTCCAATACCATTTACCACAACTAAGTAAAGACCTACATAACACACACACACATCTTTCCTGTATATTACAATTAGGTAAATACACATTCAACTTTGAAAGATCGAAGAGATGCTTACAGTATTTAGGTCACTAAAGGGAATAGATTGCATTGACATGGAGCTCTCTTGATTGAGGATTAGAGGGCTTTAAGAGGTCATGGGAAGAAATTAAGAAAGGATGTAAAGAAATACAATTTTCTGTATGCATAAATACTTGGAATACCTCAGATGATGATATAGCCAAAGCTGGAACAATGCATGAGTTCAAAACTAAATATGGTAATTGGAAATCAAGGATATAGAACAGGATGGAACTGTACATGAAGTTGAGGCCAGGTATGATAAATTAGACATAAGAGACAGGCTCTTATGAGTATTGCTCCTCTCTTGCATACAATTAGGTAAATATACATGCACACACACACACACAAGGCACAGAGATACTTGATAGAGAGGACTTACTTAACTGGGACAAGAGGAGCACAAGAGGACATGGAAAGAAAATAAAAAAACATAGCTATAGAAGAGAAATGATGAAAAACAGTTTTCCACATAGAGTTTTGGACAATTGGAACAAACTGGATAATGAAATAGTATGCACAAAAACCATTCATGAGTTTAAAAGCAAACTAGACACTGCAAGATACAATGGCGGGACACCATGAGCATAGCTCCCCTTCCCACAAAATACAACTAGGTAAATACAACTAGGTAAAATACACATACGTGCACAAAAAGAGAGAGAGATAGGAAAAAACATCATATATGAACACATTTTAGTGGCTTTGACACACAAAGGACAAAACTGAAAAAAGGTAGCACAACAAAAGGTTAGTTGTTTTCAATACCTTTTGGATGGCTCCATTGTCTTCCTTCTGTCCATTCATCCTGTCATGTTTAGTAAAAGAGCCAAGCTGCCATGCTGCATTTCCTCTCCATAAACTAAAATATATGGCTGGGCAGTACCACTCATGATGACAGCTCCAACTCATCATGACTGAACACTAAACTTATGAGAGTGACTTTAGTTTTTGTTATGAGTCTAGTCACCACCTTGTAGCATGATCAACAAAGGAAAATTGGCAGCAGTTGAATCTCAGGCTGCTGCTTGCCAACCCTTCCCTTCCCTATTGCCACCAACCCTGCCCCAACATGAATAGGGCCTGCCCCCCAATCCCATACTTACCTATTTGTTCAATTACTTCTGCATAGCTTGGCAACTCCAACCCCGTACATGCCAACCCATGGCCATCACTTGCTTTTATCTGCTTGAACAACAACTAACAATGCCCTCTTGTACCTTAATAGCCTTCTTTGTCATGGCAGGGCAACCAATAATGAAACACTGCTCTTCTTGCTAGTCTAACTCTGCTGCTGCCTGTATGGCTTAGTTTGGAGTGCTGCTGCATTATAAATAGCTACAACAGAATGTACTATAAGGCCAGAGCTAAGACACATTGGCTTAAGGCAGATATTGATTGAGCCTGGGAAGTTTTGCCTTGCATGGTTTGGAGAATGATATCTTGCATGGGAAAGACTAACTTTGTATATGGAATTGTTGGATTAATGGTGTTGATTTATTGATTTTGTTTATATATTTGCTCACTCCCCAGTTTTCAGATTTATGAATAAGTTAAAAAAAAAGGTTAAGAGCAATGCATGCAGTACAAATTGAACTAATTTTTTGTTTTGCAGAAATTGATTGTTATTATAGACATTAAGCAATAAATGTTGCCTCCATTCCATTGAATGGAAACCCAGAGCCCCACAGTAGAAATTAGTGGTCATCAGTTCTTTCCATATATCTTTCTGGGAAGAAGTTTTGGGCTATTTTCTTCATTGGCATTTCTGTGTCACTTGTTTGTACTAGTAAGGGGAGAGGTGCAGTCAGAAGTTAGCTCTCCATGTGTGAAAATCTGGAGAAATTATAGCCCAAGTTGACGAGAGATCATGGGCCTGATCTGAAGACTGCCAGCCTCCACTCAAGAGTGCAATTCCAGATGGAATTGAGGTAAATCATAGGTTTTAGAGAGGGGTGACAAGAAAATGGTTCTCTCCAGCATCAACTTCGCAGACCTAGAACTTACTGGTACAGTTTCCTTCATTTGTAACTACTGCAGTGGCTAATCTTTTCTAGGTCAGTCTAAGAAAACATTTGTGCTAATAATGAAGTTCAGGGAATTAAGGCAATACTGGCACAGGCACACATGAGTTCAAATCTGAATATGATAATTGGAAATAAAAAATATAGATTAAGTTAGGACCATGCATGAAATTGAGTGTAGGTATCTTAGAAAATTAGAAAATATGAGACGGGGCCCCATGAGCATAGCTCCTTTCCGGTATACTATAATTAGGTAAATACACACATACACACACACATGAGCACATCTCCAACTCTGTATACTTAATCAATCCATCAGTCAATCAGCTATTTTGAGTCCACTGCTGAATGATATACTACAATTAGGCATATAAACACGCACATGCACACAGTTGCCCAATGGCTCCTTTGCTGGAGACCCATAGCCACCAAGTAACCTGATCTAGGGAGAGAAGTTTGATCTTGAATAAGTTAAACAATACTAGTGATAGTATAATTCCCTGTGTGACTCCATTGTACAATCTTTTGGTCCCCAATATATGATTGATTTGTATCACTGCATTCTCTGCCAGCTAAGATGTTTGTCAAACTTTTCTTGTAGATGTCTGTTGCAATGATTCTTTTTATTTTTGGCATGTTTTGATTAAGGACTTTCAAAGTCTTCCCTTTTTTGTGTCTATTGCCTTCGTTACTGTACTTGAAGGTGCTGTCTAGTTAAAACCCTATATTACTTGTGTGGTTTTCAAGATTATTAGGCTGTTAGAGTGGCCTCCTCTGAATCCATGTTGATTTGTGGAGATAAGTTATTGGTTATTAGGTTTTATTTCTGAGATCAGTTTGGGATTATTTCCAGAAGTGGAATGGGTCTGTAAGATGCTGGGGCTACTAGTGGTTTGTTTGGTTTTAGTATGATAATTTTATGGGATATTTTTTTAGACTATTGAGGTTTCATGTGACCAGAAGTTGAAGGTGGTAGTTTGACATCTTGTCTGGGCACATGGCATGCAAGTTTCTTTTTCTTCACACACCCAACTCCCCACTCACGAGAGTTAGAGTAACAACTTGCAGCACAATAATACCAGAATTATTTCAGCCCTAGGCAGGATTTGAACTCAGACTGCTGGAGTTGCAGTTGCAAATGCTACCACTGTGCCATTGAGCCATGTGTATTTACCTAGTTGTATCTTATGGGAAGGGAAGCTGTGCTCATGGTGTCCCGTCTTTGTATCTCACAGTGTCTAGTTTACTCTTATATTTGTGTATAGTTTTTGCACACAGTAAGTCTTCTCTATCAAGGAATTCCATCCCTTTCATGATTCTATAGATGATTAGCAAGTCCCTTCTTTCTCTTCTTTGTTCCAAAGTTGGTAATTTCAGTTTTGACAATCTCTCCTCATATGACAGTTTTGAAAGTGTTGGGGCCATCTTCATAGTTGCTCTTTGGATTCTTTAAATTTTCTTTATATTCCTTTTGGTACTGGATGACCATAGTGTCACAGCATACTCCAGTCTAGGCCTTATCAGTGTGACTGGTATTTTCTTGATCATTTCTTGGTCCAAGTAGGTAAAAGCCACCTTTATTGATCTTAGCAAGTTGTAGGATTGTCCGACAATTTTGTTTATCTGTTTATCAGGGGACGTGTCATTTGTGATGACTACTCTTAGGTCTTTTTCTGATCCCACTTTCTTTACTTCCTTTGTACTGATTTTATATTGTCCTGATATTCTTTTTTTTACTTTTTCAAAATTCCAATATACTTCACTATATCCAAATTTGCCACTCCTGCTAAATTTTTACTTCTGAATGAATAAAAGTGTTGCATCATATTTGGATAGTGGCAGTTAGGATATGGAAGGGATTGCTGACAGCGTGTGTGTGTATTTACCTAATTGTTGTATACAGGAAAAGAGCAATGCTCACTGGGTCCTGAGTGTGTGTATGTATGTATGCATGTATATATGTGTGGGTGTATATATATATATATATATATATATATATATATATATATATATATATGTATGTATATATATATATATATATACATATATATATATATATATATATATACATGAAATGGACGGGAAGAGGAAAAACTGGAGTCTTAATCCGAGTTTATTATTGACTAGTTTCACTAAAGCTTTTTCAAAAGAATGGTGCTACAGGTGCCAGATGTGGCTTATATGTATGTGTGCATACTTTTCACGGTGGAAATTTTTGATCACATATTACAAATAAATTATTTATATGTTGGAGTGGTAGTGAACATGATAATAAAAAATAAAATGGATTAAAAAACAACAGAAATGGGCGTGTTACCACCAAACAGGTAGTGCGTTACCATACATATACACATTGTATATATGTATGTATATATATATATATATATATATAATATATATATATATATATATATACATATATATATATATAATACACACACATATGTATATAATATGCATTGATGGAAATACACACCAGATTTTTTGGTAATACATTATCTATGTGATGGAAATGCACCCTGCTCTGACAAAGAAAGCATAAAAATGGCAAAGAAATTTTCCTTGAAAGATATCAGTATGGTTGGGACAAACTGACAAATAACGAGGAGATTACAGTATCCTGTAATTTTGGGACAAAATCCACCTCAGGAAGATCTGTTCCTAAGACAAAAGGTCTTTCAGATAAAATACATTTAGGTATGAAGGTAACTTTGTGATCATTGTGTCAACTAACAATGTCTATCATAAAACAAATGAGAAGAGAAATTAAATAAACAATATTTATGACACTTTGAAGGGTTGTCTGAGTAGTGAAAAATAAAATTATTGATAAAATCCCAGTGGGAAAGAGTAACAATAAGGTACAGTTTGATTACTCAGAGCAATAGAGATAGAAATGTGTTAGGAAGGAAAATATAGCAGTATTAGTAGGAATAAAAGTGAAAAGTGAATAAGAACATTGGTTTGATTTCTAATTATTATTAGATGTATACATTTTTTTCTACTATATCTACCATTTCTATTTTTTGTCAATGATTTAATTTCTAATCCACAACTTAGAAAACACTTAAATGTATCATCAATTTATTGTATTTCTCTTTCTCATTTGTATTATTATCAACATTGTTAGTTGACATGTTGATCACAAAATTACCTTTATACTTGAGTGGTTTTTATTCCTCAGATCTTTTGTCTTAGGGACTGATCCTCTGGGGGAAGATTTTGTCCCAAGTTTGCATGATAACATGTTTTTTGCCACTTTGTCCCAACTATACTGATATCTCTCAAGGAAATTTTCTTTGCCATTTCTATGCTTTCTTTTTAATTGTCAATTTTATTTTTCATCATCATATACACTATCCTCCAACATATTCATAATTTATTTGTATTATGTGATGTAAATTTCCACTAGGAAAGGTATACACACATACATATGCCACTTCTAGCCCTGTAGCACCATTGTTTTGAAAAAGCTTGTAGCAAAACTAGGTAGTCAAGAATAAACTTTGATTAAGACTCCATTGTTTCCTCTTCTCACTCATTTCAACTTGTCAGAATGTTTCAACATATGTATATATATATATATATATATATATATATATATATAAATATATATTCATATATATATATATATAAAAATATATATATATATATATATATATATAATCAGATTGAATTATAAACAAGTGAAATCATGGTCATGAAGCTATACTAAGTACCGTAGTCCAACTTCTTTATATTTTGGTTCAATGTATGTTTTGCTACTAGCTCCACACATTTATTTTGGCTTAATAGGTCCTCTTTTTTTTGTAAAGTCTGTAAGGTACAGCATGTGTTTCTCTGTTGTCATTGTCTATTTGGAGAATGAATAACATATTATGAGGTGCTTGTTCTTGTATCTTGACCCCTCTTGGACCCGCTTTACTTACAAAGATAAATTTCACTCAAATTGTAACAATAATATGATATTTTCAGTAGTTTCGGCTCACGAGTTGCCAGTGCACCCTACCCCGGGTGGGAGTAAACGTAAATACATTCGGATGACCATTAGGTATTTAGATGCTCCAAAATTACTTGTAATGTGAATGGTCATACATACATATACCTCCGCTTTCTTTTGTAACTGCTAGTCTAGGGCTATGTAAGCTTATTTTATTTTAACGACATCAGTGAATAATTTTGGGCTACTTGAGCTTCAATGTGAGATTTTGTGCATTATCTAGGAATAATTTTAGATTGTGCTATTATCACTTGTCTGTTAACAGCATGCATTGCATTTCTGTAGATAAGAATGATGTGCTGAGAAGAATTTTCACTCCCCACAAAAAAAAACAAAAAAACTGCAGATTCCATCAATGTCTTGGATTTTCATTGTGAAGTTGATAGTACTTTCAGCTTCCAGCAAAACATTAACATTATTTTCATTGACTTTATTGGTCATTTGCATTTTTAAATCTAGTAAAGATGAAGATATCCTTGAGCGAATGAATTGGATGAAAACTCAAGTAAAGCCTTGTCTCACTAAGTCCGGCCCTTTGTTCCCAAACAAGAATTGCTTCTCTTATAATGCCAAGGTTGTATGGTTGGCTATTGCATGCTCCTGGTTTCCAGTAGAGCTTCTTGGCCTGTAAAGTTTTCATTCCTTTGCAGGGTTGCTACGGTCGACTGATGCAGTGGATGTACGACCACGTCAACACCATCATGGGCATCGGCATCGGAGTTGGCGTCACCGAGCTCTTGGCAATGCTCTTCGCCTTTTGCCTCTGCAACTCCTTTGGAACGAAGATTAAGTGACGCCAGCAAGGAGGAGACGACCAGCAACAAGACCAGCAGCAATGGCAAAAGAGCAAGCAACAGCAGCAGCAGCAGCAAATGGGGGACCAGCAACATTACACCCTTGACAGCAACAGCTCCGAATAAATGGGACGTGGGACTCGATGCCTCTTCTGTATTCAAATAGTCAGAATTGGTTGTGGCTGCAAAGTGAATACTGTAGTAGGGAGGTTCAAATTGTAAGGAAGAAAGAAATGACACTGCCCAGGGTCTACAAAGCAATGTTGAATATCCAGAATGCTTCATGCAATATAAATCTTCATATTTACAGATAATGAACGAAACATGCGTGTGTAGCCTACTCTCACATGTGTGCATGTACACATGTGCATACATACACATATACATATACACTTGCACACACACCCATAAACATGAATTTGAGCCTATGTATGATTAATTGGAGAGTAGGAGATGGGACCCAACAATTGTTGCTCCTTTCCTGTGTACTACAATTAGGTAAATACAATTGGTAAATACACACATGCACATATTTACACACAAACATATAATTGTGCACATGCCCCCAACACACATACACTCACACAAAATTGGGTAACTACACCAGAAACCACGAGATGTAATTAAAAAAAAAATAATAGATCTTTGAAGGATATTAAAAATAGTTTTTCATGCAGGATTATCAGTTCATAGAAGAGTTTGGATGAAGGAATAGTAATATTAAAGATGTGGAATAAGTTGTGGAATAGTTTAAGGTTAGAATTGACCGTTGGGAATGCAGAGATACAAAGATGGGACACCATGAGCATAGCTCCCCTTCCCGTAAGATACAATTAGGTAAATACACACACACACATTAATACATGCACACACACTCACACGAATTTGAAGCTAAGTATGATAATTAGAAAGTAAGAGACAGGATCCTATGAGCATTGCTCCTATCCTGTATACTGTAGTTATGTAAACTTATACACAGACACACATACACAATGACATAAGGAAAGGTTGAGAAAATTGGGATTTCCCACTTAAGAAGAACAAAGAAAGTGAGAGGCGACATGATAATGATGTTTAGATTGGAGAAAAGTGTAGAAAAAATTAACAGAGAAGATTTACTGGTATGGGATGAAGGATCAACAAGAAGTTATATTGAAAATAAATTATAAAACAAGTATGTTTGAAAGGTGTCAGAAAGTATTGTTTTCTACATTGATGTGTATATTAATGAAACAAAATGGATGAAAATATAATCTAGGCTAACAACGTAAACAAATTCAAGGCAAATTTTGATGAGTGGAGGCAAAGATATAGGACCCCATTGAGCACAGCTCCAACTCTATATACTATGACTATGTAATTACAGCCAGGTTAATACATGCGTACATGCACAAACACATGCATGCATGCATAAACACACATACATGCACACACATAGCTCTCCTTCCAGTATAATACAACTAGGTAAATACACATACACACATATACACACACACATTTAAGAGCAAACTAGACATTGCAAGATACAAAGACGGGACACCATGAGCATAGCTCCCCTTCCCGTAAGATACAACTAAATAAATACACACATACACACACAAGATCAAGGGAATACAAAAAGCAGTAATCACAATGGTGCTCAGCCTTGCAGATAAACTGTATAGGGAGAGACTAGAAGAATTAGATATCCTATTTCTTAAAGGAATGAGGAGGAAGAGATGACTTGATTGTGGTGTTCATGGAATGGACAAAATTGACTGAGGATCCCTTGAATTGGAGTAGGAGTCATCATAAGAACATGGAAAGAATATCAAGAAACAGTTTCCTATACTGATGTGTTAACTCCTGGAACTGTGTAGACAATGACATAACCCAAGATAACACCATGAATGAATTCAAAACTTAGATATAATAGATGGCAAAAAAATATGGGACCACATGTGCAGATTTCCTTTCTTGTATACTATGCACATTATTACACAATCTAGGCCATATATGCCAAATGGAAAAACAAACTTAAGACAAAAATGTAAAGTACTGGAAATTGGTCAAAATTTACAAAGGCCACTAGGTGAGAAATTGTTTACCAAAGGAAAATGGGAGAGGGATTTGGGAATGTTGATCATGACTATGTTGTCACATGATAAACATGACTGCAATTGAGATGAAATGTATGGCGTATTGACTAATACAAATGTCTCTTCACCACATAGATGAGGTGATGAAAAAAAATATAGAACACCAAATTTGCACTTATGTTATTAGAAAATGAATGGAATGGACAAGATTGAGAAAATACAAAGAGCAAATTGGTTCCCAACCCTGCAAGAAACTGTACAAGGATAGACTATAATTGAACCTGCTATCATTACAAGATAGGTAACATTGTGGGAAATGCAATTCAATGCCAAAAACTCAATGTAATGGAAATGAATAGATCATCAAAAAGGCCATGAGTGAGTTACACAATGGGAAATGAATTGTTTACTAAAGTGGAAGAAGAAAGGGATATGTGAGTATTGGCCATGGATATTTTGCCATCTGACTAAAATAACAGCAAATCTTGGCAAAATATACAGACCATTGACAAACATGTATCTTTCTACCACATATATGAATTGAATATATATATATATATATATATATATATATGTATAATATTTATGTGTGTATAGTAATAGTGATAAAGAGAAGATGCCTGATCTGTTCTAAATTAGAATATGTAGCTCTGGTATAAACAAATCTGAATATATATAAAGAGCAGCAACCAATTATTGTTCCCAGCCTTATTGATAACTAGAATTGAACCGCCCATTAAGAAAGGTGACACAATCATGGTGTGTGGGTTACAAAAGATAGACAAAAGTAACAAGATCTCATGGTTTGAGACAAGAAGGTAACAGTAGGTTACTGGAACAAGTTCTATTATTGCAATCCTGGGATAATGATAAAGAAATTTAAAGCTAGGTATGATGGAGAGAGAAAGATGGGACTCCACAAACTGAGTTCTTTTCCTGTACTTTATTTTACAATTAGGTAAGTACATCCATGTACATGCATGCATGTGCACACAATACACATACAGTGCATACATACAAATATAAGTATGGGCTACCAAAAGCCCCTTTCCCCCTTACAAGGGGATTTACCCAGTCAAGGCATACACCTATTCTTTACACATACAGTGCATAACAATATTTATATACAAATAAGATAGAAATGGTTGATATAACTATTTTGAGATAAATTCTTCTACACTGTGCTCAATACAAAAAATGAGAAATAAATCAATGTTAGAAAGCTGTTATGTCTAATGATGGTACTTGGCAACGTGCTCCTTGATGTGGTAAAAAAATAATTTCTGATGTTGAAACAAGTTGAACCACAAATCAAGTTTACATACTTATCAATGTTCATGGATTGGTTGCATGTATTTGCTGGGAATAGGCAAGAGTGAATGATGAAATCAGCATGAAGACTTTTATTATGGTGATGGAAGAGGGAACCTTCCTTTATGTAAAAACGTATTGGTGTTCAAGTGAAAATTTTCAGGGTAATATGAAACATAATTATCATGGTTAACTTGTGCTGCCAGAATCATTATTCGTAAATCATTATGTCAATCTTGAAAGATTACTTTCCAAAGTACTATCTAGAGTTTGATACAATAGTTCGTTAATAAACCTACTTGTCAAGCAAGAGAGAAATAAACTCTCATCACTTAACCTGTGCCAATACCATAGGCTTTCATGTGGATGTCTTTTACTTTCGTTTTCTCAGATTTTTATTTTACATTTTTCCCTTGCATTCTTTACAATCAGTCCTTTATCTCTTGCTACTTGCGTAAGATCTCTCACTTTCCAACACTCCTTAAAACATCCACACTTTCACCAAACTTCATTAGCTGTACTGAAGCATTTAGTATACAAGTCGTTATATTTTATTTTCTTTAATCAAAGATAATATGTTATAACCATTTTTCATACAAACTCACGGGAATATGTATATAATGTGTGAAACCTTGGGAAATTGTGAAACTACAAGATGGTGCATGAAAATGCTGTACAAAGATTGTGTCCTTGGGATACTTTTACAAGTTTTTGCTGTTTTAACAAATAGTATAGGCAACTTAGGAATTTATTTGTCTTTAGATGTATACAATAATTCTGAATGACTATGGTTGTGTGCGTATGTATGTGTGTGCGTGTGTGTTATACATACACAGTTTGCATATATACTGGAACTGTGTATATTTTCTCATATCCTATAGTGCTATGACACAGTAGGAATAGGATGGTGGTAATATTTCACATGCACTGATTTTGAGGAGCAAATAGTTATAAAGAAATGTTGGTTGTTTGGGAATGGTACAGAGGTGGACTTTGTGATTGTTGTGGTGAGTATAGTTAGCCCGGTAACAGGAGGCAGCATGCCAGTGACAAGTGACGGGATTGTTGTGTGCACCAGAAGAAGGAATTAATTTTTCCCTTGTGGTTTGATAGATGGGAAAACAAGGGTAATAAAATGTATTTGATTCAACATTTTGATTAAATGACTTTTCCTATGGGGCTAGGATGCTACCAGCTATACTATGACAGATGTCTAAAAGCTGCTTGGAACTTCATCTGCGGGCTTCCCAACATCAACTCATGGAGCATATGCACTGCAGTCTTTATTTCACTGAACTTTTAATTCAGGAGAGCCATCCAACATATATACACATTTCAAAAGGATGATTAAATGACGCATCCTATGCGATTTGAACTCGAGGCTGTGCATCACAAGGCTAGAACCCTACCATCTATGCTATGATGAATGCCCAGGAAAAAGATTTTCAGAAACTTAACTTGCAGCTTCACAACATCAACTCATCATCAGCCTCTAATTCACCAAATCTTGTTCAGAAGAGCTATCTGACAAATATATACTTGTTTCAACAGTTTAGATGACTTCCAATGAGATGTGAACCCTAGGTCTTGCATCACATGGCCAGGATACTGCCATCTATGCTACAGTGGATATCTAAAAGAAGTTAATTGGACTAAAAGATTCTGTGAAATAGACTGTGATGCATGTACCAGAGATGATGTAAGAAAACAAATTTTGGCCATCTATCACAGCATAGTTGGCAGTGTCATAGCATTGTGATCCACAGCCTAGGGTGCAAGTCCCATGGGAAAAGTTGTTTAATCAAGGTCAGGTGAAAGCAATAAGGATATAAAACCATTTGCACTGTTGACATGATCATTTTGGTGATAATGATAAGGAGAGTTTGGTCATGTCATTGCAGCTGTTTATCAAGCTATGAATATGTCTTTTTTGAGAAAGTATTACAATATGGCCAGCATTGCAAGTTTGACCATCTTGCATAAATCTATCACTTGACTACTGTAAATATAGATCAAGAGCTCAGAGGTGTTTATATCTAATGAAATTGCCAGGTTTCTAATAGGTATTTTTGAATGGACAATAACTTCGGCATAATAGGAAATGCACTGTTGATGTCTTCAGTGGTGGGACTAGGTTTTATACTAATCGCTTTTTTCCCCTTGCAAGAGAGGTAGCCAAGTCTTTTAAAAGCCAACCCACTACCAACCACCACCCATTCCTCCCTCTCATCTTAGCTCCTCATGGATGACAGGTCATCCCTGTATCCTGCCCACTGACCTGGATCAGAAACAATGTAGCAAGACAGTGCATCCACAGCAAAGATGTACTGTGTTTTGTTACATTAAAACAATCCCAAATAGAAATGTGTCTTTTTCACGGGAAATAAACACCACCTGGGTCGAGTCTTGGATTAACAGAATCATAAGTAATGAATTCATTGTTGTGATGCCATAACACATGAAGGCATTTATGGGTGTATTAAATTGTTGAAAGTTGACACTGAAGCTGTTGTACGGTTTTGTAATTTTTAGAAGATTTCAGAATGATTTGGTTCTTTTGAAAAATATACTGCAAAATGTATTTCTTGCTTCTAATTACTGAAATACTGAGATGAAAAGAGATAGAAATCTTGATATAGGAAAGAAAATTGAATCATAATAGGGAGTTAAATACTAAATTAGATATTTTTGTACTTATGTAATATGGAATGATTTTAAATGTTATGGGAAGCTTAAGAAGCTAGCAAATGTAAACAGAAAACAAGATTACCCGGTAGTTAACTGGACTGGAGGCAATGATGAGAGTGAGTGGCTGGAAAATTAGCAGTTAAGTGAGAATTATAAAAATGAGAGTAAAGAGGGGTAAGAAAATTAAGTTTTATAATTTCTTTTCAATACTGAGATGTGCAGGAGGTGAAATTTTAAGTCTTACTACATTTAAGTCTTACTACAGCCTATAAAATACCTGAAATTCAATATGATTCATGTGTAATTGTGTCAAAGATTTTGACATCTTATTCATTACACTGCATGTACAGAAGTCTGGATATTTAGCTACTTAAGTTTATTGATGCCACCAAAGTTGTTTGTTTATTTTAACAATATACAGGGTGCCCCACCAGGAAAAAAAATCCCATCAAAGTTCTGGGTTACTGATTTATGGCAGAGTTGTTCTGGTACACTCTGTAACCACACAAAAAGAAGTCCAACAGGTTGAGAGTAGGTTAAATGTGGAGCCTGACACCCAGTGACCAGAACTTTCTTTCAAATTTTCATGGTGTCTGTTCTAGCAGATTCGATGGCTTAATTTTTTTTTTTTTCTACAAATGAAGTTTTTCTTCTGGGGCAAGCTGGACAGAGCTCTTCCCACTTCTCCCAAACTTTCTTGGTCAGTCCTCCATCACATGCCTCTAAAACACAAGTGTTACCTGTGTTCTCTAAGTCATGTTTCACAATATTTGTTCACTGATCAAGTGTCATGAATGAACTGATGAAACATATTTTGTTGTTGGTAATTATTATTTTCAGGGGGGCACCCTGTATATGCATTCAAACACAGAGTACATTGGCTTATACTGTACAGAAAATGCAGTTTTTCCACATTTTGTGCCAAAGGAAGATTGATATTTCATTTTCTCGTTGATTATTTTGGTTACATATTTAACTATAACTTGAATTCAGCTGGGCTTACATTTACCATTGGTTATTTTTTTTATCATTTAAGTTACCAGCTTTCTTTTGTTTACTTCTCAATATCCTTAGCACAGTGTATGTATTCATGCAGAGTATTAAGTTATTCTATTTTAGTGTACTGTAATATGTTTATGTGGAAAATTTATTGTTGTAAGATCTTTGCTGTTTAATGTTCTATTTTCTGTGAACTTGTTTTCCTTCTGTCTTACCCAGTTTGATATATTTACAAGTCAGCAGCCTGGTGTTTCATGTTAATGCAATACAAAACTTGTCAGCTAATGTTTTGAAGACCCTCCTTACACTGATATTTATAGCCCATGTTGTTATTTTCTTTTTTTACATTTGTTGTGTGTAGTAAATAGCAACAATTATGTATCTCTCCTTGCTTAATGACCCTGACATATTTCCTCATTATCCTTGTAAATAAAATATAGTTTTTTGCTTGACTATGTTTGTTACCCTATGAAAGATGGTACACGTATATCCATAGAAAATGATTTCTTGTTGGCATGACCTTGCTACACACATTGGTCAACTTGGAGATATCTTGATGGCATTGTGTGTTGTACCTGTGATCAACAACTATTACCCACTGGGATGAGAACTCCGAACTTATATATGGTCCAATCTATGGGTAATGCTCTTGTGACCTCACATATACATGTCTGGAACAAACTGGACGAGGCAACAGTGTGTGCAAAAACCATACAAGAATTTAAGAACAGACTAGATGCTGAGAGATACAAAGACGGGTCACTACAAGCATAGCTCCCTTCCTGTATGATACAACTAGGGAAATACATGGAGGACTGAGAGGCAGACTACCAGAATGGATGAAAGATTTTTTGAAGGAAAGATGCATGAGGACAGTAAAGGATAAGATCTCAAAATGGAGAGCAGTAATGAGCAGAGTTCTACAAGGTTCAGTGTCTGCACCAATAATATTTCTTGTCTGTCAATGACATGATGGAAGGAACAAGCTATGCCAACATGTTTGCAGACGACAAAAACCATGAGAAAAGTGAAAAGGAGGATAGAAGACTATTGCAAAAACAAAAAGATCTCGACACAATTTTTGCATGGAGTCATACATACATACATATACCAAGGCTTTTTCCCCCTTACAAGGGAGGTAGCCGAAAAGGAAAAGGCATAAAATCATTCCCACCCATTCCATCCCTGAATACACTCCACACCCCTCCACCCTCCCTCTTATCTTACACATGTTTGCAGACGACAAAAATCATGAGAAAAGTGAAAAGGAGGATAGAAGACTATTGCAAAAACAAAAAGATCTAGACACAATTTTTGCATGGAGTCAAGAATGGAAAGTAAGGTTCAATACCAAAAAATGTAAAGTACTGGAAATGGGCAATAGTGACAAAAGAAGAACAAACTATTCCTTGGGAAGTGAACCCATTACAAAGGCAAAAGAGGAGAGAAATTTGGGAATGTTGATAAAAGACAACCTGTCACCTGGCAGACATATCAGCAAGATTGTAGGGGAGACATGCAGACTACAGCAGAAGGTCAAAGTGGTGTTTCACTATATGGATGAAGATATGATGAAAAGATTCATTGGAACCCTGATCTCCCCAAGACTGGAATATGCATCAGTAATATGGTCCCCACACAAAGTGAAGGATATTGTTAAAGATACGACTATCGCCCTTAAGTCGCCTTGCTAGGTGGCCTGTCGTCTGCTTCCCGCCATTTCTATATTTACTTGTTTTGAATTGGTTAGATTTGATTAATTCTACCATTATCATTATAATGGTCTGCTATATATTTTCTATATGATTATGTTTGTGCATTTATTTGGATCCAGGGAAAGAGGGTAATTATTTACCATCTTTGAAATATCTTGTTTTCGTAAGCAAATAAACAGAATCGACGCCAATTTTTTTTATTATAATCCCGCTCGATTTTTCTGGTAAAGCCGGCAGATATTGTGAGGTTTTTGAACATTACAGATATAAGCAAGATTGAGAGAATACAAAAGGCAGCAACCAAATTGGGGCCCAGCCTGGCAGTTAGCCATATGAGGAAAGCCTAAACGCACTGGGTCTGCCAACTTTGAAAGATTGAAGAGAAAGAGGTGATATGATAATAGTGTTCCGGTCACAAAAGGGTGCACTGACAGACGAGATCTCCTGATTAAAGATGGGAGTGCTTTAAGAGGTCACGGAAGCAAATTAAGACCACATGTCTAATGAATGTAAAGAAATGCAGTTTTCCATATACATACATATACCAAAGGCTTTTTCCCCCTTACACGGGGGGTAGCCAAAAAGAAAAAGGCATAGAAATCACTCCCACCCATTTCATTTCCCATATATTCCACTCCCCTCCACCCTCCTCCCTCCCTCCTATCTTGGCACCTCCTGGATGACAGGTCATCCCTGCATCCTGTCCACTGCCCTGGGTTTTCCATATAGAAGCATAAATACTTGGAATTGCTTAGGAAGTGATATAGCCCAAGGTCAAACAATACACCTCCGACGCTTGGCCTTTGAGCCAAAATTTTCATAAATCAATCAAACAATACACGAGTTGAAATCTAAATATGATAACTGCAAATCAATTATATAGATTACATTGGAATTGTACATGAATTTGAGTCTGGATATGATGAAGAAAAAATTAGAGAATAGGAGATAGGAACCCAATGAGCATTTCTCCTTGTATACTACAATGAGGTAAATACACAAATTTGAGGTTAGATATGATAAATTGGAGTGTAGGAGACAGGACCCAATGAGTGTTATTTTCTTTCCTGTATATAGTAAACCCGCAATACACCGAACCTCATAAAACCAAATTTTGGGTAAACCAACCCCTTTGTACCAATCAAATTTCACTTGGAAAACCAACCCCACATTTGGTTTAACCAACAAATTTGAAAGCAGACCAAATGTGCCAGTGATACTGTGCATGTGTGTGGGACTGAATACAGATCAATGTGTGGCAACACAGCATCCCTTCCTTGTTTGGGGTGACATATGTTACCAAATGTTTCACTGTATATACCGACACTCGGTCAGATTATAAGGTGCTATTCTGACCTTCTTGTAATATGGTTTATCAAGGGTTTACTGTACTACAATTAGGTAAATACACACACAAATATGTGTAATAACTTAGGTGATATAACCAAAGCCAAACAATACATGACCTCAAATCTAGATATGATACTTGGAAATAAAGAATATAGATAAGTTGGAACTGAACATGAATTTGAGGCTAAGTATATAAATTGGAGAATAGGAAACAGGACCCAATGAGTGTTCTTCCTTTCCCGTACACAGTAAGTCCTCATTATACGGTACATGTGCGTTCCTGAAAACCTTACCACAAATTGAAATTACCGTATACTGAACCCATTATAACATGTAATAATAGGATATGGCAGACAAACCTTCTCCCTGCTCTTTCCTCTTCAGAATATCTAGCGGATACCGTATTTGTGAATTTTTCTTACCGTAAATAGAATTGAGGCTAGTAATTACCAAATACTGTAACTGTGAATTTACCGGATAAAGAATTACTGTAAAAGGAGGACTCACTGTACTACTATTAGGTAAATACACAGATAACTCCTTCCCCAGCATAGCAGGTTGCTGGCTTCCAGTGCAGAGACGATTTTTCAGTCGTGGGTGAAGACTGAACTCAGACTGCTGAGTTAGAAGGGGAGCATAATATAACTACACGAGCAAGTGTGCATGTATGTGTGTGTGGCGCAGGTGCAGTCCCAGCCATTATAAATGGTGAAATGACTAAATGGTTCTGTCAACCCTATTAAGCTGAGTCCCTGGTGTTTTTACTAACACGGAGATCAGCAAATCAGAAGTTGCAAAGAAATGCATAATATGCAGAGGTTTGGTGATTCTCTGATCTAAATAACATTGCACTTTTTTTTTTTTTTTTAAACAAATGAAGTTTTTCTTCTGGGGAAAGCTGGACAAGCACTTCACACTTCTCCCAAACTTTCTTGGCAAGTCCTCGATCACGTGCCATGGCTGATGCTTTGGAGGACGAAATGAACATGACTTTTCCTATTCAACTCAAGCAAATCTACAGTCATGGTGGTCGAGAATTTTACCATGTTAAATTATTTTCGACGCTCACTGTGACTCAGGACGAAATTAACATAACTTTTCCTATTCAACTTAAGCTAATCTCCAGTCATGGTGATCGAGAATTTTACCATGTTGAAAGTATTTTCGACGCTCACTGTGACTCACATCGAAATGACCATGACTTTTCCTATTCAACTTAAGCTAAGCTACAGTCATGGTGGTCGAGATTTTACCATGTTAAAATTATTTTCGACGCTCAGTGACTCAGGACGAAAGGAACATGACTTTTCATATTCAACTTAAGCTAATCTACAGTCATGGTGGTCGAGAACTTTACCATGTTAAAATTATTTTCAACGCTCACTGTGACTCAGGACGAAATGAAAATTACTTTTCCTATTCAACTTAAGCTAAACTGCAGTCATGGTGGTCAAGAATCTTACCATTTTAGAATTATTTTCGACGCTCACTGTGACTCAGGACGAAATGAACATGACTTTTCCTATTCAACTTAAGCTAATATACATTCATGGTGGTTGAGAATTTTACCATGTTAAAATTATTTTCCACTTTCACTGTGACTCAGAACGAAATGAAATTGACTTTTCCTATTCAACTTAAGCTAATCTACAGTCATGGTGGTCGAGAGTTTTACCATGGTAAAATTGTCTCAACAGCTCACTGTGACTCAGGACGAAATGAACATGACTTTTCCTATTCAACTTAAGCTAATCTACAGTCATGGTGGTCGAGAATTTTACCATGGTAAAATTGTCTCAACAGCTCACTGTGACTCAGGACTAAATGAAGATGACTTTTCCTATTCAACTTAAGCTAATCTACAGTCATGGTGGTCGAGAATTTTACCATGTTAGAATTATTTTCGACGCTCACTGTGACTCAGGACGAAATGAACACGACTTGTCCTATTCAACTTAAGCGTATCTACAGTCATGGTGGTCGAGAATTTTACCTTGTTAAAAGTATTTTCGACGCTCACTGTGAGTCAGGCCGAAATGAACTTGACTTTTCCCATTGAACTTAAGTTAAACTATAGTCATGGTGGTCAAGAATTTTACCATGTAAGAATTATTTTCGACGCTCACTGTGACTCAGGACGAAATGAACATGACTTTTCCTATTCAACTTAAGCTAATCTACAGTCATGGTGGTCGAGAATTTTACCATGTTGAAATTATTTTCGACGCTCACTGTGACTCACGTCGAAAAGACCATGACTTTTCCTATTCAACTTAACCTAAGCTACAGTCATGGTGGTCGAGAATTGTACCATGTTAAGATTATTTTCGAAGCTCATTGCGATTCAGGACGAAATGAACATGACTTTTCATATTCAACTTAAGCTAATCTACAGTCATGATGGTCGAGAATTTTACCATGTTAAAATTATTTTCGACGCTCACTGTGACTCAGGACGAAATGAACATGACTTTTCCTATTCAACTTAAGCTAATCGACAGTCATGGTGGTCGAGAATTTTACTATGGTAAAATTATTTTCGACGGTCACTGTCACTCAGGACGAAATGAACATGACTTGTCCTATTCAACTTAAGCTAATCTACAGTCAGGGTGGTCGAGAATTTTACCATGTTAAAATTATTTTCAACGCTCACTGTGACTCAGGACGAAATGAACATGACTTTTCCTATTCAACTGCTAAACTACAGTCATGGTGGTCAAGAATTTTACCATCTTAGAAATATTTTCGATACTCACTGTGACTCAGGACGAAATGAACATGACTTTTACTATTCAACTTAAGCTAATCTACATTCATGGTGGTCGAGAATTTTACCATGTTAAATTATTTTCTACGCGCACTGGGACTCAAGACGAAATGAACATGACTTTTCGTATTGAACTTAAGCTATACTACTATTATGGTGGTCAAGAATTTTACCATCTTAGAATTATTTTCGACGCTCACTGTGACTCAGGAAGAAATGAACATGACTTTTCCTATTCAACTTAAGCTAATCTACAGTCATGGTGGTCGAGAATTTTACCATGTTAAAATAATTTCGGACGCTCACTGTGACTCAGGACGAAATGAACATGACTTTTCCTATTCAACTTAAGCTAATCTACAGTCATGGTGGTCGAGAATTCTAAAAACGTTAAAATTATTTTCCACGCTCACTGTGACTCAGGACAAAATGAACATAACTTTTCGTATTGAACTTAAGCTAAACTACAGCCATGGTGGTAAAGAAATTTACCATCTTAGAATTATTTTAGACGCTCACTGTGACTCAGGACGAAATGAACATGACTTTTCCTATTCAACTCTAGGTAATCTACAGTCATGGTAGTCGAGAATTTTACCATATTAAATTATTTTCGACGCTCACTGTGACTTAGGACGAAATATACAAGACTTTTCCTATTCAACTTAAGCTAATCTACAGTCACGGTGGTCGAGAATTTTACCACGTTTAAATTATTTTCGACGCTCACTGTGACTCAGGACGAAATGAATATGAGTTTTCCTATTCAACTTAAGCTAATCTACAGTCATGGTGGTCGAGAACTTTACCATGGTAAAATTGTCTCAACAGCTCACTGTGACTCAGGAGCAAATGAACATGAATTATCCTATTCAACTTAATTTAATCTACAGTCATGGTGGTAGAGAATTGTACCATGGTAAAATTATTTTCGACGCTCACTGTGACTCAGGACGAAATGAACATGGCTTTTCCTATGCATCTTAAGCTAATCTACAGTTATGGTCAAGAAGTTTACCATATTAAAATTATTTTCGACGGTCACTCTGACTGAGGACGAAATGAACATGACTTTTCCTATTCAACTTAAGCTAATCTACAGTCATGGTGGTCGAGAGTTTTACCATGGTAAAATTGTCTCAACAGCTCACTGTGACTCAGGACGAAATGAACATGACTTTTCCTATTCAACTTAAGCTTATCTACAGTCATGGTAGTCGAGAATTTTACCATGGTAAAATTGTCTCAACAGCTCACTGTGACTCAGAACTAAATGAAGATGACTTTTCCTTTTCAACTTAAGCTAATCTACAGTCATGGTAGTCGAGAATTTTACCATGTTAATATTATTTTCGACGCTCACTGTGACTCAGGACGAAATGAACATGACTTTTCCTATTCAACTTAAGCTAATCTACAGTCATGGTGGTCGAGAACTTTACCATGGTAAAATTGTCTCAACAGCTCACTGTGACTAAGGACTAAGGGAACATGACTTTTCCTATTCAACTTAACCTAATCTACAGTCATGATGGTCAAGAATTTTACCATGTTAAAATCATTTTCGACGCTCACTGTGACTCAGGACGAAATGAACATGACTTTTCCTATTCAACTTAAGCTAATCTACAGTCATGGTGGTCGAGAATTTTACTATGTTAAATTTGTTTTCCACGCTCACTGTGACTCAGGACGAAATGAACATTACTTATCCTATTGAACTTAAGCTAAACTACTGTCATGGTGGTCAAGAATTTTACCATCTTAGAATTATTTTCGACGCTCACGGTGACTCAGGACGAAATGAACATGAGTTTTCCTATTCAACTTAAGCTAATCTACAGTCATGGTGGTCGAGAATTTTACCACGTTAAAACTATTTTCGGTGGTCACTGTGACTCAGGACGAAATGAACATGACTATTCCTATTCAACTTAAGCTAATCTACATTCATGGAGGTCGAGAATTTTACCATGGTAAAATTATTTTCGACGCTCACTGTGACTCAGGACAAAATGAACATGACTTTTCCTATTGAACTTAAGCTAATCTACAGTCATGGTGGTCGAGAATTTTACCATGGTAAAATTGTCTCAACAGCTCACTGTGACTTAGGACTAAATGAATATGACTTTTCCTATTCAACTTAAGCTAATCTACAGTCATGGTGGTCAAGAATTTTACCATGTTAATATTATTTTCGACGCTCACTGTGACTCAGGACAAAATGAACATGACCTTTCCTATTCAACTTAAGCTAATCTACAGTCATGGTGGTCGAGAATTTTACTATGTTAAATTTGTTTTCCACGCTCACTGTGACTCAGGACGAAATGAACATTACTTTTCCTATTGAACTTAAGCTAAACTTCTGTCATGGTGGTCAAGAATTTTACCATATAATTATTTTCGACGCTCACTGTGACTCAGGACGAAATGAACATGAGTTTTCCTATTCAACTTAAGCTAATCTACAGTCATGGTGGTCGAGAATTTTACCACGTTAAAATTATTTTCCACGCTCACTGTGACTCAGGACGAAATGAACATGACTATTCCTATTCAACTTAAGCTAATCTACAGTCATGGTGGTCGAGAGTTTTACCATGGTAAAATTCTCTCAACAGCTCACTGTAACTCAGGACGAAATGAACATGACTTTTCCTATTCAACTTAAGCTAATCTACAGTCATGGTGGTCGAGAATTTTACCATGTTAAGATTATTTTCGACGCCACTGTGACTCAGGACGAAATGAACATGACTTTTCCTATTCAACTTAAGCTAATCTACAGTCATGGTGGTCGAGAATTTTACTATGTTGAATTTGTTTTCCACGATCACTGTGACTCAGGACGAAATGAACATTACTTTTCGAGAATTTTACCATGGTAAAATTATTTTCGACGGTGACTGTGACTCGGGACAAATGAACATGACTTTTCCTATTCAACTCAAGCTAATCTACAGTCATGGTGGTCGAGAGTTTTACCATGGTAAAATTGTCTCAACAGCTCCCTGTAACTCAGGACGAAATGAACCTATTCAACTTAAGCTAATCTACAGTCATGGTGGTCGAGAATTTTACCACGTTAAAATTATTTTCCACGCTCACTGTGACTAAGGACGAAATGAACATGACTTTTCCTATTCAACCAAAGCTAATCTACAGTCATGGTGGTCGAGAATTTTACCATAGTAACATTATTTTCGACGGTCACTGTGAGTCTGTACGAAATGAACATGACTTTTCCTATTCAACTCAAGCTAATCTACAGTCATGGTGGTCGAGAGTTTTACCACGGTATAATTGTCTCAACAGCTCACTGTAACTCAGGACGAAATGAACATGACTTTTCCTATTCAACTTAAGCTAATCTACAGTCATGGTGGTCGAGAATTTTACCATGGTAAAATTGTCTCAACAGCTCACTGTGACTCAGGACGAAATGAACATGACTTTTCCTATTCAACTTAAGCTAATCTACAGTCATGGTGGTCGAGAATTTTACCATGTTAAAAATATTTTCGACGCTCACTATGACTCTGGACGAAATAAACATGACTTTTCCAATTCAACTTAAGCTAATCTACAGTCATGGTGGTCGAGAATTTTACCATGTTAAAATTATTTTCTACGCGCACTGGGACTCAGGACGAAATGAACATGACTTTTCGTATTGAACTTAAGCTAATCTACAGTCATGGTGGTCGAGAATTTTACCATGTTAAGATTATTTTCGACGCTAATCTACAGTCATGGTGGTCGAGAAATTTACCAAGGTAAAACTGTCTCAACAGCTCACTGTGACTCAGGACGAAATGAACATGAGTTTTCCTATTCAACTTAAGCTAATCTACAGTCATGGTGGTCGAGAATTTTACCATGTTAAAATTATTTTCGACGCTCACTATGACTCTGGACGAAATGAACATGACTTTTCCTATTCAACTTAAGCTAACTCTACAATCATGATGGTCAAGAATTTTACCATCTTAGAATTATTTTCGACGATCACGGTGACTCAGGACGAAATGAACATGAGTTTTCCTATTCAACTTAAGCTATTCTACAGTCATGGAGATCGAGAATTTTACCACGTTAAAATTATTTTCGTTGGTCACTGTGACTCAGGACGAAATGAATATGACTTTTCCTATTGAACTTAAGCTAAACTACTGTCATGGTGGTCAAGAATTTTACCATCTTAGAATTATTTTCGACGCTAAATGTGACTCAGGACGAAATGAACATGAGTTTTCCTATTCAACTTAAGCTAATCTACAGTCATGGTGGTCGAGAATTTTACCATGGTAAAATTATTTTCCACGCTCACTGTGACTCAGGACGAAATGAACATGACTTTTCCTATTCAACTTAAGCTAATCTATAGTCATGGTGGTCGAGAATTTTACCATGGTAAAATTATTTTTGAAGGTCACTGTGACTCAGGACGAAATGAACATGACTTTTCCTATTCAACTTAAGCTAATCTACAGTCATGGTGGTCGAGAATTTTACCATGTTAAAATTATTTTCGACGCTCACTATGACTCTGGACGAAATGAGCATGACTTTTCCTATTCAACTTAACCTAATCTACAGTCATGGTGTTCGAGAGTTTTACCATGTTAAAATTATTTTCTACGCGCACTGGGACTCAGGACGAAATGAACATGACTTTTCGTATTGAACTTAAGCTAAACTACTGTCATGGTGGTCAAGAATTTTACCATCTTAGAATTATTTTCGACGCTCACTGTGACGCAGGACGAAATGAACATGACTTTTCCTATTCAACTTAAGCTAATCTACAGTCATGGTGGTCGAGAATTTTACCATGTTAAAATTATTTTCGACGCTCACTGTGACTCAGGACTAAATGAACATGACTTTTCCTATTCAACTTAAGCTAATCTACAGTCATGGTGGTCGAGAATTTTACTATGTTAAATTTGTTTTCCACGCTCACTGTTACTCAGGACGAAATGAACATTACTTATCCTATTGAACTTAAGCTAAACTACTGTCATGGTGGTCAAGAATTTTACCATCTTAGAATTATTTTCCACGCTCACTGTGACTCAGGACGAAATGAAAGAGTCACTTTTCCCATACAACTTAAACTAATCTGCAGTCATGGTGGTCGACAATTTTACCATGTTAAAATTATTTTCGACGCTCACCGTGACTCAGGACTAAATGAACATGACTTTTCCTATTCAACTTAAGCTAATCTACAGTCATGGTGGTCGAGAATTTTACCATGATAAAATTATTTCAACAGCTCACTGTGACTCAGGTCGAAATGAACATAACTTTTCCTATTCAACTTAAGATAATCTACAATCATGGTGGTCGAGAATTTTACCATGTTAAAATTATTTTCGACGCTACCTGTGACTCAGGACGAAATTAACATAACTTTTCCTATCCAACTTAAGCTAATCTAGTCATGCTGGTCGAGAATTTTACCATATTCAAATTATTTTCTACGCGCACTGGGACTCAGGACGAAATGAACATGACTTTTCGTATTGAACTTAAGCTAAACTACTGTCATGGTGGTCAAGAATTTTACCATCTTAGAATTATTTTCGACGCTCACTGTGACTCAGGACGAAATGAACATGACTTTTCCTATTCAACTTAAGCTAATCTACAGTCATGGTGGTCGAGAATTTTACCATGTTAAGATTATTTTCGACGCTAATCTACAGTCATGGTGGTCGAGAAATTTACCAAGGTAAAACTGTCTCAACAGCTCACTGTGACTCAGGACGAAATGAACATGAGTTTTCCTATTCAGCTTAAGCTAATCTACAGTCATGGTGGTCGAGAATTTTACCACGTTAAAATTATTTTCGACGCTCACCATGACTCTGGACGAAATGAAAATGACTTTTCCTATTCAACTTAAACTAATCTACAGTCATGGTGGTCGAGCATTTTACCATGGTAAAATGATTTTCGACGGTCACTGTGACTAAGGACGAAATGAAAATGACTTTTCCTATTTAACTCAACCTGATCTACAGTCATGGTGGTCGAGAATTTTACCATGGTAAAATTGTCTCAACAGCTCACTGTAACTCAGGACGAAATGAACATATTTTTTCCTATTCAACTTAAGCTAATCTACATTCATGGAGGTCGAGAATTTTACCATGGTAAAATTATTTTCGACGCTCACTATGACTCTGGACGAAATAAACATGACTTTTCCAATTGAACTTAAGCTAATCTACAGTCATGGTGGTCGAGAATTTTACCATGTTAAAATTATTTTCTACCCTTACTGGGACTCAGGACGAAATGAACATGACTTTTCGTATTGAACTTAAGCTAAACTATTGTCATGGTGGTCAAGAATTTTACCATCTTAGAATTATTTTCGACGCTCACTGTGACTCAGGACGAAATGAACATGACTTTTCCTATTCAACTTAAGCTAATCTACAGTTATGGTGGTCGAGAATTTTACCATGTTAAGATTATTTTCGACGCTAATCTACAGTCATGGTGGTCGAGAAATTTACCAAGAAAAAACTGTCTCAACAGCTCACTGTGACTCAGGACGAAATGAACATGACTTTTCCTATTCAACCAAAGCTAATGTACAGTCATGGTGGTCGAGAAGTTTACCATGTTAAAATTATTTTCGACGCTCACTATGACTCTGGACGAAATGAACATGACTTTTCCTTTTCAACTTAAACTAATGTACAGTCATGGTGGTTGAGCTTTTTACCATGGTAAAATTATTTTCGACGGTCACTGTGACTAAGGACGAAATGAAAATGACTTTTCCTATTTAACTCAACCTGATCTACAGTCATGGTGGTCAAGAATTTTACCATGGTAAAATTGTCTCAACAGCTCACTGTAACTCAGGACGAAATGAACATAACTTTTCCTATTCAACTTAAGCTAATCTACAGTCATGGTTGTCGAGAAATTTACCATGTTAAAATTATTTTCGACGCTCACTATGCCTCTGGACGGAATGAAAATGACTTTTCCTATTCAACTTAAGCTAATCTACAGTCATGGTGGTCGAGAATTTTACCATGGTAAAATTATTTTCTACGCCCACTGGGACTCAGGACGAAATGAACATGACTTTTCGTATTGAACTTAAGCTAAACTACTGTCATGGTGGTCAAGAATTTTACCATCTTAGAATTATTTTCGACGCTCACTGTGACTCAGGACGAAATGAACATGACTTTTCCTATTCAACTTAAGCTAATCTACAGTCATGGTGGTCGAGAATTTTACCATGTTAAGATTATTTTCGACGCTAATCTACAGTCATGGTGGTCGAGAAATTTACCAAGGTAAAACTGTCTCAACAGCTCACTGTGACTCAGGACGAAATGAACATGAGTTTTCCAATTCAACTTAAGCTAATCTACAGTCATGGTGGTCGAGAATTTTACCATGTTAAAATTATTTTCGACGCACACTATGACTCTGGACGAAATGAACATGACTTTTCATATTCAACTTAAGCTAATCTACAGTGATGGTGGTCGAGAATTTTACCATGTTAAAATTGTTTTCTACGCGCACTGGGACTCAAGACGAAATGAACATGACTTTTCGTATTGAACTTAAGCTAAATTACTGTCATGGTGGTCAAGAATTTTACCATCTTAGAATTATTTTCGACGCTCACTCTGACTCAGGACGAAATGAACATGACTTTTCCTATTCAACTTAAGCTAAACTACAGTCATGGTGGTCAAGAATTTTACTATGTTAGAACTATTTTCGACGCTCACTCTGACTCAGGACGAAATGAACATGACTATTCCTATTCAACTTAAGCTAATCTACAGTCATGGTGGTCGAGATATTTATCATGGCAAAATTGTCTCAACAGCTCACTGTGACTCAGGACGAAATGAAACTGACTTTTCCTATTCAACTTAAGGTAATATACAGTCAAATTGGTGGAGAATTTTACCATGGTAAAATTGTCTCAATAGCTCACTGTGACTCAGGACGAAATGAACATGACTTTTCCTATTCAACTTAAGCTAATCTACAGTCATGGTGGTCGAGAATTTTACCATGGTAAAATTATTTTCGACGGTCACTGTGACTCAGGACGAAATGAACATGACTTTTCCTATTCAACTCAAGCTAATCTACAGTCATGGTGGTCGAGAGTTTTACCATGGTAAAATTGTCTCAACAGCTCACTGTAACTCAGGACGAAATGAACATGACTTTTCCTATTCAACTTAAGCTAATCTACAGTCATGGTGGTCGAGAATTTTACCATGTTGAAATTACTTTCGACGCTCACTGTGACTCACGTCGAAATGACCATGACTTGTCCTATTCAACTTAAGCTAACCTACATTCATGGTGGTCGAAAATTTTACCATGTTAAAATTATTTTCGACGCTCATTGTGACTCAGGACGAAGTGAACATGACTTTTCATATTCAACTTAATCTAATCTACAGTCATGATGGTCGAGAATTTTACCATGTTAAAATTATTTTCGAGGCTCACTTTGACTCAAGACGAAATGAACATGACTTTTCCTATTCAACTTAAGCTAATCGACTGTCATGGTGGTCGAGAATTTTACCATGTTAAAATTATTTTCGACGCTCACTGTGACTCAGGACGAAATGAACATGACTTTTCCTATTCAACTTAAGCTAATCTACAGTCATGGTGGTCGAGAATTTTACCATGTTAAGAGTATTTTCGACGCTCAACGTGACTCAGGACGAAATGAACATGACTTTTCCTATTTAACTTAAGCTAATCTACAGGCATGATGGTCGAGAATTTTACCATGGTAAAATTGTTTTCCACGATCACTGTGACTCAGGACGAAATGAACATTACTTTTCGAGAATTTTACCATGGTAAAATTATTTTCGACGGTCACTGTGACTCAGGACAAATAAACGAGAGTTTTACCATGGTAAAATTGTCTCAACAGCTCACCGTGACTCAGGACGAAATGAACATGACTTTTCCTATTCAACTTAAGCTAATCTACAATCATGGTTGTCGAGAATTTTACCATGGTAAAATTGTCTTGACAGCTCTCTGTAACTCAGGACGAAATGAACATGACTTTTCCTATTCAACTTAAGCTAATCTACAGTCATGGTGGTCGAGAATTTTACCATGTTAAAAGTATTTTCGACGCTCACTGTGACTCAGGACGAAATGAACATGACTATTCCTATTCAACTTAAGCTAATCTACAGTCATGGTGGTCCAGATACTTACAATGGTAAAATTGTCTCAACAGCTCACTGTGACTCAAGACGAAATGAACATGACTTTTCCTATTCAACTTAAGGTAATCTACAGTCATGGTAGTGGAGAATTTTACCATGGTAAAATTGTCTCAACAGCTCACTGTGACTCAGGACGAAATGAACATGACTTTTCCTATTCAACTTAAGCTAATCTACAGTCATGGTGGTCGAGAATTTTACCATGGTAAAATTATTTTCGACGGTCACTGTGACTCAGGACGAAATGAACATGACTTTTCCTATTCAACTCAAGCTAATCTACAGTCATGGTGGTCGAGAGTTTTACCATGGTAAAATTGTCTCAACAGCTCACTGTAACTCAGGACGAAATGAACATGACTTTTCCTATTCAACTTAAGCTAATCTACAGTCATGGTGGTCGAGAATTTTACCATGTTGAAATTACTTTCGACGCTCACTGTGACTCACGTCGAAATGACCATGACTTGTCCTATTCAACTTAAGCTAACCTACATTCATGGTGGTCGAAAATTTTACCATGTTAAAATTATTTTCGAGGCTCACTTTGACTCAAGACGAAATGAACATGACTTTTCCTATTCAACTTAAGCTAATCGACTGTCATGGTGGTCGAGAATTTTACCATGGTAAAATTATTTTCGACGCTCACTGTAACTCAAGAAGAAATGAATATGACTTTTCCTATACAACTTAAGCTAATCTACAGTCATGGTGGTCGAGAATTTTTCCAAGTTAAAATTATTTTCGACGCTCACTGTGACTCACGTCGAAATGAAAATGACTTTTCCTAATCAACTTAAGCTAATCTACAGTCATGGTGGTCCAGAATTTTACCATGGTAAAATTGCCTCAACAGCTCACTGTGACTCACGTCGAAATGAAAATGACTTTTCCTAATCAACTTAAGCTAATCTACAGTCATGGTGGTCCAGAATTTTACCATGGTAAAATTGCCTCAACAGCTCACTGTGACTCAGCACTAAATGAACATGAGTTTTCCTATTCAACTTAAGCTAATCTACAGTCATGGTTGTCGAGAATTTTTCCATGTTAAAATTATTGTTGACCCTTACTGTGACTCAGGACGAAATGAACATGACTTTTCCGATTCAACTTGAGCCAATCTACAGTCATGGTGGTCGAGAATTTTACCATGTTAAATTTATTTTCGATGCTCACTGTGACTCAGGACGAAATGAACATGACTTTTCCTATTCAATATAAGCTAAGCGGAAAAAGTGACAAAAATAAAAAAAAATTAGCCGAAATTCGAAGGTCACATATTTTGTCCAAAGTTGCCCCATAGGGAGAGAGTAGGTCAAAGTGCACAGAAAGGTAAATATGAGCAGCCTGAGTCCAAGGGCGTGGCTGTGGCACCCCTCCAAATTTGGGCCTTTTCACCCCGTAATCACCTTTTGGCCACTGGCACCCATACCATTGGCCTGAGTGGTGTCAAATTGGACTCCACGGCAGCCCTAGCCGCCCTTGACCTGTGGGTGAGATGGCGTGTAAATCGGAGCAAGTGACAAAAATGACCGGAAAATCGAAGCTCACCGATTTGTTCCAAACTTGCCCCACAGAGAGAGAATCGGTCAAAGTGCACAGCAAGGTAAGCATGAGCAGCCTGAGTCCAAGGGCGTGGCAGTGGCACCCCTCCAAATTTGGGCCTTTTCACCCAGTAATCACCTTTTGGCCTCTGGCACCCATACCGTTGGCCTGAGTGGTGTCAAATTGGACTCCACGGCAGCCCTAGCCGCCCTCGACCTGTGGGTGAGATGGCGGGTAAATCGGAGCCAGTGACCATAATGACCCAAAATCCAAAATATCTCATAGGATTTAGCCAAAAATTCGAAGCTCACCGATTTGGTCCAAAGTTGCCCCACAGGGAGAGAGTCGGTCAACGTTCACAGCAAGGTAAACATGAGCAGCCTGACTCCAAGGGTGTGGCAGTGGCACCCCCCTAAATTTGGGCCTTTTCACCCAGTAATCACCTTTTGGCCTCTGGCACCCACACCGTTGGCCTGAGTGGTGTCAAATTGGACTCCACGGCAGCCCTAGCCGCCCTCGACCTGTGGGTGAGATGGCGGGTAAATCGGAGCAAGTGACCAAAATGACCCAAAATCCAAAAAATCTCAAAGGATTACCCCATGAATTTAGCCGAAAATTCGAAAGTGACCGATTTGGTCCAAACTTGCCCCACAGGGAGAGAGTCGGTGAACGTGCACAGCAAGGTAAACATGAGCAGCCTCAGTCCAAGGGTGTGGCAGTGGCACCCTCTAAATTTGGGCCTTTTCACCCAGTAATCACCTTTTGGTCTCTGGCACCAATACTGTTGGCCTGAGTGGTGTCAATTGGACTCCACGGCAGCCCTAGCCGCCCTCGACTTGTGGGTCAGATGGCGGGTAAATCGGAATAAGTGACCAATATGACACAAAATCCAAAAAATGAAGTTAGCAGAAAATTCGAAGGTGACCGATTTGATCCAAACTTGCCCCACAGGGAGAGAGTCGGTCAAAGTGCACAGCAAGGTAAGCATGAGCAGCCTGAGTCCAAGGGCGTGGCAGTGGCACCCCTCCAAATTTGGGCCTTTTCACCCAGTAATCACCTTTTGGCCTCTGGCACCCATACCGTTGGCCTGAGTGGTGTCAAATTGGACTCCACGGCAGCCCTAGCCGCCCTCGACCTGTGGGTCAGATGGCGGGTAAATCGGAGCAAGTGACCACAATGACCCAAAATCCAAAAAATCTCAAAGGACCCCATGAATTTAGCCGAAAATTCGAAGGTCACCGATTTGGTCCAAACTTGCCCCACAGGGAGAGAGTCGGTCAAAGTGTACAGCAAGGTAAGCATGAGCAGCCTGAGTCCAAGGGCGTGGCAGTGACACCCCTCCAGATTTGGGCCTTTTCACCCAGTAATCACCTTTTGGCCTCTGGCACCCATACCGTTGGCCTGAGTGGTGTCAAATTGGACTCCACGGCAACCCTACCCGCCCTCGACCTGTGGGTGAGATGGCGGGTAGATCGGAGCTGGTGACCAATATGACCCAAAATCAAAAAAATCTTAAAGGATACCCCATGAATTTAGCCGAAAATTCGAAGGTCACCGATTTGGTCCAAACTTGTCCCACAGGGAGAGATTCGGTCAAAGTGCACAGCAAGGTAAACATGAGCAGCCTGAGTCCAAGGGCGTGGCAGTGGCACCCCTCCAAATTTGGGCCTTTTCACCCAGTAATCACCTTTTGCCCTCTGGCACCCATACCGTTGGCCTAAGTGGTGTCAATTGGACTCCACGGCAGCCCTAGCCGCCCTCGACCTGTGGGTGAGATGGCGGGTAAATCGGAGCAAGTGACCAAAATGACCCAAAATCCAAAAAATCTCAAAGGATAATTTAGCCGAAAATTCGAAGGTGACCGATTTGGTCCAAACTTGCCCCACAGGGAGAGAGTCGATCAAAGTGCACAGCAAGGTAAGCATGAGCAGCCTGAGTCCAAGGGCGTGGCAGTAATCAAGTTTTGGCCTCTGGTACACATACCGTTGGCCTGAGTGGTGTCAACTTGGACTCCACGGCAGCCCTAGCCGCCCTCGACCTATGGGTGAGATGGCGGGTAAATCGGAGCAAGTGAACAAAATGACCCAAAATCCAAATAATCTCAAAGGATTTTATCCGAAAATTCGAAGGTGACCGATTTGGTCCAAACCTGCCCCACAGGGAGAGAGTCGGTCAAAGTGCACAGCAAGGTAAACATGAGCAGCCTGAGTCTAAGGGCGTGGCAGTGGCACCCCTCCAAATTTGGGCCTTTTCACCCAGTAATCACCTTTTGGCCTCTGGCACCCATACCGTTGGCCTGAGTGGTGTCAAATTGGACTCCACGGCAGCCCTAGCCGCCCTCGACCTGTGGGTCAGATGGCGGGTAAATCGGAGCAAGTGACAAAAATGACCCAAAATCCAAAAAATCTCATAGGACCCCATGAATTTAGCCGAAAATTCGAAGGTCACCGATTTGGTCCAAACTTGCCCCACAGGGAGAGAGTCGGTCAAAGTGCACAGCAAGGTAAATATGAGCAGCCTGAGTCCAAGGGCGTGGCAGTGGCACCCCTCCAAATTTGGGCCTTTTCACCCAGTAATCATCTTTTGGCCTCTGGCACCCACTCGTATTAGTGCTGCAATGATTAGTTCTACTAGTAGTACTATTAATACTACTAGTGCTTCTACTACTAGTACTACTAGTACTACTACTATCACTACTACTATTAGCAGTACTACTACTAGTACTTCTACCATTAGTATTTCTACTAGTACTAATAGTGCTACTAGTAGTAGTAGTACTGCTAGTACGTCTAGTATTAGTGCTTCTGTACTAGTACTTCTAGTAGTGGTAGTACTACTAATAGTACTAGTACTAATTTTCTAGTGCTAATACTATTAGTACTACCTCTAGTACTACTATTACTACTATTAGTACTACTACTAATACTACCACTACTATTAAAACTTGAAATATTTCTAGTACTACTATTACTAGTACTACTTCCACTAGTAATATTACTACTGCTACTACGACTAATTCTACTAGTACTAATACTACTATACTACTAATACTAGTAATACTACTAGTAGTACTAATACTAGTGCTACTACTAGTACCACTACTAAAGGTACTATTAGTACTGGTACTACTACTACTAATACTAGTACTACTATATAGTGCTAATATTACTATTACCACCACATCACATCACAGTGACAATCTCAGCTGCAGACTTGCTGGTGTCCGTACGAGTCCGGGTCCCCCTGACCCGAGGGAGAGTCGGGTGGATTGATTATCGCGAAGGGCACTCAACCCACGGCGAACAGACGCCGCAAGGATTCCCGTCGTCTGAAGGGATGACGACGTTGAAGAAGTCGGAAGCGCCTCTAGATGGGCGGAGGCGTTTCCACTCGAGGTAGCGTCGATGAGGGACTGGGCATCCCCCGCGTAAGTCCTCCTCGACTTCTTTCTTCTTCCGGGCACAAGAACATCCCGAGTTCCGACGACTTGAACACTGAGGGGTCCCCTCGAGGATTCGGGCACACCTGGATAATCTGCGTTGGAAGGGAATTCTCCTCTCACTGTCTCTATTTCTCCATCTTTCTCTATATCTCTCTCTCTCTCCATATCTCTCGTCTGCCAGCCCGTAGCCGGCGCGGTGTCTGGTAGACTTCTTCTTCTTCGTCTCTTTCTATTTCGTCTTCGCCTTTTCTGGACTTTATTTTTCTTTCCCCGAGGAACAGATACTGAAGGGACCCGCTGAGAGGGAAAACAGCGTCTTCATCAATGGGCTCCGAATTGGGTTAATGTGGGCCATAGGAATGTTAAAAGGGCTTTTGAACGAAGATATGGGCTCTTTGTTTATAAAAATGATACGACAAGTCACTGTCACTGAGTAAAAAATGAACCTGACTTACGATACAGAACGCAAGCTGCACCACAGTCCCGGTAGGCAAAGCATTTTAGCATGTTAAAGTAGTTACATAGCGGGTCACCGTCACCGAGTAAAAAATAAACCTGACTTACAATATAGAACGTAAGCTGCACCACAGTCACGGTGGGCAAAGCACTTTAGCATGTTAAAGTACTGAACTCCACTTACGATATAGAACGTAAGCTCCATTACAGTCACAGTGGACAAATCACTTTAGCATGATAAAATACTGCTACGACGGTTCACCGTCACTGACTTCAAAATGAACCTGATATACGATATAGAACGTAAGCTGCACCACAGTTCCAGTGGGCAAAGCACTTTAGCATGTTAAAATACTGATACGACAAGTTACCGTGACTGAGATTAAAATGAACCTGACTTATGATATACAACGTAAACTGCACCACAGTACCGATGGGCCAAGTACTTTGGCAAGTTAAAGTACTGATACGACAGGTCACCATCACTAATTTCAAAATAAACCTGATTTACAGTATAGAATGTAAGCTGCACCACAGTCTTGGTGGGCCAAACACTTTAGCTTATTAAAGCACTGATACAACTGGTCACAGTCACTGAGTTCAAAATGATTTTTGAGGGTCATTTTGGTCACCTGCTCCGATTTACCCACCATCTCACCCACAGGTCGAGGGAGCCCAGGGCTCCTTTAGGATCCACTTGGACACCGCTCAGGCCAAGAGTACGGGCGCCAGAGGCCCAGAAGCGATAAACGGAAGAAAAGCCCCACCACCCCAAAATTGGAAGGGCACCACGGCCACGTCCTTGGGTCCAGGCTTCTCGCGTTTACCTCGCCGTCCACTGTGGCCAACTCTCTCCCACTGGACTAAGTTTGAGCTAAATTGGTCTCATGCCGATTTTGGCCATAATCCAAATTTCATTTGCTTTCTCAGAGGCTGAAATACACTGCTTGGATGATTTGAGGTCGTTACTGTTAATTACGCCGAGATCATTTTCACTATCCACTTTTGTTAACGAATTTCCAAATAACTTGTAATCGTACTTACTGTTATTCTTACCTATGTGCATTACTTTGCATTTGTGTTAAATTTCATTAGCCACTTTTCAGACCATTGCTGTAATTTATCTAAATCTTCTTGAATATCTAATTGGTTTGAGTGATCATTTGCCACTCCGCACAGTTTTGTATCATCAGCAAATTTGGAAACAGTGCATTTTAGTCCATGGTCTATATCATTTATATATTCTATGAATAGAAGTGGCCCAAGAACGGAACTCTGAGGAACTCCACTTGTAACATTTTTCCATCTAGAAGTTTTTCCATTTAAAACAACTCTCTGTTTTCGACCATTCAACCAATTACTAGTCCAACCTAATAGGCTACCACTTATTCCGTGTAAAGCTAATTTAGTAAGTAGTCTTTCGTGGGGGACGGTATCAAAAGCTTTTGCAAAGTCTAGATATATTAAATCTATATTGTTTCTTTTGTCATAATTCGAGATAACTGTGTTGTAGAATTCGAGTAAGTTAGTTACGCAAGAACGTTTCCGTCTGAAACCATGCTGGCTATCATTTATTAAACGGTTACTTTCTAAATGATGTTCGATAGCATCTCTGATGATAGTTTCCATTATTTTTCCTACGATTGAAGTCAAACTTATAGGCCTATAGTTATTTGGCTTCTTTTTGTCACCTTTTTTGAATATGGGAGTAACGTTAGCTAGCTTCCATTCTCTTGGGACATCTCCGGATATGATGGATTTCTTGAAAATAATTTCTAATGGAACAACAATATCATTTTTTATTTCCTTTAAGATTCTTGGATGCCAACCGTCAGGCCCTGGTGTTTTATTAACTTTGAGTTTATCTATACACCTTTTAATTTTTTCTTTTGTTATATTTACCGTAGTGATTAAGTTTACCCTAGACTTTTCACAGGTTTCAGTTTGGAATTCACTTTGAGGTGTTTCGTTTACGAATACCGAGCTAAAATAATTGTTTAAAATATTACACATTCCTTCATTTGAATATTCAAGTTGACCGTCAGCAGATAATAGTGGACCAATGTGATTCCTAACAACCTTTTTATCTCTAATGTAACTATAGAATTCTTTGGGATTCTCTTTGGATTTATCAGCGATGTTCATTTCGTATTGTCGTTTTCTTTTTCTTGTTGTCTTTTTTAAATCTCTCTGTATTGATACATAACTTTCATAGTCATTAGATGCACCCGAGTACTTATATTTCTTATAAGCCTGTCTCTTTTTAGCAATAATTTTTTTCAGTTTCTTTGTCGAGCCACTTTGGGCGAGCCTGATTTGGGGGACGTCTGCCCTTAAAAGGAATGTAAGTTTGAATCATCTCAGTGAGCGTATTTTGAAATATTTCCCACATCTGATCTACAGGTCTTTCGTTTAATTTTGCCTCCCAATCTGTAAGCTGAAGCTCCTGACGTAGTCCTATGAACTGAGCTTTACTGAAATCGGGTATTTTAGAAACACAAGTATCTATTCTAAAATTGTTTAGGAGTTTGAATCTAAGTTGTGATCGCTATTTGCAACATATTCACCGACTTCTACATCAGTTACCATGCTTTCGCGGCTAGTGATCAATAGATCGAGTAAGTTTCCATATCTTGTGGGCTCTTTTACATGCTGAATTAAGTAACTGTCACCAAGAAAATCAATCAAGCGACTACCTATATGGCCATGTTCAAGGGTCATCCAATCAATGTCAATAATTGAAATCACCCATTATCAATAAATCCCGGTTGCAGAAACTAGACAGTTCTTGAAATAATACTTTGTCGTCTGCTAATGATCATGTCTTTGGCCTATATATTACACCTATATTCATTTTTTGTCCATTTGTATGGGTTAACTCAACCCACAAACTATCATATGCATCCTGTTTCACTTTCTCTAAAACACAAGCATGAATATTGTTTTTAACGTACAACAGAATACCCCCACCTTTCTTGTGATTTCTATCCTGATGAAAGTGTTTAAATCCCGCTATATTAAATTCAGCTTCGAACTCTGTACCATTTAACCATGTCTCAGTTATTCCTATCATATCGAGATTTTCGCTTTTGACATACGCCTGTATTTCTTGAAATTTGTTCCTAATACTACGAGCATTAAAGTACATGGTTTTAAGAAACTCATGATTATTTCTTTTTGACACATTTTGAGTTTCAATATCATGTCTTACATTATCATTTTGTTTTTTATTTATACCTTGCTCTATATTATTATTTGGTCCTTCATTGACATCCAATGCCTCATTAACATTTCTCCCATCAAAATTAACATTTCCCCCATCACGGACATGTGGTCGATCACGGTCATCCGATCTCTTTTGTACATTTTGTCCCCCTACGTCACCGTTTGGTTAGGTTAAGTTTGGGTTAGGTTAGGTTTGGTTAGGTTCGGTTTAGGTTAGGTTTAGGTTAGGTTAGGTTGGTTAGGTTAGGTTTGGTTAGGTTAGGTTAGGTTTGGTTAGGTTAGGTTTGGTTAGTTAGGTTAGGTTAGGTTAGGTGGTTAGGTTAGGTTAGGTTAGGTTAAATTTAGGTTAGGTTTGGTTAGGTTAGGTTAGGTTTGATTAGATTAGGCTAGGTTAGGTTGGGCTAGGTTAGGTTAGGTTGGTTAGGTTAGGTTAGGTTTGGTTAGGTTAGGGTAGGTTAGGGGTTAGGTTAGGTAAGGGGGTTAGGTTAGGTTAGATTGGTTAGGTTTTGATGGTAAGAGGTTAGGTTAGGTTAGTTAGGTTATGTTAGGTTAGGTTTGGTTAGGTTAGTTAGGTTAGGTTTGGATAAGTTAGGTTAGGTTAAGTTAGGTTAGGTTAGGGTCAGGTTAGGTTAGGGTTGGTTAGGTTAGGTTAGGTTAGGTAGGTTAGGATAGGTTTGGTTAGGTTAGGTTTGGTTTTGGTTAGGTTAGGTTTGGTTATGTTAGGTTAGGTTTGGTTAGGTTAGATTCAGTTTGGTTAGGTTAGGTTTTGGTTAGGTTAGGTTAGGTTTGGTAAGGTTAGGTTAGGTTAGGTTGGTTAGGTTAGGTTTTGATGGTTAGGTTAGGTTTTGATGGTTAGGTTAGGTTAGGTTAGGGTTTGGTTAGGTTAGGGTTAGGTTTGGTTAGGTTAGGTTAGGTTTGGTTTGGTTAGGTTTGGGTTAGGTTTGGTTAGGTTAGGTTGTTAGGTTTAGTTAGGTTAGGTTAGGTTTGGTTAGGTTAGGTTAGGGTTGGGTTAGGTTAGGTAAGGGTTAGGTTAGGTTTGGTTAGGTTAGGTTGATTGGTTAGGTTAGGTTGGTTTTTGGTTAGGTTAGGTTGGTTTTTGGTTAGGTTAGGTTGGGTTAGGTTAGGCTAGGGTTAGGTTAGGTTATGGTTAGGTTAGGTTTTGGTTAGGTTAGGTTAGGTTAGATTAGGTTCGGTTAGGTTTGGTTAGGTTGGGTTAGGTAAAGTTAGGGTTATGTTAGGTTAGGGGTTAGGTTAGGTTAGGTTTGTTTAGGTTAGGTTTGGTTAGGTTAGTTTAGGTTAGGTTAGGTTAGGCTGGTTAGGTTTGGTTTAGGTTAGGTTTAGGTTAAGTTAGGGTTGGTTAGGTTAGGTTAGTTTTGGGTTAGTTTAGGTTTGGTTAGGTTAGGTTAGGTTTTGATCATTAGGTTAGGTTAGGTTGGGTTGGGTTGGGTTAAGTTATGTTAGGTTTGGTTAGGTTAGGTTTTGTTAGGTTGGCTCAGGTTGGGTTATGTTAGGTTTTGATGGTTAGGTTAGGTTTTGATGGTTAGGTTAGGTTTGCTTAGGTTAGGTTAGGTTAAGTTAGGTTGGGTTAGGTGAGGTTAGGTTAGGTTGGGTTAGGTTTGGTTAGGTTAGATAGGTTAGGTTTGGTTAGGTTAGGTTACGTTAGGTTTGGGGTTAGGCTAGGTTTGGTGTTTGGTTAGGTTAGGTTAGGTTATGCTCTTTTTTTAGTAATGATTTCCAAAATTTATTTAAAAATTATGACCCCCTGTTTTCCTCGCCTTATATACACCAAAGCACTTTAGCATATTACAGTACTGAGGCGACAGATCACTCGCACACACACAGGAACACGCACACGCGCACACACATACGAAAGGGGCCGCTTATCCTGGTTAGGTTAGGTTAGGTCAGGTCACCCATTACCAATAAATCCCGGATGCAGAAACTAGACAGTTCTTAAAATAACTGATTGTCGTCTGCTAATGACGCTTATTCTAGGTTAGGTTATTTATATTTTTCTTTGCTTTTATTTGTGAATGAATATAATAAAAAATTCCTTTTGGTGCCCAAAAAATTGAAATAAGACATGTAAATAAAGGGTGCCGACACGATTTTGCACAATGTTCAACACACACATGTAGATGTGAGACATTATAAAATGATCTAACTGGATGGAAAAAAAATCAAGTTTTATATTTAAAAATTAAAATGTTTAGTAGGGAAAAATACCATGACGCCGCATAGTGGACCAACATGATTACAAAATTCATGGGGATGATTAATGTTTAGCGCCCTTTATATAGGGCATCTCCAAAGCAAATGAATGTGATAGAAAAAGATCACGTATGGTCACTGACTGTGCGCCGCATTTTCGTAAAAATATTTAAATCTAAATTTAATCACTTTCGATGTTATTAAGAGATTAATATATGTGCACAAACATTTAGATAGAAATTCCCTTACTAGCATTTCCGTCAGAAAAGTTGGATGATCTCTCTTGTCAGGATTAATTCAGAGCTTTAATTTTTTTAAGGTTTGTTTATGTTGCTTAGAGATCACACAATATTAATATGGCGTATGCCCTTCAAACTTTTAAATTTCTTAAAAATAACTTGTTTCCCCCTAAAGTGTCTGAGAATGGGTTGAAAACTAAACATATTTATTTAGATATATTATCCCGACTTCTGCTTCATTCTATATACAGAAAACACATATGTAAAATTATAGAAATGTTTCTTTAACCCTACTACCTATTTGGGTGAAAAAAAAAACCGCAGTTCGGTTCATTGTGTGCTTCTGTTAATTAAAATAGAACAATTTCCCACTTAGACAAAATAAAAGGAAGATAAAAAATCATGTATAAACGGTTTTATTAATAAAAAATCTCTAAATATACTATATAGATTGGTAATAAAGTTATAGTCACCCCTTTGCTCATTCTCTATTAATATGTTGGTTTGAGAGAAAACGATATTTTTTTATTAATTAATTCTAAACACAATAGGATGGTGGTAATATTTCACATGCACTGATTTTGAGGAGCAAATAGTTATAAAAAAATGTTGGTTGTTTGGGAATGGTACAGAGGTAGACTTTGTGATTGTTGTGGTGAGTATAGTTAGCCCGGGAACAGGAGGCAGCATGCCAGTGACAAGTGACGGGATTGTTGTGGCACCAGAAGAAGGAATTAACTTTCCCTTGTGGTTTGATAGATGGGAAAACAAGGGTAATAAAATGTATTTGATTCAACATTTTGATTAAATGACTTTTCCTATGGGGCTAGGATGCTACCAGCTATACTATGACAGATGTCTAAAAGCCGCTTGGAACTTCATCTGCGGGCTTCCCAACATCAACTCATGGAGCTTATCCACTGCAGTCTTTACTTCACTGCAGTGGCGGGGCCAGGGCGGGGCTTGGGAGGCTTTACCCCCCCCCCCAAAAAAAAAGTGGCCAGCCCCCCCAACTGATATGAGCAAATTTAAAATTTAACACACTCATTGAAATAATTTTATCAAGTGGAATTTTTAATTGCCAGGGCTAAAGATTTGTCAGCCATCAGTGCTAGCCCTACCATTAACCCCCTCCCCTTCTGAAATGAGGATAATATATGTGTATTATCATATTACTATTAGCTCCCCCAAAAATTTGCTCAGCCCCCCCTTAGCCTCCTCAACTAAAAATTCCTGGCGCCGCCGCTGTTTCACTGAACCTTTAATTCAGGAGAGCCATCCAACATATATACACGTTTCAAAAGGATGATTAAATGACGCATCCTATGCGATTTGAACTCGAGGCTGTGCATCACAAGGCTAGAACCCTACCATCTATGCTATGATGAATGCCCAGGAAAAAGATTTTCAGAAACTTAAGTCGCAGCTTCACAACATCAACTCATCATCAGCCTCTAATTCACCAAATCTTGTTCAGAAGAGCTATCTGACAAATATATACTTGTTTCAACAGTTTAGATGACTTCCAATGAGATGTGAACCCTAGGTCTTGCATCACATGGCCAGGATACTGCCATCTATGCTACAGTGGATATCTAAAAGAAGTTAATTGGACTAAAAGATTCTGTGAAATAGACTGTGATGCATGTACCAGAGATGATGTAAGAAAACAAATTTTGGCCATCTATCACAGCATAGTTGGCAGTGTCATAGCATTGTGATCCACAGCCTAGGGTGCAAGTCCCATGGGAAAAGTTGTTTAATCAAGGTCAGGTGAAAGCAATAAGGATATAAAACCATTTGCACTGTTGACATGATCATTTTGGTGATAATGATAAGGAGAGTTTGGTCATGTCATTCCAGCTGTTTATCAAGCTATGAATATGATAATTACTCTGTCTTTTTTTGAGAAAGTATTACAATATGGCCAGCATTCCAAGTCTGATCATCTAATGAAATTGCCAGGTTTCTAATAGGTATTTTTGAATGGACAATATCTTCGGCATAATAGGAAATGCACTGTTGATGTCTTCAGTGGTGGGACTAGGTTTTATACTAATCGCTTTTTCCCCCTTGCAAGAGAGGTAGCCAAGTCTTTTAAAAGCCAACCCACTACCAACCACCACCCATTCCTCCCTCTCATCTTAGCTCCTCATGGATGACAGGTCATCCCTTTATCCTGCCCACTGACCTGGATCAGAAACAATGTAGCAAGACAGTGCATCCACAGCAAAGATGTACTGTGTTTTGTTACATTAAAACAATCCCAAATAGAAATGTGTCTTTTTCACGGGAAATAAACACCACCTGGGTTGAGTCTTGGATTAACAGAATCATAAGTAATGAATTCATTGTTGTGATGCCATAACACATGAAGGCATTTATGGGTGTATTAAATTGTTGAAAGTTGACACTGAAGCTGTTGTACGGTTTTGTAATTTTTAGAAGATTTCAGAATGATTTGGTTCTTTTGAAAAATATACTGCAAAATGTATTTCTTGCTTCTAATTACTGAAATACTGAGATGAAGAGAGATAGAAATCTTGATATAGGAAAGAAAATTGAATCATAATAGGGAGTTAAATAATAAATTAGATATTTTTGTACTTATGTAATATGGAATGATTTTAAATGTTATGGGAAGCTTAAGAAGCTAGCAAATGTAAACAGAAAACAAGATTAGTTAACTGGACTGGAGGCAATGATGAGAGCGAGTGGCTGGAAAATTAACAGTTAAGTGAGAATTATAAAAATGAGAGTAAAGAGAGGTAAGAAAATTAAGTTTTATAATTTCTTTTCAATACTGAGATGTGCAGGAGGTGAAATTTTAAGTCTTACTACATGTAAGTCTTACTACAGCCTATAAAATACCTGAAATTCAATATGATTCATGTGTAATTGTGTCAAAGATTTTGACATCTTATTCATTACACTGCATGTACAGAAGTCTGGATATTTAGCTACTTAAGTTTATTGATGCCACCAAAGTTGTTTGTTTATTTTAACAATATACAGGGTGCCCCACCAGGAAAAAAAATCCCATCAAAGTTCTGGGTTACTGATTTATGGCAGAGTTGTTCTGGTACACTCTGTAAACACACAAAAAGAAGTCCAACAGGTTGAGAGTAGGTGAAAAGGCCCAAATTTGGAGGGGTGCCACTGCCACGCACTTGGACTCAGGCTGCTCATGTTTACCATGCTGTGCACTTTGACCGACTCTCTCCCTGTGGGACAAGTTTGGACCAAATCGGTTACCTTCGAATTTTCGGCTAAATTCATGGGGTCCTTTGAGATTTTTTGGATTTTGGGTCATTTTGGTCACTTGCTCCGATTTACCCGCCATCTCATCCACATCTTCAGCACCCACAGAAGCAGTGCTTGAGCACCCTCTGACGACCACGGTCCCCATCACGACGTCGGTTCAAACTTCCGCTGTACCTGATATCACCTTGCATCAGGACCCGGAACCAGCACCAGTCCTCGTCATTGAGAATTCACAAGTTGCCACTGACACTCCAAGCTCTCAGAGCACCTCTGCTCCCACTTCATCAACGACTGTCAGCACTCACCATGACAGCCCCTCTGCCACGCCCCATGTAGGCGACGCCCCGGAAGCCGCATGCACTCCCTCTGCAATGCACACGGCTCCCATCTTGCAAACTGCAGTCCGCACTTCCACGGCAGCAGATGCCACTTTATCTCAGGACCCGGAACCAGTACCAGTCCTCATAGAGAATACACAAGTTGCCACTGACGCTCCAAGCTCTCAGAGCACCTCTACTTCTACTTCAACAACGTCTACTAGCACTCACCTCGACAGTTCCTGTGTCACGCGCCAAGTAGGCCACGCCCGGGAAGCCGCCTGCACCCCCTCTACAATGCACGCGGCTCCCGTCCCGCAAGCTGCAATCCGCACTTCCACGGCAGCAGATGCCACTTTATCTCAGGACCCGGAACCAGTACCAGTCCTCATTGATAATACACAAGTTGCCACTGACACTCCAAGCTCTCAGAGCACCTCTAATCCTACTTCATCAACGTCTGTCAGCTCTCACCACGACAGCTCCTGTGCCACGCCCCCAGTAGGCCACGCCCCGGAAGCCACCTGCACCCCCTCTTCATTACACTCGGCTCCCATCTTACGAACTTCAGTCCGCACTTCCACGGCACCAGATGACACTTCACCTCCAGAACCGGAAGCAGTCCCGATCATCGTTGGGACTACACAAATTGATAATGACGCTCGAGGTCCTCACATTACACCATTTGATCCTGGAACCACTGTTACGGTCCCCAGAGAAGACGATGTCATCAGCTCCGTAGGAATCCGCACTCTTAAAGGAGAATACGAGCGGTCTGTCACAAGAATTATCCCTCTAGAAATCAATCTGAGCGCGGACACGCCCCCTCGTTCCCACGCGGACCGTCACGAACCGACCGCGGAGCACCTTCCCCCCGCGGGGGAAGGCGAAGCGGACACCGTAGACGACGGAACCTCTCCGGCGGCGAACGACCCGACTGAAATCGCCTGCGAACACGAGCACCTCACCACGCCACCTACACTACAACCCAACACGGCCACGGTGACCGACGTCCCAACGAGATCAACAGCCACGTCATTCAACGAGCCAACAGAGGCTCCGTTAACAAGAGCACGACCAAGAAGAACGGCCGCCTAGCAAGCCAGAAACTGGTTCTCTATTCTTGTTGAATGACCAGCCTTCTTCTCCCAGCTTCAGGCCGTAGGGGATACCGCCCCCGGCCCCCTTTTGGTTTATAACCGTGTCACAATTTTTGAAATTGTGACACCCGGCTCGCTGTCTCCCCTTCCCATTTTCTCGTCTGATTTCTCACCGTTTCGGCCCTTCATTCCCTATACTCGGGGGAATTACCAGAGTCCTTAAGACTTCTAGTAGCTACATCCTGTCCTTTCTCCTCCTCTTTATCTTCAACTGTCGTGCCATTTTTGACAATCAATTTCAGTGCCTTAACGAAGGGAGACTTCCAATTATCTAGAAACACCCCCCCTTTTTGATTCGTGTTCTCATAGCCAAGCTCAACGGTTTTCGCGCCCAAACACCCCCCTCCCCCCCTGCGCGCTGCCACATATTTGTTTTAAGCTAAGCAATTAGAATAATTAGGATTGTATCTAACCCGCTCGTGAACAGTGTCTACCTCATGGAACAATAGGAACTGTGTCACCTCCCACATGAACATTATTCGTAGTACCCTTCAACACTAGTGGCGGGAACGTAGAACTATTGGCAACGTCGGAAGCCGGCTAGCGGGCATTTTGACCTGACATCCCGCAGGACACAGGGCAGTCTAAGCATCGAGTTCATCAAAGGAGGTCGGACCGCTCGTTCTCGGAAGTCCAATCGTGTCCTTTCCTCCCTCATGTGACTGATGGGGATTTTCACCCTTGAGAGCCAATCGAGTGTCGATTATTTGGGTACAAACCCCCTCACGCGAGAACTCTAAGGGTTGATTCACACTATCGGTCCGGTCGCGCTCCACTGCCGCTACGCTCTCGGTCCGGTCCAATATTGTCTCATTAATTTCAATGGAAGCATTCACACTGGCGCTCTCGCTCCAGTCTCGCTCCGGTCACGGTTCCGTCAAAAGATATTTTTACTGGAGCGAGACTGGACCGTGACCGAACCGTGAGCGCCAGTGTGAACTCAGTTGCCACGGTCCTGCACCTGCCAGGGCTGCCGTTTCGTAGAATTTTGTACCAAATAGCGGCATGTGGCAACTGCACAAGGATATGAGGAAATTTTTTCTACATATCAGCGGGCTGTTCATAACATTTAAATACTCAAACTTTTGTTTAAAAATCATAGAACTGTTATCAAATAATAAATGGTACATCAAAATATGACTTAATTGGTAATTGTGTTACTTATAAAATATTGTACCCCAAAAGATACGTTTTTACATACATACATATACCAAGGCTTTTTCCCCCTTACCAGGGAGGTAGCCAAAAAAGGACAAGGCATAAAATCCTTCCCACCCATTCCATCCCCGAAAACACTCCACACCCCTCCACCCTCCCTCCTATCTTAGCACCTCCTAGATACGTTTTCACGGTGTAGTAAAAAAAATATACGCTAAAGTTTCAGCTTTCTTTTAGCGATAATAATAATAATAAAAAAGAATTTTCATATCTTACTGAATATGTTAGGGCATGGGGGCCTTATATACATTCAAGAATAAAAAAACTAGAACCAACATTTTGTCAAAGTTTGACAAGTATATCTTGCTATGAAAGTCTGCATACGCACGAGAAAAATGTATACCCCGGTATGGCAACACTCCCATTCTACACGGCAGTGTAGAAAACGCTGCAGCCCTGCCTACTGCTCCACTCCAGTCGCGATTCAGTCTTCGTTTAAGCAAATAGTGATTCCTTCTGTCCTACCAAACCATGGATAATCCAAAGAAAACACCACAATGGAATCATGCGAAAGGTAGATAAATGATAAAAATACGTTTTCTTTTTATTTATCACTGATACAATGGCAATGCGCACAGCTAGGATATACATCAGCACCAACTGAATAAAATATAACCTACAAAACTTACTTTAATTTTGTGGTTTCAGATGAAATGCTAATAGAATTAGTCAGAAATGGAAGTATGAGGATCAAATGTCATTTTTGTTTGCATTTATGAAGGACAGAACACGAGTTACATCTCTGCAAAAGGCTGAAAATGAAGCAGAAAATTCAGATAATTCAGAACACGATGGCACACAAGAAAGAGAAGTAAGCGACGAGGCTGTTGGTGTTGCAGAAGACAGCCCTACACTCCCTCAGCAAGAACGTCTCACGCGTAAGAGAAAAACACAGGAAAATAATAGTGCATCTGCTACACTTATTAGGTACTTAGTAGAAAAGAAGAAGGAAGAACATGCCCCAGAAACAATAAATGCTTTCTTTTCATTGATGGCAAATACTGTCAAGAAATTCAGTCCAGTTGATCAACATTATATTAAAACAAAAGTGTTTTTATTAGTAAATGAAATTGAAGGAAAATACATTCATTACCAGAGCGAACAGGCATATGCAAAGAATGTATACCCCCAACCTGCAGCATCACCTGCTTTGTCGCAGTACTCCACTTCATCATCTGCAAGTGCTCAACCCATACAACAATTTCATCAAGCAACACAGTGTCAGGAGCACACCCACGGGGCGCCATCACCTCTGCAGCCTGCATGCACTTCACAGTGGCTTAACCAGCATGATCCTTCTGCTTTCTCTTCATAATTATTGCACAGTCAATGTAATAACAAAAGGAATAATAAATTATGATCATATGTGCCCTTTATCTTGTGTTTGAGTCTTACAGCAAAATAAATCTGAGTCACATCTTTTCTTTACCTTACCTTAGACACACAGCCAGTTTTTCTCTTGGAGTGAGTGCTTCTCTGAATGGTGTGTTTCCTTTTTTCAGGTCATCCTCAATTTTGGATAGTATTTTCTCAAATGTTCCCTTGTTCATTCTGAAATAGCTGTGGAATTTACTCTCGTCATCAATAAGACGAGGATACAGAGTATGAAATTCTCCTTCAGTCTTCCTATCTTGCAACATAGGATGAACCCACAATCTCTTTCTTTTTCTATTTTGTTTTCCTTCTTCTTCTTCATCAAGTGCAATAGCGATTATTGCCAACTCGGCGTCAGAAAAGTCACACATCCTTCGTAACTGATATAAGACTTCTACTGGTGTCGAGGGAGGGGGGATGACGGGAACGAGAGCGGACCGATAAATACCTCAGAACCGAGAGTGGAGCGTGACCAGACCGATAGTGTGAATCAACCCTGAATACCTCAGAACCGGAGCGTAGCGAGACTGGAGCGCGACCGGACCGATAGTGTGAATCAACCCTAAGAGTGCAGTGCGATTGACCGGGACTACGTCGGTGAAGTGACTTGCAAGCCTATCACAGCGTCCGCCCAGGCCGTCACCCCCCGCCCTCACCAAAAACGGAGCAGTGCCGGTCGGAGCTCAGCAGGAGACCACGCTAATTGAAGACGTCTCCACAAGCAAGACACATATTAAGTACAAAGACTTTAACAATTTCTTAAGCTAGGAACGCGCGCAGGGAATAGATAGGATGTATGTATGAAAGCCAACTGTTAAAACCCTTATTTAATGTCAAGTAGCATATTTCTAGTGTTTAATTATTTAATTCATTAAAACTCACAATAGGAGTTCTGGGTTTCATTAGCCTAGGACGGTTCACTTAATGAGTTGTCCCATCATACCCCTCCCCCCTCTTTGATTTACTCTCACGCTTGCCTTGGAGGGAAGGCGAGTGGTCCCGAGATGTGATACAAATCGCCTGGAATTCGGTTCCCCAACTGCAGCTACCTTCCCCCTCCCTTCATCAATCACTTAAGGTACGTGTTACCCACACCACCTCACCTACCACCTTCTTCCACTGTCCAGGAATTTGCGTCAAAATTCATGGGGTTAATCCTTTGAGAGTTTTTGGAATTATGTCACTTCCTCCGATTAGCTTATATTGAATAGGAAAAGTCATGTTCATTTCGTCCTGAGTCACAGTGAGCGTCGAAAATAAATTTAACATGGTAAAATTCTCGACCATGACTGTAGATTGGCTTAAGTTGAATCGGAAAAGTCATGTTCATTTCGTCCTGAGTTACAGTGAGCGTCAACAATAATTTTAACATGGTAAAATTCTCGACCACCATGACTGAAGATTAGCTTAAGTTGAATACAAAAATTCATGTTCATTTCGTCCCGAGTCACAGTGAGCTGTTGAGACAATTTTACCATAGTAAAATTCTCGACCACCAAGACTGTAGATTAGCTTAAGTTGAATAGGAAAAATCATGTTCATTTCGTCGTGAGTCACAGTGAGCGTCGAAAATAATTCTAACATGGTAGAATTCTCGACCACCATGACTGTAGATTAGATTAAGTTGAATAGGAAAGGTCGTTCAATTCGTCCTGAGTCACAGTGAGCGTCGAAAATAATTCTAACATGGTAAAATTCTGGACCACCATGACTGTAGATTGGCTTAAGTTCAATAGGAAAAGTCATGTTCATTTCGTCCTGAGTCACAGTGAGCGTCGAAAATAAATTTAACATGGTAAAATTCTCGACCACCATGACTGTAGATTAGCTTAAGTTGAATAGGAAAAGTCATGTTCATTTCGTCCTGAGTCACAGTGAGCGTCGAAAATATTTTTAACATGGTAAAATTCTCGACCACCATGACTGTAGATTAGCTTAAGTTGAATAGGAAAAGTCATGTTCATTTCGTCCTGAGTCACAGTGAGCGTCGAAAATAATTTTAACATGGTAAAATTCTCGACCATGTTTTTAGATTAGCTTAAGTTGAATAAGAAAAGTCATGTTCATTTCGTCCTGAGTCACAGTGAGCGTCGAAAATAATTTTAACATGGTAAAATTCTCGACCACCATGACTGTAGATTAGCTTAAGTTGAATAGTTAAAGTCATGTTCATTTCGACCTGAGTCACAGTGAGCGTCGAAAATAATTCTAACATGGTAAAATTCTCGACCACCATGACTGTAGATTAGCTCAAGTTGAATAGGAAAAGTCATGTTAATTCCTCAGTTACAGTGAGCTGTTGACACAATTTTACCATGGTAAAATTCTCGACCATCATGACTGTAGATTAGCTTAAGTTGAATAGGAAAAGTAATGTTCATTTCGTCCTGAGTCACAGTGAGCGTCGAAAATAATTTTTAACATGGTAAAATTCTCGACCACCATGTCTGTAGATTAGCTTGAGTTGAATAGGAAAAGTCATATTCATTTCGTCCTGAGTCACAGTGAGCGTCGAAAATAATTTTCCATGGTAAAATTCTCGACCACCATGACTGTAGATTAGCTCAAGTTGAATAGGAAAAGTCATGTTCATTTCGTCCTGAGTCACAGTGAGCTGTTGACACAATTTTATCATGGCAAGATTATCGACCATCATGACTGTAGATTAGCTTAAGTTGAAAAGGAAAAGTCATGTTCATTTCGTCCTGAGTCACAGTGAGTCGAAAATAATTTTAACATGGTAAAATTCTCGACTACCATGACTGTAGATTAGCTCAAGTTGAATAGGAAAAGTCATGTTCATTTCGTCCTAAGTCCGAAGGTGACCGATTTGGTCCAAACTTGCCTCACAAGTAGAGAGTGGGACAAAGTACAAAGCAAGGTAGACATGAACAGCCTTAGACCAAGGGCGTGGCGGTGGCACCCCTCCAATCTTGGGCCTTTTCACCCAGTATTAACTTTTGGGCCGGTGGCACCCATACCGTATCCCTGAGTGGTGTCAAATTGGACTCCACGGCAGCCCTGGACGCCCTCGACCTGTGGGTGATATGGCGGGTAAATCTGAGGAGGAGACCAAAATGACACAAAATCCAAAAAAATCTCAAACGAGAAACCATATGAATTTTGCCTTAAATCCGAAGGTGGCCGATTTGGTCCAAACTTGCCTCACAGGTAGAGAGTCGGACAAAGTACAGAGCAAGGTAGACATGAACAGCCTTAGACCAAGGGCGTTGCGGTGGCACCCCTCCAAACTTGGGCCTTTTCACCCAGTATTCACTTTTGGGCCTGTGGCACCCATACCGTATCCCTGAGTGGTGTCAAATTGGACTCCACGGCAGCCCTGGACGCCCTCGACCTGTGGGTGATATGGCGGGTAAATCGGAGCAGGTGAACAAAATGACCCAAAATCCAAAAAATCTCCAAGGAGAAACCATATGAATTTTGCCCAAAACCCGAAGGTGACCGATTTGGTCCAAACTTGCCTCACAGATAGAGAGTCGGACAAAGTATAAAGCAAGGTAGACATGAACAGCCTTAGACCAAGGGCGTGGCGGTGGCACCCCTCCAAACTTGGGCCTTTTCACCCAGTAATCTTTTTTGGGCCTGTGGCACCCATACCGTATCCTTAAGTGGTGTCAAATTGGACTCCACGGCAGCCCTGGACGCCCTCGGCCTGTGGGTGATATGGCGGGTAAATCGGAGCAGGTGACCATAATGACCCAAAATCCAAAAAATCTCAAAGGAGAAACCATATGAATTTTGCCCAAATCCGAAGGTGACCGCTTTGGTCCAAACTTGCCTCACAGGTAGAGTCGGACAGGAGGAAACTTAGCAGAGGATTAGGTTTCATTGCTAGGACAGTTACAAAAAATGCAAAGGTAGTTATTAAACTCTATCTGGTGTTAGACCCATCCTTGACTATGTAGTACAGTTTTGGTCTCTGTCCTATAAAATAGTTATAAATTCACTAGAATAATTACTGATGAGAATCACCAAAATGTACATGGGTCCAGAAATTTACCTTGCAAGGATAGGCTTAGGCACCTTAATTTACACACTTAGAAAGATGCAGAGTGTGGGGTGATCTAATAGATGCATTCATGTGGATCAAGGGCACTGACAAGGTCATCATATTAAGACAACTGGGCAGGACTTGCAGAATTGATTTAAACTGGATAAGTCTAGATTTAAGAAATTGGCAAGAACTAGTTTACCATTAGAGTGGTCAAGGAATGGAATAGACTTAGTAACCATTTAGTGAGCGCTTAAACTATTGGTTGTTTTATGAGCTTAGCTTTAAGGATGGGGATGACAGGTGGTAATGGACATGGAACTACCTAGTGTTGGCCTTATGGTCTCTTGTAGTCTCTATGTTCTTATGAATAAAAATCCCAAGAGAATATCTACGTACAAGAATTGAAATTTTCTCCATAGGGCACCATACGAGAATAATAAGGGACACAGTTCTTCGTAAGAGCTTTCAATCCCTTCCATCCATCCATCTGCAGTAAATCAAAGTTCAAACAAACCATACCAGCAACAGTGTGGCACTCTAGTGAAGAACATATGAACCCAGGAGGCGTGCATGGGAACTGGTTGTTTTAAGGGAAATCTGCCGTGTAAGAGGACCACAAATACAATGCAGTTGAAGAATGTACTTGTACCTACTGCCACACTACAATGGCAACAAGGACGGAGAGAATGCAAGAAAAGTGTGTCAAATGGACAACTAGTACAGTGTAGTGTGTTACAGAGGAGCCAAGAAATACCCGGTAAGTGAAGTTGTAAAACTGTGAAGCCAAGGTGCCCAAGGCAAATCTTGTTACTCATGGAGTTCTTCAGGGCAAATGAGGCAACAACAAATATGCATCATAGACATGTCAAGGTTTTAAATCATACATTGATGCTGTTGCCTTGACTGTTCAGAAGAAGAAATCTGTACCATCACATCTGGCAGGACTGGAATTGCTATGTATACACTATGCTCAACGATTATGTATAACAGTTACAAGACTATGCTCAGAAGCTTCAGTGATCATTTACAACCTCATAAGAAGTGTCAGAGCACTACCAATCTCACCAGTAATTAACCTATATACCAAAGGCTTTTTCCCCCTTACCTGGGAGGTAGCCAAATGTCAAAAGGCATATACCCATCCCCACACGTTTTCATTCCCATCCACCCCTCTTTCCTCCCTCTCATCTTAGCTCCTCATGGATGACGAGTTGTCCCTGTATCCTGCCCACTGCCCTGGGTGAGAAGCAATGCAGTAAGACACAGCACTGTTGAGCAGGGAAGGGAGAAAGCAGTAGATAGGGGTGAATGGAGAATGGCTGTGTATAGATGATACCATGATGCAAGAAAGGAAATGGGGAGTTTAGGAAGTGGTTGCGTGAATATTTTGGTGCAGCCCAAATGGATTTCTACGTCACCAGTAATTACAAAAACAAAAATGAAACATCATATTTTGTTGTAAGATCATGAAAGAAAGCTGCATTTGATTTCTTTCAAGAAGTTATAAGGGGCCAATCTCTGCCAGTTACCAGCATAATTTGCAAATGTCAACTCCAGTTACACGTGCATGTTTCCCTTATGTTGATCCTATTCAGCGTTTTCTCCACAAGAGACAACCCTTGATGGAGAGGAGACGAAGGGGACGCACACAGAATTCATGGCCAGGACAAGTTGACTGAACCTTTCCAGAGTTGTTTGGAGTAGGGTGTCTGCATGGGAGCTTGCTTGGAGAGACTGGGGACTGGAGCCAGCGTGTGCATGTGCATGAAACAATGCACTCCCTGTCATGTGCCCCCATTTGATGATGATGATGATGATGATGGTAAGGGACCAGTGCATCACCAGCTTTGTGGACCTAAAACTACATGATGCTTTGGTCAGGGGAAGAATTCCCAAGAATAGGGTTGGTGCATAACATTAGTTAAACACGTGAAAATACTGACCAATGCTTTAGATTTCTTGCAACTGCAACGGAAGAACATAACAATGGCAATGCAATGGTAATACATCAGACAATCAGGTGTCCAGACTGAGACAGAAACATGCAAGGACAGGAGGTGATGGTTGCGCTATGAGAAGTGGCCCCAACATATCAACAGTTACCATTCACCATGTCATCAGTGCAGAAATTTCAATAATAAACAATATAACTGTTTCATCTTTAAGTTACACTGTAACAACTGTGGCAAGAAGGACACTAAGTATAAAAGTGCTGAGAAAGAGGAAATGGTAACTAAAGAGGGAGAAATACTGATGAGTAACAACCAGTTTTTATGGTCTGCAAGAATGACATGATGATAGAACAACATCGAGATCTCTGAAGAGATGACCACAAAGAAAATGTGTTTAGATTTAACACACAAACCCATGTAAACAAAGACATCAGTGATACCAGTGTTATGATTTTTGAGAATGGTGTATCAACAAGCTTCCTTACTGATACGAGAGCACAGTGAAACTACAAATGACATGCTTGAGAAGATATGGTCATAAGGAAGATCAATCAATCTGTTGCCTACTTTCTCTTGCAGGAGACCCACATCTACCAGGTAACTGGCAACAATTCATCCTACAACGCCCAGCTCTAGTATTACCTTGACAACAATCTAATGGTTATTGATGGTTACTTGGGTGCTCTAATCTTACCTGCACGAGACCTGGGGTAACAGATTGAACTTGCATCGGTTACGTAAGTCAATACACATATACCAAAAGGCCTTTACCCCCTTTTAAGAGGGGTGGCCGTTGAAGCAGATATCCACCCTTCACCTATTCTAAACTTATTTGTTGTCCCTTCCTCTGGATGAAGTCATCCCTGTTTAGGTTGGATGCAATGCAGAAAAATGCACAATTTCCACAGCAGGGCACTAAACCAAACCATTTACCCCCACTGTTTAATATACATAGTTAATTAATATTATTATCCTTGCACATTTAACATGTCATTTAAAATTTAGACCAATTGCTAAATACTTTGGGGACACGTGAAAAAAGCCTGGATACATATTTCTTTTTTCTTTTGTACCCAAAAATACCCAGGGCAGTGGACTAAAGGTGCAGGGATGACCCGTCATCCAAGAGGTGCTCATATAAGAGGGAGGGTGGAGGGGTGTGGAGTGTATTCAGGGATGGAATGGGTGGAAATGGTTTTATGCCTTTCCCTTTTTGGCTACCTCCCTTGTAAGGGGGAAAAAAGCCTTGGTATATGTATGTACCCAAAAATACTATCAGCCTACATCAAAGACTTCCAGACTTTTTGTGAGCTCTAACCTACAATAGATATTAACTTCAATCTAGCCTAACATTACCAAATTTAAGTTAACCTCTTCAACAAGAGTCAAATATTTGTGCACACATCAGGTTGCCTGATGTATGATGATGCATCACAATATGCACATTACAAAATATCGTCACCCTCATAAAGGAATTGCCTAAGTCATTTTTTGTCAATTTCTGGATTTTTTTTTTCTAAATCAATTTTTCATTGCTCCTTGTGGTACATTTCCCAATGTTTTATTTAGTGTCCAAGTAGGTTAAAACTGTTAGGAGGAACATTACGTACATCTATAAAAAAAAAATAATAATAAATAAAATAAAAAAAAATTATTTCCAGGAAAGTTGGACAAATGACTTAGGCACTTTCTTTATGAGGTTGACGATATAAAGTTACTGCTGTTACACTCATTCTCTTTCACCATGAATAACTATAATGTTACAGAAAATGCGATCAAGCCTGTTCACAGAATACAGAGGTCAGCAACAACAAAATAAATTTATATATCTTTTATTTATATGGTTTAACGTCACACACTACCCCCTATCGGGAGGCTAGGATGGTGCCCCTCACAGAGGTCTTTGTAGCGTGGAATTTAATGAACCATGCCCTTGGTTCAACTTCGCTAGTGGTAGGATTCGAACCGCCCTCACCTCGACCTTCGCCGCAAGTAACGACGCCCTAACCCGCTCAGCCAGCAAACTTCCTAACAATATGATCAGGAAGTCGATGCCAGCATCCTTGTATACTCCACTCACAGCTCATGACGTGTACATAGGCATCTTCATACTCAAGAGGTTAAGGAAAAGCTCTTCACCAAGCTAGCTACTCTGTGTATCAAGACATGCATGCCAGTTAGGCTGCACATAAATGCAAAATGGGAAGACGTCTTAGTCTTCTAGATTTTGAGATCTGGGGAGATCAATTTGTACTAATCAGCCAATGATGAAATAATTTAATTTTTAAATCTTGTACCATTCCAAATCAAGAGACCCTCTAAAGGAGACAACTTCTCATTGTCTGTGGTACAGTGAATGTCTCCGATCTGCTGATACCTGAAAGCAATATGCAGTCAAATCTCCTACCTTAAGCAACTTAACATCCTTTTCACTCTTATTTTCTCATCAATTTTATGTATTAATTTCTTGGATTTCTTTTATTGTACATAATCTGGTGAAGTTCTCTGTCATTCTTACATAAGGCCTTTACTGTATATTTTCCTTGTGTTTTACACACACACAGTATCACACAGGTTAAGTATGAAAAATTGGAAAGTAGGAAACAGGACCAGTTCTTTTCCTGTATACTACAGTAAGGTAAACAATATACAGACTGCAATCAACCTGTTGCATCAGGTCTCGCTTGCTACCAGGATGCCAGCAACAGCCTTCAGATTGGCCAAAAGTCTAAAAGCATTTCCCAGATGTGTTGCCTCTCTCGTTCAATTTTTGATCAATTTTATTATTATTCAACCAATGACCCTCCTCTCTGTCCCCTCATGCATTAACATTGAAGACAGAGAAATCCCTTCAGGCTGTGTCAAAATATTATTCACATATTACCACTCACTAATCCCCCCCATTCATCACATTATCATCCATACACAGCCATTCTCCAATCGCCCCTACCTTCTGCCTTCTCCCTTCCTTCCTCAACAGATATCCCCCTTTCTCAATGCCTCTTTTACCCCATCTGTCCATCTTAATCTTTCCACGGGTCCAAATCATCCCCATACTCTTTCAACCCTATCTCCCATCTCCTTTTCCACCCCAACTCTCCTCCTCACCTCCTCGTTTCTCACTCTATCCAACCTTGTAACCCCTACCATACTTCTCAGACATTTCATCTCAAATACATTTAAACTATTCCTCTTTTATGTTCCATGTCTCTGCCCCATACAGTTGGCAGTACAATCACCCCTTCATACAATCTCATCTTAGCATACATAGGAATGTATGCTATTTCTCGTTACACTTTTTAATCCCCCAAGGGACTTACTTGCTTCTCTCAATCTACATTCTATCTCCACTCCCTTTCCCAATACACATGACCCCAAGTATCTAAAGCTATCCACTTCCTCCAACCGCTCATGTAATATTCACTTCTAAATTGCTGCCATCCATTCCTCTTGTACATCTCATCACCTTACTTTTACCCACAGACCTGAAACTCCATCACCAACTTCCTTAATCCTTCCTCTGATCCTGTCACTAGTGCAGTGTCGTCAGCAAACGACAACTGGCTTACCTCCCATTTTTCTCCATTTTTTTTAACCATCTCCAATCTCGTCCATTACCCTTGCATTTACCTCCCTCACCACCCCATTCATGCATATATCGAACAGCCATGGCAACATGACACATCCCTGGCAAAGTACCACCTCCTCAAATTGCTCACTCTCTCCATTTCTAATTTAGACAAGTTCTACTATTCTTGTAAAAACTCTTGACTGCCCTTAACAGCTTTCCTCTGTCTTCAGTGTTACTGCATGAGAGGACAGAGGGGGGAGGTTGGCTGATTAAATGAGGAGCCAAGATGAGGCAGAGGGTTGGTGAATGGGAGCAGAGTATGTGGGGATGAAATGGGTGGGAGTGGAATTATGCCTTTTGACTATGGCTACCTCCTTTGCAAGGGAGGAAAAAAACCTTGGTACATATAAGTATATATTATTATACATATACACACACCAAGGGCTTTTTCCCCCTCACAAGGGTGGTAGCCAAAGTCAAAAGGTATATTACAATTCTTACCCATTTCACTCCCGTTCCTCCCTCCCTCTCATCTCGGCTCATTGCCCTGGGTTAGAACCAATGCAGCAAGTCACAGAACATCCATAGCAAAGCCACTTCATTTAATCAGCAACCCCCTCTCTTTGTCCCCTCATGCAGTAACATTTAAGATAAACAATATTATTATAATTAACAATATTACCATTACTACAAAAAGAGAGATATTAGTTAAACATCCCCTCTACAAAGATTGTATGATATACAAAAACAAAAGGTCAATCTGTATAAAATTACAGCTAAGATTTATACAAATACAACCCAACAGAAAATTATGATACAGATAAGAACATTATCTTCAAGCTGCAGAGTCCATTCCTATCTTCTGCACTCTCTCTTCTCTGAACTGACATTCCACATGCATCCAACTTTCACCTCATCCACCTACATCATTCTCGATCTTCCGCTACCTTACTCCATCCATATCTGGTTTCCACTGTTTGCTACTCTTTCCATATGCCAAAACCACCCCAAACATGTTTTACCTTATCCAAGTTTTCTTTATAGCCCTATTCTCTCTCACCGCCACATTTCCCAATGTATCAACTCTTGTATCATACATATCTCAAAAAATTCATCTCGATAGCATTCATTTATTCCTCTCTGCCTCCATTTAAGTTTCAGATGGCTTCATAAACCAATGTGGATATTGTCATAATTTCTCTGTATACCCATACCCTTTCTCCTTTCCTATACACTACAATTAGGTAAACAAATCCATCCAGAATACCATTTGTTGTCCCTCCTATCACAGCACTTCTGGGACAAAGGCATTCCCTGGCACACAGCTCGGGTCTGAGGCAATGCACAAAGATGCAGCATTTCTGCAACAGAGCACAACATGAGCTGGTTTATCCACACCTCTTCATTATATGACAACCCCACCATCCCTCATTCATGTAAGTTAATGAATGGAATAAACTTCCTGCAGAGGCAATGCAATGTAGTTCAGTTTAAAGTTTTAAGATTTGTTTAGATAAACATCTAAGCAAGATGCTGTAATGACTGCCATTTATATTGTTTGTTATTATTTGCTTGGTTTTCATTTATAATTAGTTGTCAATTTATTGCAATTTACTATTTACCTGTTTGTTTAGTATTTAACTATATGCATTTATTATATATTTCTTTATCTACCATATATATTTTTTTTGCATCCAAATTAGTTATGGCCCAAAAGGTCTCTGTTGGCATGCTCCACCTTTGTAATCCTTTGAAATATGTGTAACACACAAGAACATCCCTTTGGGCTATGCCATTTCCTTGTTTATTCAACCCACCTGTTATGTATTTGTTAATTGATATTCATGCATAGCTATTTGATCCATTATAAATAGGATCGAATTAGATTACTGCAATGCTCATATGCTACCTGGTGTATTTGTATGTTGTTTACTTTCCTGTATCCATACCCCATGCAATGGTGGACGAACACAAATAAACCTATCAAAGAGGACACGTCTTTTTAAGATCCCTAAACATCCAAAACAAAACTGGGATAGTGAAAACACAGGCTCATCTAATACTTTGTCATACCAACAGGTATGTTCATATCTCCATATCCAACGCCAATCATATACATATTGAAGAGCCACGGCAAAATTACACAACCCAGACACAGTTTCACCTCAACACTCAGTCTCTCTAGTCCCAACCCTCACATAAACATTTTGACTGCATCAAAACAGACTCTCCGCTACCTCATACATCCACAGCACATTCCAAAATGTTTCTGTGCTTTTTCCAACAGTGACATGTGCCGGGGGTGGGAGGTCAAAGGGATTGGTGGCCCTGGGCATCCTAAGTTAGTATATTTGTTGATTTATATTTATATTGAATAAAATGTTTATGTTTTATCTGTGTTTACATATTCAAAATATCTTCCTTTCCCATAATATTTCTCAGTACTATGAGGCCTTACAATTGAATCTTTGGGACATAAAATCTTTGGGTTGGGCCCCATGCATCATCAGACATGCACACACCACTACTCCAAAGGTATGAAAATCCCAAAACTTTATCCTAAGCTAAAAACTTCTTACATACTTTATGACAATAATTTCATCTACACAGCCTCTTCCTTTCCTAAACCCAGAACACTTCCTCAATTACTCCCTCTGTTCCCTTCCTGTACATACATACACACATATACCAATGGCTTTATCCCCCTTACAAGAGAGGTAGCCGAAGTCAAAGACATAAATCCACTACCACCCATTTCATCCACATACTCCTCTCCCACTCACCACCCCTCCTTCCCTCTTTTCTTGGCTCCTCCTGGATGATGGGTCATCCCTGCATCTTGCCCACTGCCCTGGGTCAGAAGCAATGTAGCAAGACACAGCACATCCAAGGCAAGGCTGCTTCATTTAATTGGTGACCACCCTCCTGCAGAAATAGAGAAAATGAGAAATCCCTTCAGGCTGCAAAATATCACACACATACTTCCTCTCACCAATTCCTTTCCGTGCATCACAGTACCATACACACAACCATTCTCCATTCATCCCTATTTTTGTCTTCTCCCTTCCTTCCTCAACAGACATTTCCCTCTTCCCCAAAGCCCCTTTTACCCCATCCATCCATATCATCTTTAGTCATCCCCTCACATTCACTCCCTCCACACCTTTTACTAGTCTTTCTTCACTCATCCTTTCCATGTGTCCAAACCATCCCAATACTCTTTCATCAACCCTATCTCCCAACTCCTTTTCCATCCCCGCTCTCCTCCTCATTTCTCACTTTATCCAGCCTATCCATAAAAATGCATACACAATTTACTTGGAATCTGTGTTACTAATCACCTTTACAAATAAATAGGTTAAAAAAAAAAAAACTTTAAGATCTTTGCTATGTGCTTTTCTAATAATTTTTGTATCAGGTATAGAGTAGAAGAATGAAGTACAAGAGACCAATTAAGTAATTAAAGTATTGTCATACTTACCTTCTAGACTCCATTGAGTTCTCTCATACCTATTATATTGCAAGTTGGAAGAAAAAGAAGAAAAAGAAAAAAGTGTGCATGTGTTATCTTTCAATATGATTACTATTACTCTATTCTGTACTGCCAATTCTAGTCTACAATGCTGTCACTACATTTCATGGATACTAGTGTATGAGTTACCTTGTACTATGTGTACATTACTATATGCACAACTACATAAGGTTTTGGAATGTTACATTGTTAAAACTTCTTTTCAGCCAGTCTAAAAGTGAACAGCTTGGGGAGAAAGGTGCGCCTGAGATAGGAACACATGGCGAGAGATTATAAATGGATGAACAGATGACGCAGCCTAACGAGGTGTTCCCTACATCTGCTCCACACTGTTGTGGGAAGGTGGGCAGTAAGGGCTGCCACATAATGAAACCGTGGGGGTAATCCAGTTTCAGCTGTTGGACCCATCAGCAGATGAACCATGCCAAGCTGCACAGCACTGCACTTTCAGCACACAGTGTGTCAGGGGCCACATAACTCTTCACTTCCAGTGCTATAATAGGAAGGGTACAGGTTATGCTTTGGGTCAGCGGATGAGAAATTGCCAACCTGGCCACCCTCAATTGAAGAGATAGCCTTTAGTATACAGTAGCAAATGGGGATATCCCAATTACTAATTTTGTAATTATACTGCTTAAGGAGCATTATGAGATCATCTTATCTCGAAGGACAAACAAGTATGACAGGTATATAACTTTTCTACATTAGCTAGTGATAGCTATCCTTAATACAGCATTTACTAGATTAAGGTGTTTCAACAATTATATGGTAGCCAGAAATTATTTCAATATTTTTCTTTTGTATGTAGTGCCACTGTGCATTTCTTGAAAGCAAGTCTATGCCATTTTAGTTTGATCAATATCTCTGCTCCAATCAGTATTTCAGTTCCACGTACTTCACCGTTTTTACTCAGTAACAGATCTTTTATTTCCATAAACTTCATTTACTAAAGGCTGATTCATGTTCTATTGCTTCAAAACTTTTATAATTCTTAATTTCCAATTACAGCTATCAAGAACTGTTGCCATATGCTAGTCTTCAGCCTGACCCAGCACATACAAATCCTTATTTCTTTTGTATACTTTCTCCAAATATTCTCCGTTCACACATTTTGATTATTATGGTAATTTGGTGCAGGGAGAGGGTTGGGTAAATTTAAGAAAAAAATATATTGAAGAACTCAAAATTGCTTGATATATGAAAATGGGAAAAAGGTTACTGAAAACAGTGACAGGTTTCAGAATACAACTTGATACCAAACCATACAAACAAAATTGAAAGTGATATTGCTAGCGAACTTTTGACAAGGACAAAATAAAATTCCATAAATCTGGTCAAGTTTTCATTATAATAATTATCATTATTACTACCATTCATTTATAGGCAATATTCACAGATAATTTTCTTTTTCCATGGGAAACCAATTCATCACAAAATTTTGCCAACCATTGTTAAACAAACTTACTTTAAAGCTGCCTTAAAGACTGATGACATATGCCTCGGATTTTATATAGGAACCTACATGAAATGATTTAGGAGACTCGGGAATCAAACTTAAACATGGACAGAAGATTTCGTGTAGTAGTGATAATCGAAAAGCTACAGCAGGTATTTGAAGATCATTACTTTTTATTCGTACAAATATGTACAATTACAGAGTTACAAGTTTGCTTAAAAATAAAACATTGATGCAACTACCTAACATATAGAAGTTTAGATATTAATCAGTACAAATTATGATTACTGATATCTCATCAAGAGAAGCCCTACATGCTAAGTCACCCTAAAGACCGGAGCATCGCGAAGACTCCTCCCACCTTCGAGTCAACAGTTGTAGGACTGAGACAAGAATAGCTTTTGGTCTTCCGGGTCCAAAGTTAAACAGCTAATTCTAGTCAAGTCAAATTTATGTTAGGTTACAATTAAAACTAATCAATACAGGTGACATCTAAAGACACCCACACTAGACAATTATAGAATATGGTTAAATATGGGATTCTTGCCGAAGGCCCGTACAAGTGTGGGTCGATACTTGGATTAACTCCCCGTCCCAGTCCGAATCCATGTTAGTTTACGTGAGTTTTATATTTCTTTTATAGTTTTTTTTTTTTTACTTTCATCTTTACTACGAATTTTCCTTCTGTGAGATACAGAGAGAGCATCTTTCACTATAATCAAATTTGTGATAGAAAAAAAAAGAGAAGCAAATAATAACAATAATAATGATAAACACAAAATAAACAGATTAAACTGCTGTCTACTGTCAAAGTTAGACAGTATATATTTATATATATATCTATCTATAGTTTATGACATAGGACCGTGATAAACAAAGAAGGATTCTTGAGGTTGAGGAGCTAATTGTACTACTGCTGGGGCAGTATATCTGGCCAGAAAGAAGATAACAAGTACGATGGGTTGTCTCAAACCAGTTCATAGTCATCTTAGCCTCAGGACACCCAGTATAATGCCTATGATGCCAATTGGCTTATTTTTTATTATATTTTTTTACATGCCAGGTTGGAATTGCCCACACTATAATTACTTGTGTACATGTACTAGTTCGTGTGTGTGTCAGGAGTTACCAACGTGAAAAAGATAATAATAATATCAATAATGATAATAATAATGATGATAATAATGATAATGACAATACAAAAACCACACGTGGATGCGAATAAAATACCATAACCTATCAATTCAATCATGAAAAAATAAAATAAAAATATAATAATAAAAATGATAAATTTTCTACTCTAAAATGCAATAATATACACAAACCAATCATACCGAGAGTGCTTAGTGTAAGGAGTCGTCAATGATGTGCAGTAGAAAATCTTTTGAACCCTTGCGGATGTGAACCAAGCATACCCAACACTTTTTAACACCAACAGGAACACAAAGCAAGGCTAATAAGACACCCCCAGTCAACGGCCAGTTAAGTCTCACTAACAGAGAGGAAAGAGCCGGCCCAGGTGCAAGGTTGCCAACGGCTGGCTGGCGGATGGGCTGAAAGCAAGCCGCAATTGAACCAACTCCTGGCACATAACATCTTCCACGTTATTAAGAGTACCTTACACTTAACACTAAGAACAAGTAGAGAACCCGTCAACCTGTAATGCGTAGGTACTAGCAAGACAGGCTTGCGGGTCAGATGAGGCCAGTCCATGTGAAGAGAGAAATGCTCACTGGCCTCCTATAAATAACTTATTTTAAGGGCTCTGCCGCCCTTCTCCTCAGACCTCTATGTACACAAGCTGTGTTATATGGTGACATAAACTTTCACATCTCCTAAACCATTACGTTGAACAGAAAATGAAGGAAAGGAAAGGAAGAAAGCATAAAAAAAAAAAAAAAAAGGGAAAAAAAAAAAAATACAAATGAGTATTCCACTACGACAAACAAACTCCCACTAATACATTATTTTTTACTTTTTATTTTACTTCTATACTATGTAATTGCCTCATTATAAAGCATTTTCTTCAAACTATATAAACTTCCATAAATGGTTTCACAAGAAACCTAGACAACATCTACTACATTAGCATATTTATAATAAATTCATATAATTGCTCCATTCTTTGAAATAATTAAAATAAAATTTCATAATACAGGTGATTGAACCTGGTCCTTCGGAACTATCTCCTACGCTATTGCAAACCTAAAGAAAAACTAGCTCCAATGCAGCCAGTATAAGAAATATGCAGACATGTCAATTCCTCTACCTCTAGACTTTCACACAAGCTAATTGGAGATTGAAATTTGTAACTAAGTACATTAGATACAAAAAAAGGGCAAGTCAAGATGCCTGACGGCTATTGTTACACTCGACACCGCATTGCAATAGACTTACGGCCGGATGCACGTAGGGGATGTATGGTCTTGCCATACCCGCCCATCCATATCTAGAGAGCAAGTCTCCGAAGTTTTCCTGACAGCCCTACGCGAGCTGAGTGAAGACGAACACCATGATTCCATACATTAAGCTCTTTCTGAGCCCCCGACACCATTGACATCGTATATGTCCATTATAATCTGAACTACTATTGTGTTACAGCATGTCAACACTTAATGAAGTGTGTAACAACTTTCATAGGAGACATGTAAGCACTACCTGTAGATATATATACGTACGGCAGCAAACATTCATGTCTCGTCTCAATATTTAGGGAGTCCTTCACATTGCACCCAATTCTCAATATGGCAGGTTTCGTATTTACCCACCGGATGAGGATGAAAATGTACAAGCCCAGTATGGATATCAATGCAAATGAGAAAGCTGCGGGTTAATTGTTAGTAACCACTCCTACTTACTGTTACAGCCATAGACACAAGAGATATGTCTGCTTCCCACTAAGCTTAGCCTCATTCACATTAAGATTGCATAGAGAACTTTCTTACTATAATACTGTGCACTGAATGAGGATTTCAAAGTTATTTCATATACCATATAATGGCCATCTACAGCTACACTAGCTACACTAGAAGACCTCAAAGGTATTAAGTATGAGGTCTAGGCTTCCTGTTAAGCATATCTCATAACATTTTTCAAGATTGGTTGAGATCTTTCATCCTACTGAGTGGCGTTTTGTGAGACATCCCTTTTTACGGAACTTGTGTCCTCGGAACTAGTGGTTATAATTGAGACTTCCCTATCTAATAAATTGGCTGGTACTCAATAGGAGACATGATACATGCCTCCTGGGGGGTAAGGAGCGTTGATGATGTACTGAACATTACCCCACAGATCTCCTGGATGGTCGTTCTTTGCCTCACCAAACTTGCACTCTCCCACTGCATCCTGGGTCTCTGCCTTCAAACTTAGGGCAGGAACACCAGGAGCAGCCTGGATCTGTGGCTTCTTGATGACATCTGCGTATACAGTTCCCATCTGTCTTTCAGCGAGATATGTGGTCTTATCAATGTATGCCCTTCTGTGCAGGTCAGGGTGTTCCCTCAATGTGTCGACGTGGCTCAAACTCGACGTTCCGGCTTCTCTGATGTGAGATACTGCTGGAGTTGGTGCTATGACTGCTGCCGCTGCAGCTGAAGTGGCAGCTACTATTGCTGGAGATGCAGTAACTATTGCTGTTGCAGTTGCTTGCGCTGGAGGTGTGGGTGCTGCGGGGGGTGCGGCAACTGTGACTGGAACTTGGGTGGATCCTGACGCACCTGTAATTGCGGCAGCTACGACTGGCTGCTTCCTGTTATCACTAGACACAAAGTTCTGTTGTGAATGTTTTGCTTCGTGCTTTTTCAGACTCTCTCCCTGTGCAAAAGCTGCCCCGCACTCACCACAGACGTATGGGCGCTCTCCGGTGTGTTTCCTCTTATGCTTGCTTAGGTTATCACTTCGAGTAAATGCGGCACCACATTCGCCACAAATGTAGGGCCGTTCCCCAGTATGCTTAACTTTGTGCTGATACAAATTCTGACTGTGCTTGAAGGCTGCACCACACTCGTTGCATACATACGGCCTTTCTCCGGTATGCTTTCTTCTGTGTTTGGCAAGGTTGTCACTGCGAGTAAAGGCTGCTCCACAGTCGTCACAAACGTATGGGCATTCCCCCGTGTGTTTGCGCTTATGTGCTTTCAGTTTCCAGTTTTCTGTAAAGGCTGCTTCGCATTCGTCACAAGCATAGGGACGTTCCCCAGTGTGCTTCCTTCGGTGAGCCTTCAACTTCCAGTTGCCCGTGAACGAGGCGCCGCAGTCGTCACACACAAACGGTTTTTCCCCGGTGTGCTTTCTTCTGTGCTTGTTGAGATTGTCACTCCTCGTAAATGCAGCCCCGCATTCGTCACACACGTATGGGCACTCCCCTGTATGCTTCCGCTTGTGGGCGGTCAGCTTCCAATTCTCTGTAAAGGATGCAGCACATTCATCACAAACATAGGGGCGTTCACCAGTGTGCTTCCTCTTGTGTACTTTGAGTTTCCAGTTCTCTGTGAAAGCCTTGTCACATTCGTCACAGGCGTATGGTTTGTCTCCTGAGTGCTTTCTCTTGTGGGCAGTCAGCTTCCAGTTCTCTGTGAAGGCAGCTCCACAGTCGTCACATGTGTAAGGTCTGTCGCCCGAATGGTTACGCTTGTGGCGTTTCAGTCGGGTATTGCAGGAAAATGCCGCACCGCAGTCAACACAAACATAGAGTAGTTCTCCACTCTGTTTTGTCTGTTGTTGCTTGGTGGTTGTGGTTGTATTTGGTGTTGTGGTGGTTTGACTGACGCCCCAATTTTGTGTGGAGGCATTCCCGAACTCATCACAAACAAACTGTTGTTGAGGTTCCCCTGTTACAGGTTTTTCTTCTTTTGCCACCTCCACCGGTTGCTGGAATGTAATTTTACATTCCGGCGTCATGAGAATATTCATTTGCGTTGTTGCATCCATCTCTTCGCTGTTGGTTGTGGTTTGCCCACTGCGAACCTTCCACAAGTACATAGGATTATCTGTAGTCATGCGCAGCTATATATATTAACATAGGTCCCCAGAGCGTCCAGTCCCTTAAATAACTGGACTGGCATGTGCAAAGTTTGCTTATATCTGGGTAGGACAAAGCCTTATGATTCAGCTTTCTTGTGCTACCTCAATAAAGAAGTTGTATCTGTCAGCTTCCAAGCAGTACACTCACAACCCCAGCAGAAACCCAGTTGTTGACTTCGAGTTTATTTACCAGACACCATATCCTGAAAAGAAGATAAAAATCATGTCAATTGTCTTGTTTTACTCAAATGGACACTGAAAAAATCAATAATGAAAGCAAACACTGGCTAATTATTTTGTCATGAATTTTTTCACTAGCTTTTCTCTATTGATCCCAGATCCTTAATACTAGTATCTTGTTCCATGCATTAATATTCCATCCTACTTATAAGGTTTCTTTATACTTTCAGAATTAAATATCACATCTGGTGTTTTTATACTGCAAACATGTCAACATATGTATTAAACATACTTTTAGTGCTCAAATATTTTTTAATGAATAATACATGTACAGTAATCAACAAGATTATAAAAGGAACAACTATGGTCCTACCAGACTTCAACTGTGGAATGACTGAAAACAATGAAAAGCAATGGACAGTACAATGACTCAATGGATCACAAAAGCAACAAGGATGAGTAAGGAGGATACACCAGCCAAGCTGGATTTACTGCCGACTAAGAGCCTGATGTTGTAGATTCCTTAGTCTATTGATGTTCTATGGGGAAGAGGGACTATACCATTGGAGCTCCATTTGACACTGAAGAACCCAGAACTATGGGATGAATCATACAGTAATGAAGACATCAATTTTGGAAAGAAACTTTATAGACCTCAGAATTTTTTTGGGGGAAAATAGGCTAAAGAGAATTCTGAGTTTTGAAGATATATGGCATATGTAGATTTTCAAGCATATATACAACATGGTAGTGGCGAAAGACATATCAAAACTGAAAGGAAAATAATGTTAAAGAAAAAAATTGGTTTCACCAAAGATGCGATTCTTCAAAAAATGAGTGAATATGGCATGGAATAAAGAGAAGAACTATTCAATCAAGGGAAGATTATGAGATCCAGGAATGACTATACAAAGAATAAAATAGGCCTTGGGGACAATAAAATGACAAGTAAACCAAACCGGTCCTACTAATTTGTTAACGGTACATTGAAGCACAGGGAAGGAATCACTAAATTGAGGGTCTGTGGAAGTGTATGAAGATATCATATTGCAAGCAGAAAAGCTGAACACTAGCTTCCAATCCATGTTTACAAATCTATGTTTATTTTGAGGACAACAAGCGAACTTAACATTAACTGGGGGTTATTAGACATAAAAGCAGAGGTACAAGTGAAGCAAAAACTACTACAGTTACTAGATGTAAAGAAAACCACAGGTTCTGATTGGATCTAAAAGTTGGATACTCAAAGAACATCAGGAACAACTCGTGGACAAGATTTATGAACTTTATCTGCTTACAAAGTGAAGGGAAAGTTCCATATGTTTGAAAACTGATTAATATTTTGCCAAATTTATAAGGGTAAGGATGGAGGTTCCTCTAAATGTGTTAGGGAAGTTACTAGTGGGGTTCCACAGTGATCAGTGTTAGCACCAGTAATGATCTTTGTGTATGTTAATGACATGTCATGCCATATATGTATGTATATGCTAATTATAATTTCACCAGTGAAGTCAACTGGTGATTGTGCCGACAGCACTGTATGGGGCAGAAACATGGAACATAAGAGAGGAAGAGTTTAAATGAGTTTGAGATGAAATGCCTAAGAAGTATGGTGGGGGTTACTAGGCTGGATAGAGTGAGAAACGAGGAGGTGAGGAGGAGAGCGGGGATGGAAATGGAGTTGCGGAGAGGCTTGATGAAAGAGTATTGGGATGGTTTGGGTACACGGAAAGAATGAGTGAAGAAAGATTAGTAAAAGAGGTGTGAAAGGTAGAGGTGGAGGAAGTGAACAGAACATGAGGGGGCAACCAAGGAAGAGATGGATGGGGTAAAAGGAAGATTGGGGTGAGTGGAGAATGGTTGTGTATAGTTATTATAATACATGGGAGTGGATGGGGGATGAGGGAGTATGTGTGAACGATATTTTGATGCAGCCCAAAGGGATTTCTCCCTGTCTTCTCTTTTTCTGCATGAGGAGATGGAGTGGGGACATCGCCCATTACACGAAGCAGGCTTGCTGTGGATGTGCTGTGTCTTGCTGCATTGCTTCTGATGCATCATCCAGGAGGAGCCAAGAAAAGAGGGATTGAGGAATGATGAATGGGAGTGAAGTATGTGGGAATGAAATGGGTGGGAGTGGATTTATGCCTTTGACTTTGGCTACCTCCCTTTTTAAGGGGGAAAACGCCCTTGATGTATGTATGTATGTATGCCAACTTATTCAATGATGATGCGAAGACCAATCAGTTAACCTCTTCACTCCGGGGCACATCGCACGTCTGGCAGCATTAGCTGCCCGACATGCAATGTTGCGTCATAATAATCACATTATAAAAAATAAAGTCAGTGCTCAATCGTTCTTTCTCTTTCACCCGTTTATTTTGATAACCATAGAAAATTGATGAAGCCAGTTTAGAGAGAATGGAAATTACGTAGGTACTACAATAAATATAATAAAGATGGCGACGTCGGCATCATTGAGTACCCACTTGCTCCTCATGCCGCCTACGTAGGCGTCACCGTATGGAAGTGGTTAATCCATTATTCCTTGTCTCTCTTGTATAACACCCATGGCCTCTAGGAAATCAGCAACTGCATCCAGTCAGAACCATAAGTCACTTGCAAGAGAGACATTGTGTTGTCTGAAAATTGTTAGTGTGGGGCATAATAGTATGAAGTGTTCTGTGTACATATGCAAAGATCACGGGGGAATAAGGAATACAGAAGTTGTAGGTTGCTACAAGATCTTGACAGGGTATATAAATGGAGCCAGGTGTAAGAAATTAATCATCAACGAGAAGAAATGTGAGATATTGGTAATGGGTTTAACAATAGCCCTTCACCATACTATAGAAAAGATAATTCTTTCTAAAGGATTTCAAGAAACATTTTTCATACAGATACAACTCCTGAAATGGCTTAGACACTAATATTGCCCAAGCTAAAACTAAGCAAATTCAAACCTAGGATAGATAGATACAGCCCTTACAAGGTATGGTTCATGTAAAGGGTTGTTCAAATATACAAGTTCCATCGTATTAGCAAGTGGCATGAATGCACACCACCAAAGATGTTAACACACACAACCAACAGATCAAAGAGGAAACAAAATACTATGTTAACACAACAACCCAACACATAATAAAATTCAGTAAACATCCCATTAGACATTGTCCCCAATACAACAAATATCCCCAAATAAGATTATTTGCTAACACTCTCTAACCACAATCAGCATGGGAAACCATCCCTGATCACCTCTCAGACAACTTCTTACCTCTTCAATACAAGTCAAATACTTGCACGCATATTAGACTGCCTGATGTACAATGATGCATCATAATAAGTACATCATAGTTACAGCAATTATGCTCTTTTTCTTTCACCCAGAATGTTTATAACCATAGAAAACGTGATCAAGCCTGTTCACAGAATACAGGGGACACTCAGCTACAAAATAAATATAATTTAATTGTGCCTCATGATGCCTATGTAGGATTAAACATAGCCTACATACAAAAACAACATTCACAAATTACAAGCAAAATGGAAAGATTACACGAAGAAATAGAAAAAAAATAAATAAAGATCTTCACCATAATGCAATTACCATCCATTGATAGGGTAGTAAGGTTACGATGACCACACAGAAAGCCAGCAAGATATATTCCTAGAGGCTACAGGAAAAAATACCTCAAATATATACTGGAGATAGCTATCCACTTGATAAAAGAAACTGAAAACCATATCGAATCCTATAGAAGAACTACTTTGACAACAATTGTTGCCTCTATTTTCAACAACTGGAAACCCGCAGTGGCTCACAAGTCCTCAAACCTCTCCACACATTTCTATGGGAAGAATTTTGGGCTGTTGTCTGTGCTGTACTGGTGTGGAACTATCTCTATGTCAAAAGCTTAAAGTACAAGAGAAGGAGGAGGAGGAGCCACTGGATGTCAGCTTTCCCAGAAATACAACTAACGACAATAGATTGAGATCCTGGAACCAGACTGAAAACCGAGTGTCAGCATATTGAGTTGTACTTGATGGAGGTGAGGGGGACTGACAGATTCTGAAAATGGCCACCTCCGTGGCCCCGACTCTGCATCCCCCCAGCATGGTTCTCTTCTGTCAAACTACTTTAAATAAACCACTATGAATAGAAACAGGATACACCAAAACTACCGCAACAAATCATCTACACAGTGAGGCCAGGATATTCACCATAAAACAGCACATGAAGTAACAGACACAATGTTTGCATGA